>NC_081412.1:387068715-387397604 GCF_030272615.1 Cryptomeria japonica | reverse complement strand
TCTCTGATTTATGTGAAAATTATGGCATCACTTTGTCCTATTCATCGCCCTATCATCCCCAAGGAAATGGACAAGAAGAATCAAGCAATAAGAACTTGTTAAAGATTATTAAAAGGATATTGGGTGATAATAAAAGAGCTTGGGATTCAAAATTGAACCTAGTAGTATGGGCTGACAGAGTAGCAGTCAAAAAGTCCACAGGATTTGGTCCATATGAGCTTGTATATGGCAAAGAAGCAAGATTACCCTTGAATAATTTGCTTCCAGTTTATAAGTTTGTTACAAAGGAGTGTTCAGAGGAAGTAAAATTCATGGGGAATAGGTTGATGTAGTTGGTTGAGTTGGATGAGTATAGGAAAGAGGCTCAGGAAAGAAACATTCAGAGGCAACAGATGGTTAAGGCTTTACATGATAAAAAGGCTTGTGATAGAACATTTGAAGAAGGAGAATGGGTACTTAAATGGAATGCTAGGGACCAAGACAAAGGAAAACATTTAAAATTTGATGTGCTTTGGCTAGGACCCTATATCATCTTGGAAAAAAGTGGAGAAAAATCATATTACTTGCAGGATATTGATGACGAAGTCTTGGAATTTCTAGTCCATGCTCAATACCTCAAGCATTTCTTCTCTTGACAATCAGGGAATATTTCTTGTATCATAATAATATAGTTTTCTTTTTGTTTTCTATTGTGTTTTCAATTTTTTATCTTGGTCTACTTTCCAAAGATAGCTGAGATCTTGCTATGTCCTTAAAAACAACATACATCCTCAGAAAGAGCCATTGTTAGCACATATTTTTACAAAATATTTATGTGCTATATATGGATGCTTTTTACATATAGTTTCATCATAAGAACATTTACTACTGGATTGTATGTGTAGGTGATATGTTGGAGTGTATTTTTGAAAAGGCATCACTTGGGCATATTCAAGGGAAATGTTGAGTGTCATGGCATTCCGGTAATCCTCATCTTCACAATTAGTTTCATTGCAAGAGAACTTTCAGAAGATCAACATAGAGCAGGGTTGTGAACATGTTCAGAGATATCAATGGTGTGGTAGAAACCTTTCAGTATGGTTATTAAAAGTTGCATCCAAGGAGAAAGGCTTCTTTTGTACAAAATGCAAAATTATGCTTATCGGCATAAGTCACCATGATGAGACCACTCAAGGAGGATGGAGTGTGTTCATCAAAGTAAGTCATACCAACAGTGTTTCCTAAAAGCATGAGCAACGTAAAGAAGTGTGACTGAGTGGTAATCCATCGGGGAGAGTTACGGTGATGATATGATAAGAAGTTGGAGTAATCAAAGTAACATTAACTATCAAGGAGGAAAAAATGTTATCCTGATACCCGATGGGGTTGTCGGTGGAACTCTTGCTGACAACAGATGGAGTGATGTATTCATAGTGATGTCATCAGGTCATTGAGAAGTCCTAATTTATGTTACACTGATACCTAATAGACTAAGTGGAGAAGGCGACTCTATTAGAGAGACTTTCTCCCATAAAGCGGTACCAAGCAAAAAGGGGAGCTAGGCCATTGGGATAACATACATTATCGGGAAGCTATGTTTTGAGTTATCTTGATACTTGATGAGGGAGACAAGCTTGTCGCCAATGAAGATATTGTTGGCATTTGTGCTAAGTATGTTGACATGATGATATTATGTTGTCATTGATGTCAATATGTTGGAGAGTTAACCGACAATATGCTGAAATGTGAACCGGTACAATGTGGTGAATTGATATATGTGCAAAGAAGTGAACAGGTATATTGAAGCTAATCAGTTGGCAAAGTGAACCAATATAGTGGTATAAACTGGTATATTAAGTAATAGGTGAAGTGGTGTGTTTGTCCAAGAGAATTGGTATGATGAAATGTGAACTAGTATATGGAATGTTCTCTATGAAGACTTAACATGACATGACTGCCAGTTGGTAGTCTTAGCTTAGGGGTTTCCGATTGAAGTGTTCCAAGCCTGTGTGACTCAACCAATGACATTGTGTGATGAGTTAGCATTGTAATGAAGATTGGATCATGTTTCCACATCAACTTGAGTGCATGAAGGATCTTGCATGAAGAAGATTGATCCTATCTACCTCGGGAATATGCGAAGTCTCTGTAAACGGTGGAGAACATGTGATGGGTTACAAGCTGCCATGAAAACGGTGAAGAATGAATGATGGAGATTGTCTTGAGATATGTTCAAGACTTTTGTATTCAAATGCAAAGTGTTCAATGGCTAGGATTGAACCGCCTGAATTGCTTAACCTAAATGTTTAGGGTTTAGGGTTTATGCTATTGACCTATCTGTTTCCTATAAGGTTGATGTTGTGTTTCATTCTGAGGTTGTTGGCAAATGGCGTGTGTGTATCTAAGTGAAGAGATACATGATTCTTGCCAGACCAGATGAGATAAGAGGATTGATTCTTGCATTTTGTGTGTGTAGAAGGAAGGAACTTAAGCAGATTTGCATTAGGCATTGAGTGCTATTATCAGATTATTGTAATACCTATTGATCTTTAACCACTTCAATAGTTGGAAAATCCCTTAACTAGGTAGCTTTAATCATCTTGTTGTAAATCCTTTAACAGGGTGACTCAAACTAATTGAGTTCTTGAAATCCTCTAACAAGGTAACTTCTAACAGGGTTTAACTCTTAATCGGGTATTTAGCCATCCCTTAACCGAGTGATCCCTAACAGGATCGGTTCCTAGCAGAACTTGTTGTAACACTCTTTAACCAAACTAGGCTCCTAACAGAGCGGACTTCTAAAGAGTTCAAAAGAAAATTGTGGGTATTCATCCCCACCGTGGTTTTTCTCAGTTGGGTTTCCACGTGAAAAATCTATGTGTCCTGTCTAGTATTTTTCATGTGATGATTTAAGTGATTTGTGTCTGAAGGTAAATCATGCTGAGCTAGTTGTTATTATATTTATGATGATAGATTACCTATTCATGCATAAGGGTGAAATGGAAGTGTAGTATTAAGTTGAGTGGAAAACTAAGTGATTAACTGGTTAACGCCTGTCACAGTCATTCCTAGTTTTACCAGTTACATTATGTTTCAGACCGGTGTTACTGTCTGTCAGACATTTATAGTGTTTGCAGTCAAACCGGTTCAGGAAAAGTTTTGTGACTTTACTGATTCACCCCCCCTCTCAGTACCGGTTTGGTACTTATTGTTCATCATTGAGTTATCAATTGGTATCAGAGCATCCTCCAGGTCCTCTGTGTTGTAAGCTTAACTTCTTGAGGGAAATATCCTATTGTAATGATGAAGAGAGAAGGTCCAAAGTTCAATAGAGATAACTTCAAAATTTGGAAGGATGGAATGAAGATTTACATCAGAAGCATGGGTGCTCAACACTGGAGCTATGTTGAGAATGTTTTTGTTATTCCTACTGGTACTCTCACTAGTGATCAAAAGAGAGAAATACAGGATAATGGGCAAGTCATGGAAGCCCTAATCAGCAGATTACCTGACATTGAGTTTATTGATGTCTAGGATAAAGATAATCCCAAAGAAGTATGGGACACTCTTGAGAATATCTATGGTGGTGATGAACATGTAAAACAAGCTAAGGAAGAAAGCCTTAGAGGGAAGTTTGAAGACATGCAGATGGTTGAAGGTGAGACCATTCAATAGTATGGAATAAGGATCAAAATTGTTGTTGGAGATATCAAGAGCGCAGGTGGTAAAATGGAAGATTCCATTGTGGTAAGCAAACTTTTGAGATCCTTATTACCGGTCTATGAAATAAGGGTTGCTGCTATTCAGGAGTTGAGATCAATAGACAAGACTAAGGTATCCCTAGACTCCATCATTGCAAAGTTGACAGCCTATGAGCTAAATAGTTTTGATGGCAGTGTTCAAATGACTGAATCAACTTTTAGAGCTTCCGATGTACCATCCAAAAAAGGAAAAGAAGCAAGCACTAGTGGTGAACCAAGACAGAGCAGAGAAATGGATGATGAGGAGATCCTGATGGAATTTGAAGCTCTTCTTGCCAGGAAACTTCCTAAAGGAACCGACAAATACAGAGGTAAGCTCCCTTTGAAATTATTTTCTTGTAATCAGATAGGACATATTGCTATAAACTGTCCTAATGGTGACAACAAGGAAAAACCAGAAAGGTTCAAGAAATTCAAAGGAGGAAACCAGAGAAACTATTTTGTTGCAGTTGATGAAGGTGTCACAGATGAGGAATCAGAAGATGAAGAGAATGAAGATATTGTGTTTGTTGCAGTAAAGGAAGATGAGTCAGACAAGAAGGCTCTTGTCTCCTTTGATAATTCTAATGAGTGGATTATTGACAGTGGTTGTTCTCACCATATGACTGGTGACAAGAGCAAGCTTCTATCTTTGGAAGAATATGATGGTGGTGTGGTTCTCTTTGGTAATGATGCACCATGTCTGGTTAAAGGAATAGGGTCCATCTCTTTGAATGGAAAGAGCAGTGTTGACAATGTGTATTGGGTGGAAGGTCTCAGACACAATCTATTGAGTGTTGCCTAGCTGAATGATAGTGGACTCACGCTGGAATTCAAAAATGGAGTGTACAAAATCAAAGGAAAGAATGGTGAATTGATGGCCACCGGTATGCAGACCAAAGGTAACCTATTTCAGCTGAATGCAAATGTAAGTACATGTCTTATGGATAAATTTGATGATAGGTGGATATGGCATAGGAGACTCTACCATGTAAACTTTGTTAACATTGTGAAGGCCAGTAAGACCAAGGTAGTTAGAGGATTGCTGATGCCGAGAAAACCAGAAAATCCTTTGTGTGAAGAATGTCAACTGGGAAAAATGTCTTCCTCAACTTTCAAAGGTAAATTTTTCACAGCAGAAAATTTACTTGATCTTGTGCATACTAATTTGTGTGGTCCTATGAAAACTAGGAGTATGCAAGGAGATAGGTATTTTATGATTCTTACAGATGATTGCTCAAGAATGATGTGGGTCACATTCTTGAAGGACAAGTCAGAAGCCTTTGGAAAGTTCAAAGCTTTCAGAGCATTGGTAGAAAAGGAAAGTGGTAGAAGAATCAAATGCCTTAGAACTGATGAGGGAGGGGAATTCACTTCCGGTGAACTCAACAAATACTGTGAAGAGAATGGTATCAAGAGGCAACTATCTGCCCCCCAGACTCCATAGCAGAATGTATTAGCTAAGAGAAACAACCAGACTATGGTTGAAGCAGCTAGAACTATGTTGATCTAAGGAAACGTTGCTTGCACCTTTTGGAGAGAAGCGGTGAGCATTGCAGTATACATAATGAATTGGGTACTCATCAAGAAAGGAAAGGATAAGACTCATTATGAGTATTGGACTGGTAAGACACCAGTGGTAAGCTACTTTAGAATGTTTGGTAGTAGATGTTATATCAAGAGAAGTGAACATCAAAGCAAGTTCGATGCAAAATGTGATGAAGAAATATTCCTAGGATATTCCACCAAGAGCAAAGCTCTCAAATGTTTCAACAATAGGACTCAAAGAATTGTTGAAAGCATCAATGTTAGAGTTGATGAAAATTCTAGAAAACCTAAGGAAAATGACAGTAAGCAAGTAAGAGATGAACCAGTAGTAACCTTCTGGGAACCGGTTGCTAATCAGCCAAGTACTAGTAACAGTGTTCCTACACCAGTAAATGTCGATGCTGATGAAGATGAGGATGAAGAAGAAAAGAAGGAGGAATTAGTCAAGAGAATTCCTCGATATGTCAAACTGAATAATGATCCAAAGCATATCATAGGAGATAAGGATGCAGGAATCCTTATAAGAAAGGTTAGAGAGAATTCTTGTATGATCTCTGAATTTGAGCCTAAATCATTCAAAGAGGCACATAAAGATGAAGACTGGATCAAGGCAATAGAGGAGGAACTTGACCAGATAGAGGTGAATGGTACATGGTCTTTGGTACCCAGACTAGAGCATAAAAATGTCATTTGAACCAAATGAGTTTTCAGAAACAAGCTGAATGAGGATGGCATAGTGGTAAGGAACAAAGCTAGACTAGTATGTAAAGGATATGCTCAAGAAGAAGGAGAAGACTATGGAGAAACCTTTGCCCCAGTAGCCAGATTGGAAGGAGTTCGTATGCTTCTTGCATATGCAGCTTTTAAAGGATTCAAGGTATACCAAATGGATGTAAAATCTGCATTCCTAAATGGAAAACTTAAAGAGGAGGTGTATATAGAGAAACCAGATGGGTTTGCCCTACCAGAAGATAGTGACATGGTGTGTAGGATACATAAAGCCTTGTATGGATTGAAGCAGGCACCTAGAGCATGGTATGAATGCTTGCACTCCCATCTTGTGAAGATTGGATTTGAAAGAACAAGTGAAGATAGTAATATCTACTTGAAATCAGAAGGAGATCATATTCTGATCTATGAAATATTTGTTGATGACATCATCTTTGGAGGAGATGACAAGATGAGTCATGAATTTGCTGATGAGATGAAAAACGAGTTTTAAATGTCACTCATAGGGGAGATTAAGTTCTTCATTAGACTACAAATTCAACAAATGAAAGATGGAATCTTTATTACTCAATCCAAGCATGTCAAAGAGGTGTTGAAGACCTTTGGTATGGAAGATAGTAAACCGGTTGGTACACCAATGGTGACCGGTTGTAAGCTATCAAAAGAAGATGACCCAGCAATGGTAAATGAGAAGGATTACCGATCAATGATTGGTAAGTTGCAATATGTAGTGCATAGCAGATCGGACATTGCACATCTAGTGGGTATTACCGCTCGGTTTCAACAAAGCCCTAGAGAATCCCACTTGGTAGTAGTCAAGCAGATTCTTAGATATCTGAAGGGAACTATTGACTATGGGTTATGGTATACATACAATAATGATTTCAACCTGAAAGTGTTCACAGATGTTGATTGGGTTGATAATGTAGATGATCGGAAGAGCACAACTGGTGGTGCATTCTTCCTTGGTGGTAGACTGGTCTCATGGATGAGTAAAGAGAAGAGTTGTATCTCTCAGTCTATAGCAAAAGTGGAGTATGTTGCAGCTTTTATGAACTACACCCAGACTATTTGGATGAAGCATGTATTGAATTGCTTCAAAGTTCCTATATCTGAACCGATAAGCATATTTTGTGACAATACAAGTGCAATTAACATTTCCAAGAGTCCGGTTTTGCATGCTAGAACCAAGCACTTTGAGCTCAAGTACCATTTCTTGAGGGAGAAGGTTTAGAACAAGGAAGTTGTGTTGGAACATGTTTCCAGTAAGGAGTAGTTAGTAGATATATTCACCAAGCCTCTACCAAAGGCTTCATTTACCTATTTAAGAGGTGAATTAAGGGTGTTGCCCCTTCAAGAGGTGAACTAAAAGTATGTGCTCCACATCAATCAGGTATTGCGGTGAGCAAATTTTTCTGGATTGATGTGTTGAAGGATGCTACTCCTCAGGGGGAGAAGCATAGTGGAACAGGAAAGCTTGTGCCTCCACTTTGGCATTGTTGTCAAAGGGGGAGAAGATGTGAAGCAGTGAAGATATCCACAGCAATAGGGAGAAGATGTGATGCAGAAAGGGAGATCTTTGTATATAGCCATCAATGCCAAAGGGGGAGATTGTTGGCATTTGTGTTGAGTATGTTGACATGATGATATTATGTTTTCATTGATGTCAATATGTTGGAGAGTTAACCGGCAATATGCTGAAATGTGAACCAGTACAATGTGGTGAACCGGTATATATGCAAAGAAGTGAATAGGTATATTTAAGCTAAACAGTTGGCAAAGTGAACTAGTATAGTGGTATAAACTGGTATATTGAGAAATAAGTGAAGTGGTATGTTTGTCCAACAGAACCAGTATGATGAAATGTGAACTAGCATATGGAATATTCTCTATGAAGACTTAACATGACATGACTGACGGTTGGTAGTCTTAGCTTAAGGGTTTCCGATTGAAGTGTTCCAAGCTTGTGTGATGAGTTAGCAATGTAATGAAGATTGGATCATGTTGCCACGTCAACTTGAGCACGTGAAGGATCTTGCATAAAGAAGATTGATCCTATCTACCTCGGGAATATGTGAAGTCTCTGTAAACGGTGGAGAACGCGTGATGGGTTGCAAGCCACCATGAAAATGGTAAAGAATGAACAATGGAGAATATCTTGAGATATGTTCAAGACTTTTGTATTCAAATGCAAAGTGTTCAATGGCCAGGATTGAACTACCTGAATTGCTTAACCTAAATGTATAGGGTTTAGGGTTTATGCTGCCAACCTATCTGTTTCCTATAAGGTCGATGTTGTGTTTCATTCTGAGGTTGTTGGCAAATGGTGTGTGTATATTTAAGTGAAGAGATATGTGATTCTTGCTAGACCAGATGAGATAAGAGGATTGATTCCTACATTGTGTGTTGCAGAAGGAAGGAACTTAAGTGGATCTGCATTAGGCATTGAGTCCTATTATTAGATCATTGTAATACCTATTGATCTTTAACCACTTCAACAGTTGGAAAATCCCTTAACCGGGTAGCTTTAATCAGCTTGCTGTAAATCCTTTAACAGGGTGACTCAGACTAATTGAGTTCTTGAAATCCTCTAATAAGGTAACCTCTAATAGGGTTTAATCCTTAACCAAGTATTTAGCCATCCCTTAACCGAGTGATCCCTAACAGGATCGATTCCTAGTAGAACCTATTGTAACAGTCTTTAACTGGACTAGGCTCCTAACAGAGTGGACTTCTAAAGAGTTCAAAAGTAGCTTGTGGGTATTCATCCCCACCGTGGTTTTTCCCAGTTGGGTTTCCACGTGAAAAATCTGTGTGTCATGTGTAGTATTTTTCATGTGATGATTTAAGTGATTTGTGTATGAAGGTAAATCATGTTGAGCTATTTGTTATTATATTTCTGGTGATAGATTACCTATTCATGCATAAGGGTGAAATGGAAGTGTAGTATTAAGTCAAGTGGAAAACTAAGTGATTAACCGGTTAACGCCTATCATAGTCATTCCTAGTCTTACCAGTTGCATTCTATTTCAAACCAGTGTTACTTTCTGTCAGACATTTGCAGTGTTTGCAGTCAAACTGGTTTAGGAAAAGTTTTTGTGACTGTACTAATTCACCCCCCCCCCCTCTCAGTACTGGTTTGGTACTTATTGTTCATCATTGAGTTATCAGAGATTACATCAGGAAATCCTACGCCAATAGACCGAACAACCCGATAAGAAGAGTAAGAAGCAGATTGAAATAAAAGACTCATCAGGGTAACTTACATTATCAGAGAAACATTTTTCAGAGTTGTGTCGATGCCTGATGGGCAGAATGCCATGGAGGGACAAAAGGAAGATGCATCGGGGAAGCTACAACCATTAGAAGCAAGAAAAATATGCTACGTTGATGCCTGATGAAGCACTAGGGGAAGGTGACACCAATCAAAAAGAAAGTTAGATGTCATGGGACCATCATATGAAGTATTAAGTGATTTATTCTAGAGCCCGATGGAGAAATTGGAGTGATAAATGGAAGGAGGTTTCATCGAAGAGACCTACCCTGATTTAACATAAAGCAAAGGTGACTAATAGAAAGGAAAGAAGGATCCATCAGGATAAGCCAAGCCTTGAGGAATAAATTGAAAAGGTTGGGGCGAGATCTGATGGACTTATCAAAGTGACCTATGCCAACCAGAAAAACAAAAAGGTAATTGAAGGAATGCAAAATGCAGATGGTGCCAAGTAATTGAATTATCAGGTAGGGTTACACCGATTAGCCGTTGGAATATTTGATGTGACAACCATTATTTAATACTCGTGATTGGGAAGATTGGATCTGCACGAAGAAAATCTGATGAGTTTATGATTGTTATAGACTCTAGCCATGACATATCCAACATAAAGAAAGGGTTTTCGTGCCAGGATTATTCACAGTGTTTTCAGCCATCAATGTTAAAGTTGCATACAAGAAGCGCGGGTAATTTGAAAGTTCAAGCATTTAATCATGGAGGCTTCTGGTTCACAAGGGAAAAGAAAGGTCATAGAGGTTTCAGACTTCGTCTTTTTTTGATTTAGCAGACTGTCAGCCACATGGAGACACTAGGGTCAGCCACAATTGGGGTGAGTGGTTTGTATATCAGAATTTCACCTTTTTCAAGGTTTATGGTTTTGAGGGTGTTCCATATATGTTGCCTATATTAGTTCCTAAATGGGTTGACTATTTAGAGATTGGTAGACAACTTAGTATGTCAAATGCAAAGCATTTGGGTGGTGCACACAAGTAGATATTTATGCCTGGCACTTTACATTTTGGAGACTTCACCATTGTATCTACCAAGGCTTATGAGATGATAGAAAAGAAGATAGTAGAGGAGTACAATTTGTTTGGACACCAGGCTCACAAAAATTATGATCTAGAGGAGTATATCCACCACTGCAGGAAGAGCCAGAATCTGGTAGAGTATCTGCATATACCCATGGAGGCTGAAGATTTATTTAGAAATAGGGAATGAGATGAGGTTGCTCCACTTTTAGAGGAATTAAAATAAAAATTAGAAGAGCAGAAGCAGAGGTTTCATGAACTAAGAGAAGAAGGAGATTCTGAGAGTAGGTTTGATGAGATTGTAGCTGTATCAACCCTCCATGTACCTGAATTAGAAGAAGTAGCAGAGAGCTAGGAGAAAATCATGGTGAGAATAAATACCAATGTAGATGTAAGTCTTGAAGAGCTTGCAACTTTTTTTGCAGATAAGGTTTTTGTATAGTCAAAGGAGTTCAAGTCATTTTTGTACCATTATAAAGGGAAAAAGTTGAGGGAGAACATCCCAAATGTTACTCTAGAAAATGAAGCAGAGATGCTTAAAAAATTAAAAGAAGATATTGATGCAGAAGTAGCCACAATGACAGCACAGAGAGGGAGACAACTTCTCAGTGAGGCAGGCATCATTTTGTTCCTAGGATGGGACTTAAGTGCCTCTTTTATCTTTGACAACTTGTTGCATTCTGATAGAAAGGATGTAAAATTGGACATACATGGTGTTGATGATATCTTTATTGGATCAAGGTATGATCCAAATGAAGAGGGAATGTTGCTTTGGGCCCTATAACCTCCAAATAAGAGACCCAGGATCATAGATGTAGATGAGGCATTTGGGCAAATGATGAAGCTAAAAGTGGGAGAGGTTAATCCAATTGTCACAGCAAATTTAGGGATTGACATTGCAAAATTGAATAAGGCCCAAATGCGGTGGGTGGTAAAAGAGGGTCAAAAATATAGGAATTTATATGAAGACCTGTTGAGAAATCATGGTCATGAAGTACCAGAGATAGTTGATACAGGTGTTCAATGGAAGAAGAAATATGAAGACCATATGAAGGAAAACAGTAAGTTAAAGAGGCAAATCAGGACTACCAGGGTAGATGCTGCTTGTGTTTTGTTAGCAAATAGGTTTGAACATTTATTGGAAGTTCTGAGAGAATTCAGGACAAAGTATCAGATGACCCTAGATAATATGGCTTCTCATAGAATAACTTTGAATAGGTTGAAGGTATTGTTGAAAGATAAGAGTGTCGATGAGAAAGTGGTTGAGAAGATCCAAAGAAGGTTGAATAAACATAAAGAGTTTGGTGTGGACATTAAACAAAAATTTATAGATTGCAAAGATATTGTTAGGTATGGTTTACCAGATATTGTGGACGATGCAAAGTAGTTAAAGGACAAAGAGATTTGGATTGCAGGATGCCATAATGTACTTAACACATCCCTTGATGTTGCCTGGATAGATGTTTTGGATATGAAGGATACATGTGAGCACATGGAGAGATTGGTTACCATGGAGATCACTGTCAGAGATACTGTGTTCAACACTAGCACTCACAAGGAAAACAAGTATTTGGAGCACATACAAAAGTGTGACACAATATTGGATGACGAGAACTGATTTTTTATTACATTTTGTGTCTAGCAGTTAAGCAGTTAGGTGTTAGGTTTTCGTTAACTTTAGTTTAGCAAGATGAAAGGGTGTGTCTTTTTATTCAGATCTTTTGGCTCACATATATGTAGTGAGTCATTTTTGTATCATGGGGGGAATAGATAATTTTGTTGTTGGCTGGGCTGCAAGTGTTATGTTTTAGAAAGGTCTAGTAGGAATAATAAGTTTATTCTGTGCAAACTAAATGTATTGGAGCATTTGTAAGTGCAGTTTTTGTGTACATTCTTATTCTAGAAGTTAATATACAATATTTCATGTTTTTATCTTCAGATCATTGTGTGTAATTTTGTGTTAGATGAAATCATATGTCCTCTTGATAAATCTTTTGGATTTGTTGTGATGTGCCATCACATGATGTTGTATCAAATGTAAAATTGGGTTTTTATTGTTCATGCAACACATAATGAAACCTTCACAGTGATGGTCTTATAATTGTCTCTTGAGTTGATAGTGATTCTTGTCCACAAAGTTATTCATTAATTGTCAGATAAAGGCACTGGTATGTTATTAATATTTGCTGAATAAGTTTGTATTCATTAGGTCCTTATCAAAGAAAAAAATCTTTAAATTTCTATAAGTGCTACTCTTTTTCATAATTGTTTAACATCCTAATAGTAACCTTTTGCATAATACAACTATACTCACACTTACTTTATCAGTTTTAAAGGCATTAAATAAAAATCACTTTTGTTAGCATAGTTGCAGGAAAACCTTTTGCCATCCCTACAATTGCTAATTCCCACCATTTAAATTTGTTAGGGTTCCCATAGATACTGAGAGGGGGGGGGGGGGTGAATCAGTATCTGACTGGTAATGAAATTTTCTTAAAATTGAATATGCAGAATATAAAGTAACAGTATACTGGTATGCAAGAGTTAATGCAAATAAAAGAATCAAAAGCATCCACATGAAAAGAACACCATAACACAAGATGTTTAACAAGGAAACCCAGTGTGGGAAAAACCTCAGTGGGATTTGTGACACACAATATTCACTTACTAGCCAATAAGAGAATATTACTTACAATAGGGGCCTGCACATGCAGGAAGGCCAACTGCCTAGAGCTCACTGCTCAATAAGAAGTCACACTGACTTACAATGAGGATTTACACAAATCCAATATTCTGTACTGCTTTACAATAGCATCTTCAATGCCAGATTCAGTACCAGTTCTTGCTCTGTTCTTTACATATACCCTTGACCTACAATTCACACATTAGGTCTGCCTTATAATTTTATTTATTTCTTTCTATCCATATCCTACAAATGCCTTCAATGATCTCTTTTATATACAAGAGTCATTTTACAATTTGCCAAGTCGGCTTACAATGATAAACAAAATATTACATATCAAAAATCCTATTGGCCTCTGTGCCTGTATACATATTTCCTTCTGTGCCGGTGTACATTTTCTGTGTCGGTGCTGGTGTAGATTGATTTTGTTGATGCCAGAGCACTGTTTTGTTTGAGTAAAGCTTTGCCGGTATAATGTCTTGCTGGTGCCATAGGATTGCAAGGTTGCCTGAGTAATGCTTTGCCGGTGCCATAGGATTGCAAGGTTGCCATCAATGACAAAACCTTCAATCACACACAATGTCTCATTGGAGTGTCCATATGCCAACAATCTCCCCCTTTGGCATTGATGGCAACACTCATGAGAAATTTCAAAAAGATATCCAAAAATGTGTAGACCAAAAAATGTTACCAAAAATGTGAGAGCTCCCCCTGAGCATGTGATCCCTGTGTTTTGAATTTTCTCATCTACTACTCCCCCTTTCGCATCAATGACAAAGGTTAGTAGATTTTGTAGTTGTACCAATTCATAACATCAACCTTGTAGTTGGGTAGTTATTATCTAAAGAATATCTCCCAAAATTAAGTTTATGCCATCCATAAACTTCTTGCTCTCCTTTATTGTTTTCTCAGTTCTATATACTGTACCGGTGAGATGCTGCAAGTGCTTTGCCGGTGTTTTTCTACCCTGTGTTAGTGCCTCTGAGATTTCCTTATACAGAGATGCTAAATAGTCCAATCTTGGACTTAGTTTAGTCCTCAAAATTTGTTATCTTTTCCTCAAAAACTGATAATGTATCAGGTGAGTTAACAAAATTATCATCAAGTTTATTGATCTCTTCCTATACCTTGCTCATCTTTTTGTCTACATCCGTGGTCAAAAAGTTTATCTTACAGGTATCTTTGTACAGAGTTTTGTACTCTTTCAATAAATTGCACAGTTCCGGTAGAAGTGTGTCAAATTCCCTGTTACACTTCTTTATTCCTTCCTCAAAGAATTTTGGTTTCTCTTTTTCTACACTTTCAGTTACAGTTTCTACCTTTGTTTGCTCAAAATTTCTAGAAATATATTTACAAAGTGTATCCAACTGGCCTAAAGAATCTTTGTTGGCTATATTACAATTGGGAGCTATTGATTTCAAAACTGGAATTGAATCATCTATCGCTTTATAGGCTTGTGAGCTATAATCAGTTATTTTCTTGATAGATTCGAGCAATACCTCTGTTACATTTGATGGTGACCTAATAAAATGAGTGCCGGTGGAAGTGACCATGCTGGTATTGACCTCTGGTAGGTCTGTTTGTGTCTCCATCTCTTAAAGCACAGTTTTTCCTGCATCATTTCTTACTGGTGGCATCTGTTTTGGAGCCTTTAGCTCTATTGGTTGCTCTGTTTGTGTTCTAGATTCCATCTTTTTCTCTGAATCTGCTACCGGTTGCTCTTTGTTATCAGATTTATCTGTGGTATCCTTATCTACCACTATGTTGATTTTTTGAGTATCAACATTCACAGTATATAGGACTTTAGGATTAGGATTATTATCCTCTGTGTCCATGCTCTCAGCTGCTGGTTGATCTTCTGCAGTTGTTGTTTTTACCGGTGGAGTATTTAAAGGAGGTGGGGGTAAGTTGTCTCTAATCTTGATACTTGGTGGTCCACCAACTTTACCTTTCCCTTTGTCCTTTTGATATACCAGAATGGGCTTGGGATTCCTATATTCTTCTTGTTTTTCTTTTTCAACCAAGAATGTATCCCAACCATCTTCTATTTCATTTGAAACTTCAGTAACTCTACCTGCCATTAGTGATATTTGCCGGTGTGCAGTGGAAAAAACTGTCCGGTTGGCCTGAGCTATCAAATCATCAATTTCCTTAGGTAAGTTGACCGGGTATATTGCAAGTAATTTTTCTATTTTAATTTTCTTATCCAACTCAACTATTCCTTGCCTTCTGGCCTCAAGTCTTTTATATAATTCATCAGGAATTTCATTTAGGACTTGCATCAAAAACTTTTTATACATGTCCATGTGTAATATAACACTTTCCTCGACTTTTCCTTTCTCATTATCTGATAGGGTGTCATAGATTTTCCCTATGTTTTTCAATTTACCTTCCTGTGTGATCTCATTTAGTAATATGTCAAAAGGGGCCAAGTCAGTGTTTGTCTTCTTCTTCTTTTTGGGGGTCAGCTTTTTCTTAGGTGTGGCTTTCTTGACTGGAGACCTCACAACTTGTTGCTTCTGTCTTGTCCTTCTAGGTGAAGGAGTGGATACCGGTGAGGGGTCTCTTTTCCTAACAACTCTTTTGAAAGTTGCTGGCATATCTCCTTCTGAGGAGGTATCTACCGGTGATAGATGAGTTTCAGGCTGTTGCGCTGCCAACTCTTCTTCTGTTATGCCAGTTTTCTTTAATACATCATCTTTTATGGCTTTTGCTTGCCTGGTTCCTTTCCTCACAAATGCCTCAACTTTCTTTACTCTCTTTTTAGATTGAATTTGACTTTCGATGGTCTCAGCGCTACCAAATACTTCTTCCTTTGGTTCATTGGGGGCTTCCAGAAGTGCTTTGGCATAAGTTTCCACTATGTGGTCATCTGTTTCATACCCCATCTCTGTAACCCAGATTGTTCTTGGGGTGACTGCTTCCATCCAAATCTTATCCTTTTTTATTACAAAGCATATATCATCCTTGTATTTGTTGACAATTTCTTGTGATAGTCTGATTCTTTTGTTCATTCTGACCTTTAGTGCTTGAAAATACTCATTGATATTCTTTTCTCTATTTTCACCCATGTTGTTGAATAAGTCAGACAATTGTTTTCCTACCGGTATGTCAAATCCAAAATCCTTATAGCCTATATCAGGAGCCTGTTTGGTTATATGTAACATTAAGCATACAAGCAAATTTCCAAATCTAAAGGTTCCTTTCTTATCCTTCTTGATTTTTGCCAAATTGTCAATTAACTCATCTTTTAACCATTCACAGATATCAATTTTTACATTGTCCTTAACCATGTCATAAGCACTTTTTATGCATAAACTGGAAACAGAGTTAAGCCTATTTGCATGAGTTGCTTTGTAACCTAGAATAATGCTAATGAATCTCACATTTGTATCAGTCACATCATTAACCCTCAATGATCTTTTATCGGATGTTGCACCAGTTAATTTCATTACTAGGTCATTGGAGACCTTCTTGGTTTTGTCGGGTCTGGTACCGGTGGAAGGTAACCCTGTTACTGCTTTCACAGCTACCTTTGTAATTTTATGCACTGAGTCAAGCCAAAAGAATGAGCCATGTACCCTGCTAAGAACTATCCTAACCACTTCCTTGGGAAATTCAGGAATGCAGAGGATTTCAGTGAATCCTAGGGTTTCAACAATTTTATGTTCAAGTTTCACATTTCCGGCATTATCACATATAATAGATTTATACATGTTTTTGATTTCTTCATCACCTAATTCCTCTATGTTGCAATGAATATACATTCTAGGGTCTTCTGCATAAATAACACCCTTTGGAATTTGGAAAAAGCACCTGTGTTGTCATCTTTCTTAGCTACCTCGGGAACTAGCTGAAACACCAGCCTAGGTCATTTTATAACCTCGACTACTGTAGGGTTTGCTATGAATTCAGGTGCAAAGGAGGATGCCATGATGATAAATACCTTTTTATGCCTTTGGATGGATTGATTGCTGAAGTGCTTTGCCTCTTTGCTTGGAATGCCTTAGCTCGGAAATCTTCGCGCTCTCTGAAAGTTTGAATTCACAGTGAAATGAAATGGAGCCAAAAACCTTATTTTATAAAGTCTTTTCTGCTACCTACCACATTAATTGTTTGCCGGCAATGTATTAACTCAACTTTATTTGCCGGTAATGAAGGATTTTCAACTTCTTTTCTCTAACCGAGGGAATAATAGCACATGTGTCATTAAATTGCCAAACCCTCAAGATAATTTTCTTCAATTTGATGAAGAACATCCTACCGGTGGAGCATTGCTCTGTCCTGCTGGTGGAGCATCATATTGTCCTGCCAGTGAAGCATTTGTTGGTTCTACCGGTGGAGGAGTAACCCCAATATTTAGATCACCTTTTCTAATCCATTGCTTTGAAAATTCTTGCTTAACCTCTTCAACCTTTTCTTTACCTTTCAAGCTTGTACTTTTGTTATCTACCGGTGTACCTTTACTTCTATAGAATTTAGCAATATGACCAATCTTGTTACATGCATAACAAGTTACATTATTTTTCTGAATAGCTTTCCCATAACCTATGTCGGTTTGTGTTCTGCATTTATTTGATAAATGACCAAATCTTCCACAAACATAACATCTTACATTCATTCTTCAATTTTCAGAGTTATGACCAATTTTGTTTCATTTGGTGCATTGATCGGTGGGAGGATTGATGTTCTGATAATTCCTAGATCTACATTCATTTGCCCTATGACCATATTTATTACAGTTAAAGCATTTTCCATTGAATTTGTAAGTATTAGAGGGTCTTACCGGTTTTCTTTGATCCTAGGTATTTGCAGTACCGGAGCTTTCTCCAACTTCAAATCCAACTCTAGAAGTGTCACCTTTGGGTTTTTGATTCTTCAATAAGGTACCAAGTTCTTCTAAGCTTTTCTTGAATTTTTCTTTGTGTTGATTTACAGTTTCCAATTCCCTTTCCAAGATCTCTTTTTGTCTCATTAGTTCATTCGAGTCATTTTGAGTATGCATCAGATCTGTCTTCAACATGTCATTTTCATAGCTAAGTCTTGTGTTCTCATTTGCTGCATCACTTAGTCTTCTGGTCAATTCTTCTTCATTCTTCTTTCTATCCTCAATCTCTTTGCAGAATCTCATAGTCATATCCTGCATTTCATTTTTTGTTGTCATGATCTCTTGTTTCAATTTGCTTATCATATCATTTAGTGATTCCTTTTCATCATTTTCATTTTGCAATTTTTCACAAAGTTCTCTTCTCTTGTTTCTTGTAATAGTAATATTTTCTTGAAGTGCCTGAATAATGTCTTGAGTTGCTTTTAAATCATCTTCTAATTTGATATTTTTCAACTTCTCTGCATCATAGTCAGTAAGAGCTCCTTCAAGTTGCTTCATCAGATTTTCCATCTTTACCGGTGTCAAGATCTTCCTCAAGTTGTTAGGCTCTTGAAAATAGAGGACCAAGCTCTGATACCAATTGTTAGGGTTCCCACAGATACTGAGAGGGGGGGGTGAATCAATATCTGACTGGTAATGAAATTTTCTTAAAACTGAATATGCAGAATATAAAGTAACAGTATACCGGTATGCAAGAATTAATGCAAATAACAGAATCAAAAGCATCCACATGAAAACAACACCATAACACAAGATGTTTAATGAGGAAACCCGGTGTGGGAAAAACCTCGGTGGGATTTGTGACCCACAATATTCACTTACTGGCCAATAAGAGAATATTACTTACAATAGGGGTCTGCACATGTAGGAAGGCCAACTCCCTAGAGCTGACTGCTCAATAAGAAGTCACACTGACTTAAAATGAAGATTTACACAAATCTAATATTCTGTACTGCTTTACAATAGCATCTTCAATGCCAGATTCAGTACCGGTTCTTGCTTTGTTCTTTACATATACCCTTGACCTACAATTCACACATTAGGTCTACCTTATAATTTTATTTATTGCTTTCTATCCATATCCTACAAATGCCTTCAATGATCTCTTTTATATACAAGAGTCATTTTACAATTTGCCAAGTCGGCTTACAATGATAAACAAAATATTACATATCAAAAATCCTATCGGCCTCTGTGCCGGTATACATATTTCCTTCTATGCCAGTGTACATTTTCTGTGCCGATGCCGGTGTAGATTGATTTTGTTGATGCCAGAGCACTATTTTGTTTGAGTAAAGCTTTGCCGGTATAATGTCTTGCCAGTGCCATAGGATTGCAAGGTTGTTTGAGTAATGCTTTGCCAGTGCCATAGGATTGCAAGGTTGCCATCAATGACAAAACCTTCAATCACACACAATGTCTCATTGGAGTGTCCATATGCCAACAAAATTCACTCAAAACAAACCTCTTTTGTGCTTGAGAGTGTAAGGTACACCCACCTGGGTTTAGTGGAGCCTAAAGTGCAGAGGGATTTGGTCTTTGACCATCCTTGTTTGTTGGCCAAGGTTGATTGGATCAACTAAGGATTAGGAAAATATTTGGTTTTCCAATCTGTGGTTTTGGGCACCAACACACCCTAGTGGCTTCCTTTCTCTCTCCTAGGTGGGGAGTCACTAGGATCCAATTTTCCACTTTACATTTTGGTGAACCCGACGTCTTACACATTAATTCTAACTTCTCATTCTTAGATCTAATTAATTGCAATTTGAATTTCAAATTTTCATTTTCAAGTTTGATCTATTTGTAAATTTTAGAGGTTAATTGCATAAAAACCCTAATTTTTCATTTTGAGAAAATTGATCTTGTGAAGTGTAAAATTTGAATTGCTTGTTTCAGATTTGATTTCTATTTCAAAATTGCAATTCAAATCTCTCTTTATTTTGAAAAATCAGTGGTTAAATCATAAAACCCTAATTTTTAAGATTCTTCTATTTTTTGACCTTTGACTGCAAGTTTGACTGATCTAAACATCTCCAAATCGGCTATTTTTTTGGATTCTGCCTTAAAATCATAATCTCTATCATCCCTACAAGTTTAAAAAAAAGTTGGTCAGACCATGTGCATTCCCACCACGGTCCTCAATTTTTTTCTTGAAATTTTAGGAGATAGAATTGACTGTATTTCTCTGCTTAGATCCAAAAAATCAACATACTTAATCAATTTTAACACTCTCTAAGGTCAAACACAAATTCAAAATTCATCAAATTCAAATCTTAAAAAATAATTTTCATAAAAGGTCCTAATTTTAGATCTGCTTTTCCAGCAAACTCAGATTTCACTTAAGAGACTTTTTAATGGCAATTAATAAATTGGATTTACTTTCTCTTTCACATGTTATTACATTAATTTTTGCATATATTTATCATGTTTCGGATAACAGTTTCTTCCATTTCCTCTTGCTTCTCTTTCTTCATAGCACTTGGTCATATTGTGTTGTTAGGATTTCCAAATGATTAGATCTCAAAGCTTTCATGTATCATTTATGTTTCATTATGGTGATGTTGTTAACAAAATGCATTTCCTATGTTAATCATCTTAAATATTTTGTAGATCCTAAACATATAGATCCTAATCCTTGTACCTCTCCTAGGGTATCTTGTGTAAAAGAAATGAGATCTAATGCTTTACCCAATGATCTTTCTACAAGAGAGAAAAAATTGGAAAGTAATATAGATCTATCTTCTTCTTCTACACATACCCTTGAGCAAGGGGGGAAATATGACAACATCAACATTCTTACAACTTTAGAACCTCCTTATTCTCCTAGGACCTATCTTCAACATTAAAGTCTATAGAGGGAGGATGATGTCATGCATTTTATTCATGACCTTTCTCCTCGCATAGAAATCACTAAAAATGAGCTTTTAGATGATGAAGATATTCCTCCCCAATCTTCCAAAAAGGATAAGCTTGATAAAGGAAAATAGATTCTCATCTCGCATGATACTCCTCCTTCATCTACACATCCTTTTCTACCCCCTTACACATTAGATTTCAAAGAAATTCATAATCTTGTTCCTCCATCTAGTCAATTGGAACATTCTTATATTTGTGGCTTTCATATAATTACAAAACAAGGTTTTAAAGGACAAGGAATTGGGAAATTTGAGTATGGAATTCGTGTCTCTATTAATCCTCCTACACAAACTACTACAAGAGGCCTAGGAAGTGGTACCCCTCTTTCTATGGACGAATTCCTTAGGCTTCAAAAATTTAAAGATTACCTTAAAAAACAACAAATCAAGAGAGCCCACAAGAATGCTTCTTCTTCAAAATGTCCTTTTTGTTTATTTCATCAAACCCATGACCATAATGTTGAAGATTTCCCTAATTTTCAAAAATCTATTCAAGATGGCATATAAAGTGGCAAAATAAGAATTATGGATAATAAAACCCCTTCTTCTAACAAACCTTCTTCTTCATGGGAAGATGATATTTACCATCCTGACAGATTAGTTGAAAGAATCTATTGGAGGTTGAAATATGACAAGAACATTTCCTTTCCTCCTCAAAATAGAAAAAAAAATCTTAAGCAAGTGAAAGGTATTGAATATTGCATATTTCATGACTTATATTCACATTCTATTGGAAAATGTTATGCATTTAATAAAGTTGTTCAACTACAATATAATCTTGCACACATTTGTCTCACGGAAGATCAAGTTGTATTTCTTGGTAAAACCATCATTCCTTAGAACTTCCTATCCCTTCATGTTGCTCTTAACCCTATGGAATAATTATCCCATGTAATGGGGGATCTTTATCATTAGTGGTGGTAGTATTTTACTTTAACATACTTTGGGGAAGCAACATGAAGTCCATTTTTCTCTACTTTCTATTCATCCTTGTGTATCATTCATTATTAGATCCCTTTTCTTGCATAGGGTTATCCTTATGTGAGAATTTAATTGTTCTTTAGTTTTCCTCTTTCCTTGGAGAGAGGCATCTTTAATGAGTACTACACTTCTTCTATTTCCTTCATTCTCTTGGAAATCTTACCTCTTCTATGGTTTCGATTATTCGCAAGTATAATATGCCCCTTAGCAGGGAATGATCTCTTGAGAAATGTGTATCTCTTCCTTGAAAATATTTGTTCTACTAGGATGACATATCACTTGAAACTAATCACCACTAGAAGATGTGTAATGTTTCTCCTTGTTCTTCTCACTTGGGGGGCAATGATTTTTCGCTCCTTTCCCTTCTATCATTATTTCCTTTAGGGGCTGCATTTTTCATATGTAATTATCATTTCTTACAATGGTATGATTTTATAACTAATCCCCCTTGGGGAATTTATGATGCTTTTTCTCTCTTCTTTTTGAAGAATACCACTTCTTGAGATATGTATGTCACATTTACTAAAGTTTTTTCTTGCATGTGTTCATGTAAGTTCATTACACATTTGCTTATGTTTAATCTCTCTCTAGTACATTGTGTAAGCTATTCTTGTCCCTTATATTGGGGGGGCAATGATCCTTCTCTCTCTCTTTCTCTAGGGATCCACTTTTCCTATTAAGTGGGTCGTGTGAGTTCTATTACTTGATGTCATTCCTTGTGCATAATTGTTGGTTATTGACTTAAGGATTCTCTCTTATACAAGAAGTGTTAATCCTTAACTAAAACCTCTTTTACACTTGGTAATGTACATCTATGATAAATTGGGATAAACATGAGTCATCCTTAATCAAGAATCCCTTTCACCTAGAAATAGGAGGAAGGATTGCATTCTTGTTCTTTCCTTTTCTTGTTCTAGAAGATGTTATATTTGTCTAAGATAACTCCTCTTGGGGGTAGATGTCTTTTTGAACAAAGATCTCTTCTCCTCCAAGGATCACCTTTACAATTACAAAAAGATACATCTTTTCAACTATCTTATCCTTTCTTGAAGAGTATTCCCTCTCTTCCTTGGATTTATGACATTGTTGCATAGAGGATATCTTCTTTGTGATGAAGGTAGGTATCCTTGTTTTTCTTTCCTTAAGATATCAACATTAAACTATGTTGACATCTTAAGGGAGGGCACCCACACTAATCCTTTGTACCATACTTCTCTCATGCATTGAATAGTGGTACATTCTTGGAACCAGAGGGAAACCTCTTAGAGCAAGATGTCATCACTTTTTGTATAGTGGGTCATTCTTGGAACTAGAGCAAGATGTCTTCACTTCTTCTTGTCTTGTATAGTGAGACATTCTTGGAAATAGGGGGAAACCTCTTAGAGAAAGATTTCATCACTTTTATCTTGTATAGTGGCCTCTTAGAACTAGAGCATTGTCTCTTAGAGTGAGATGATGCCACTTTTCTCTTATGCGGGGTGATTATTCTCAGAACTAGAGCATGGTCTCTTAGAGAAAGATATCACACCTTTCTTGACACTTGTACTATACAATCTATACAGGTTGTAGCATACTCAGGGATAGACTCCTATGAGGCGGTTCAAACCTCACTTTCACACACATGCATGAGGTTGAGTGGAACTAAAAAAGTTCTCACTCTCTCTCTTTACATGGATCACCTAGGCAAGCTCTAGGGGCAATGTTTTTCATGTCCTTCTCTCCATGGGTCACCTATTTTTAGGGGCGAGACATCCATGGTTTCTTTCTTCTTCGCTTTTCTTCTCATGGATCACCAAAGAATGTGTTCATGTTCTCTCTCTTCTTCATCTCATGAACTCATAGTTTTACTATTGATAGTTCATGGATGATGCCAAATTTTCTCTTTTTTGAGGTTGCTCATGTTTATGTGATGGCATTGGTCTTTGTGTCCTAATTAGTCATTGAGATAGCTAAGCTCGAGATCTCTTTAGCTAGTTAGTTTGTCATCTTGTGTCTTGTTCTTATCATGTGTCTTTTTGTGCTTTGTCTTTGTTTTGTGTGTCTTATGTCTTTTTGTTTTGTGTTCTCTTGCATATGTCGATATGAGTTAAGACCCTAATATTGGGATTTTTTTTCTCCTTAATATTAGTGGTGTCTTATAGTCCTTCTAGTTTTGCTCCACATCTCTCATCTTCATCTCTCTTTTCTTCTACTTTACGAGCAGTAGTGAAGTAAGTCATACTCCCGCTAAAGTGGGGGCTAAATGTAGTGTCATAAAATTGTGACCCCTGCAATTTTAACCACATTTGGGGTCCTCAACTTGGTGACGACATCTCCTTCCTTAACTGAGACCTATTTCTGCATTTCTAACCCTTCTCCTTTTCTCCTTCATGTCTTGTATTTGCTCTAGACCCTGTCTGGGCCCCAAAATAGGGCAAGACAGGGGCGTGGTGCCCATGTCCCCCCTAGGACAAGGGCGTGGCACCCCTATCCCCACTGTCATGCCCAAACTTTTGGGCAAAAATGGAACAACAATTTTTTTTTTAAAACATCCTAATAAAACTAAATACGCTATAATAAAGATGCAACAATTAAGTTTTGTCTTAACTATAGGTTGACTCAGGAAATAAAAGAGTGGTTTACTAAAGTTAATTTAATTAACTTAAACATGCATGCAATAATAATTTAATGCGAGTATAATTCTCCAAAAAGTGTCATTACCATTTTATTAATTAATAAATTAATTTAATTATAAATCCTTAATTTATTAGCCAAGAGATATTAATAATCTCAAATAATATTTAATTGCTCCTTGGGATAATTAAAAATATGCTAGTGCTTAGATTATTAAATTTAAATATTCATTTGAGCAAATGTAAATAATGCGATTAGATTCGACTATAAGGTTAACTAAAGCAATAATAACAATTGCCTAAAATAAATCATTTCCCGAAATGCCAAATTGATTCCTTACAATTATTAAAATTCCAAATTTAATGTTTGACCAATAAAACTCCTATATACTAAAATTTTACATTAACCTTTTAATAATTCACATTAATAAATTTCCCAAAAGGAATTTAACCTATATATATATATATATATATATATATATATATATATATCTGTGTGTGTGTGTGTGTGTTTATTAACATATAAATATATATGAAAGCATAGAAATAATTGATTAAAAAAAATAAGAGATACAATAAAACTAAAAATCCTAAAAAAATAAAACAATTATGCACCTTAACTAAAATATAAATGTGGTTACCCCTTTTCAAATTTAAAAAGGGTTTTCCCCCTCATTTATTTACTTTATTATTAAACTATATGAAACCTAACTAGGGTTTTTTTATATTCACTATCGTGGAATTTAACACAGCCAGGGACTCGAACTCAAGACCATGGGGAGCATACCCACGCCTTAAGTTGTGATCCACAACTGGGCAAGCTAGGGCCGAAGCCCCTAACTAGGGTTTCATTTTAAAGAAATCTATTAATAAACCACTAAACCCTTTTTATTTTTACTTTTTATTTTACTCTAACCTGAATTTGGGTTAGGGTTTATATCACACATCTCATTTCGAAAAGGCTTGATTTTTTTTGTGTGTGTGCAGGTAGCCCGCGGGGAGCTTCAGCTCCGGGGCAGGGGGGAAGGTTTTCACAGTCATTTTTTTATGTTTTTTTTTATAATGACTGTCAAAAAGATAAATGAATAAACCAGAATATCAAATAGATAAATATTTCATTTTCAATATATTTAAAGTATTAAATATATATGCTTATGTTTGTTTTTTAAAAATATGAAGGCATTTAAAACTAACTCTTTCTTTTTATAGCAGCATATATATTTATTTTCCTCTTAGTTTAACTGCTACTTAGTTGAACTAAAACAATAGTTAACATGTCTATATAATATATATAAATACACACACACACACACACAGATATATATATATATATATATATGGATCTCTCCTTTTTTTTTTTTTTTTAACTTAGCAACATGAATATCAAGATATTTTATTTCTTATGTCTAAATATATTTTTATTTTTTTTAAAGCATTAAAGCAGGTTATTTTAAAATAACAGATTTGAGTAAATGTATTTTTTTTTCTTCTAAATGGCATATAGTTAACTTCTGAGTTAAATACATTTAACTAGATCTATTTACTGCATTTACAAAATGAAAAAAATAAAGTAATTTATTACAGCTGCAACTAATAATGTCTAAAATCATTTAATCCATAGACAACATGTTGATGCAATATTAATATTCACACTACAAACCTATTTACCTTATTTTGCATTTTGAACAATAGATAGAAATAAATGTTATTTTCTTTTACTAACATCTATACTTCTATCATTTTATTTATTTCCTTTCTTTTTACAATAGCTATTAAGAAAGAAATAATTTTCATTTCAAGAAGAAAATACAAGTAAATAATATCTCAATAACTATAGAAACATACTTCAACTTTTATTTTATTTCTTTCTTGCAAGATCAAAATCTAATAAAAGAATACATCTAAATTCATGATAAAACATAGTTTAAAGATTACATTTAATATCATGGTAAACTTTACAAATAGGTAGATACCCATCTTAGCCTCTCATTTCTACTAAATGAGGGCTTCCCAAATAAATACATTTTTTTTCAAATAAATACAAATAACAATAGGATTAACTCCTATCTTTTTCTTTCCATCCTTTCCCAAGCAAACCTGCAATAAAAAGCTTTTACGTTCTAACCATGGAGGCTCACCTCCCAACCTAGGCTTACTAGAAGCCACCCCCGAGCTAGGAGAATCAAGGGTTAGACAGGATACACTCATACAAAATAAATTCATGTAGAAATTCAAACACAACAAAAACACTCCCAACCCAAGGCTTAAACAATGTCACTTATGTGACTTTTCAAGTGGGTGAAGGTGGACTAAATACCCTTGAGGATAATTCTGCAAATAGTGCACATAAAGCCATAACAAGGCTGCAAATATAACATAACCACAAGTTCCAAACTTGTCCCCTAAATTCCTTATGACCCTCAAGGCCTACAAGCCTACAACTCCCCTTATGACCCCCATTTTATAAACATAATAATATGCAGCAAGGGCCACAAAAATCCCTTGAGAATCACTCTTTTCCAAAGAGAGCCTCCTACTCAAAAGGGTTGTCAAACAACCCTTCACCTCAAGGCTACTCTACACTCCCAAGGGTGAGTTTGGCCTTGAAAACTCCGATAAACAAGACATAAAAATATAACAAAAACAAGAAATGGAAGGAATCCACACCTTCCTACACATACATAATAACAACAAGGAAAAGAAACAAAGGAAACAATGCAACACACAATCTTTTCAAATGCAAACAACCTCATACAATAGTTAGAAATTTAACCAACCTTAAGCTTCCAAAATGGTAAGAAAATTTATAAGAGAGCTGCCCAAATCCACAACTTTTCTCCTCCCAAACTTAGCCAAAACATTCTTTCAATACTTTTCCAAAAATTCTGCAAATTCAAAGTCTCCAAAATGGAGAGTGGGTGATCAAACTTTTCCCTCCCAAACTATTCCCTATGAAGCCACACCTCACTCTTTCCAACCGACTTGGGAAGGGTGAAGGATTCTCATTGGTTGGTCTTCCCAAAGCTTTACACACTCCCTAACCAAGGCACCTCAAAAAGGGAAATAGAATGGGGAAAAGGAATGAATCTCATGAAGTGGGTTATCTAACCAAGGAAGGCTCTTCTAAAGATTAAATTAGGCCATTATGGGAAACTCGCTTTTTGGGGAGGTTAAACAAGTCCTAGGGAGTGGACACATGGCCAAATTTGACCTTCCTCCATAGGTACATCATATGGCCACTAAAAATGCCCCAAACTTGACCCCAGGAGTTAGTTTAACCCCTTGGAAGTCCACCCAAAGTTTACCTACGGGTCAACTCTGAGTTGACCCTCCTAATGACTCCCTATCCTAGGTTTACTTGGGACCATCTAGGATAATTGAAAATATAAACATTGGTAAAATAAATTCCTCAAAAAGAGACATGACAATGTCAACTCAACTTACAACACGTGTCAAGTGACACTACAAAATAATTACACATCACTAATACACACATGGCAATTATCTCTTTTGAAATTTATAAATTAAAGAAATTTCCAAATTAAACACTCAACCAAGCATAACATTTACAAATAAAAATACATTTACAAATGAGGGGTTGTCTCTCCAAATAGACAACCCCTGGCTTCACAATCGCACATAGGCCTAGGCTTCATTCTCCGAATAATTTCCATGGTCACATGGATAATTTTCCTGCACATCTCACTTGCACATTAGTAATTCCAAAAAATCACGTATAATATTATCAGAAAGAATACAATTCAGACATCACATAAAACTCCAATTATAAAATCAAGTATCCAATCATCTGATAACATCAACATACAATCACCTACTAAATGGCATCATTCTCATAAACATGGAATTAAATCATTTATAGAGCATGCAACCATAAATTCTAGTGTAAAATGAAGTACTGCAAATCAGAGTAAATGACATAATCATATCAATGTTATCCACCACACAAGATCATATAAAATCTATGTCCAAAATGCATCACAATATAGTATCCAAAATAGTTCCAACATGAAAATGACATAAATGCTATGATGGCTTGAGGTAGGGCCTCACACTCTCCCCCTCTAGGCATTAACTTCCTCCTAGAGTTCATAAAAAAGAAGGGGGTATTGAGATCTCATCTATGCTACATCCTCCCATGATATCGTAACCTCATCATAACAATCCCACTGGACCCTAACCTAGTCCATCTCTCGACCTCGAAGAGATAACATCTGACGAGCCAAAATGTGGATGGGCTCCAAAGATAGTTGGTCATCCGACTCCACTTGCAAGGCATCCTAATCAAGAATATGAAACTCATCATAAATGTACTTCCTCAGAACCGATACATGAAACACATCGTGGATGCGTGACAGGCTAGGTGGCAAAGCTAGACGATATGTAATTGGTCCTATCCTCTCAAGGATCTCAAATGGTCCAAAAAAGTGAGGTGTGAGCTTAGAACCCTTTCCATAATGGATTAGACTCTTATGCGGTCACACTCTCAGGAAAAATCTATCCCCAACCATGAAGCTTTGGTCTATACTCTTTTTATCTGCATACTTCTTCTACATATCCTATGCCTCTCTAAGGTGTTGTCTAATCAAAATCACCTGCTGCTCCATATCACAAACCATCTCAGGACCTATGGCCACTCTATCCTCAATACAGTCCCAACTCAAAGGTGTCTTGCAGGGTCTGTCGTACAAAGCCTGAAAAAGGTGGCATCCCTAAAGAAGTGTGATACCCATTATTATAGGCAAACTCTACTAAAGGAAGGTACTCCTCCCATCTAGTCTGATGATCCATGATGTACATATGGAGCAGGTCCTCTAACACCTGATTTACCCTCTTTGTCTAACCATCTATTTTTGGTACCCATGGTTTCCTATAACGCCTTCCAAAAGGAAGAAGTAAAGAGGGAGTCTCTGTCTAAGATAATCTTACATGGAATGCCATGAAGTCTGACAATATCCCGCAAGAATACTTGTGCCACTACTGGTGCTGTGAAGATAGTCTGGACTGGTGAGAAGTGGGCTACCTTGGTCAACTTGTCAATTGTCACCATGATGGCATCATGATGATGAGCTTACATAGGAAGACTAATGACAAAGCCCATCGATATAGTATCCTACTTCCACTCTGGTATCGCATGAGACTGGAGCAACCCACTCGGATGGCAGTGCTCCACCTTGACTCTCTAGCACTCAAGGCATCAGGCTACTACTACTACAATGAACTACCACATACCTGGCCAATGATATAACTATCTCAAATCCGCACGCATCTTCTTAACCCAGGGATGCATTGCATAAGGAGCTCTACGAGTCTCTAAAACAATGAAATCACACAACCCTCCGGAAGAAGTTACATAGATGCGCCCTCTATGGTGTAGTAATCCATTGGACTCTAAAGAATAGTCTACATATCTCCCTTCTAGGGCCTCCTGTGATCGCACTACCCGACATACCTCTAGATACCACTTATCCTCTGGTAGCTGCTGTAATATACAGCCTCTCAAATCTGTGTCCATAGTCATGTAGCATATCTCATGATGTCTCCTACTCAAGGCATCTGCAACTATGTTCTCCTTTCCCTTTATGTAGTGAACATCAAAATCATACTCACATAGAAACTCCATCCATCTCCTCTAATGAGCATTAAGATTAGGCTAGGTGAAGATGTATTGCAAGGTCTGATGATCTGAATATAGCTCAAAATGATGACCCAAAAGGAAGTGTCTCCACCTCACAAGTGCATGCACTACTATTGCAAGCTCAAGGTCATGCATAGGATAGCTAAGCTCGCGAGTCTTAAGTTTCCTAGACTCATAAGCTATAACTCGACCCTCCAACATAAGGACTGCTCCTAATCCATCCAAGGAAGCATCTGTGCATACCATGAAATTAGCCAAGGGGTCTGGCACAATGAGAATAGGTGCACTAGTGAGTGCCCTTTTTAGATCCTAAAAGGCCCTCTCACACCTTTCAGTCCACTCGAATTTCTTTCCCTTTCGCTGAAGGGATGTAATGGGATGTGCAACCCTGGAGAATCCCTCAATGAAGCGTCTGTAGTACCCTACTAGACCCATGAAACTCCTGATCTCTATCACACTAGATGGCGTTGGCCAATCCATAATAGCTCTAATATTTGATGGGTCATCTAAGATCCCATCATCGGATATAACATGACCTGAATATCTGACCTCTGACCTAAAGAATGCACACTTCGACAGACTGCCATATAACTAATTGTCCCTCAAGCACTGCAATAGCTATCTCAAGTGTTCCTCATGCTCCTCCTCATTCTAACAATATATAAATATGTCATCGAGGAACACAATCACAAACCGGTCAAGGATAGTGTGGAATACCCCATTCATGAGACTCATGAATATAGTTGGAGCATTCGTAAGACTGAATGGGACCACGGTGAACTCATAGTGGCCATATCTGGTACAAAATATGGTCTTGTGGATATCACTCTCCATAATCCTCAACTAATGGTACCTTGACTTTAGATCTATTTTGGAAAACACTTTAGCACCCTAAAGCTGATCAAATAAATCATCAATCCTGGGCAAAGGATAATGGTTCTTGATGGTCACCTTGTTCAACTACCTGTAATCCATACATAACCGAAGGGACCCATCCTTCTTTATGAAGATGACTGGTGCACCCCAAGGGGAGATGCTAGGAAGAATGTGACCCTTCTCTAAGAGTTCCTCAAGCTACATCTTGAGCTCATTAAGCTCATTTGTGGTCATCCTATATGGTGCTCTCTAAATTGGCTCGACTCCTGGTACAAGATCTATGTGGAAGTCAATCTGTCTGCTCGGTGGCATACCAGGTAGCTCAGAAGTAAACACATCTGCAAACTCCTCAAGGATGGGATGATACTCAAGGGAAGGCTCCTTCTCATTCTCTTCCTCTCTATCATTGATGGTGATAGAAAATAACTGACATCCCTTTCGCATGCTCTGCTTAAGCTGCATAGCGGAAATCATACGAAGAGACACGGGGCTCTAAATCCCTAAAATAACTATGGAGGTACCTTGATCATCCACACACTCAATCCTCTTCTGATGACAATCCATCTTGGCTCTATGGGCGTATAGCCAATCCATGCCAAGAACAATGCCATAAGATCCTAGAGGTGTGACTCGAAAGTCAACTAAGGTGGTCGTACTACCAATCTGAAGCTAACAGCCCCTAACTACTGACTCAACTGACAGTCTAGCTCCTGAAGCCAACTCCACTTCCCAACTAACACCTTGCCTAGATGCCACTAGCCCAAAGTGCTCTTCTACTAATGGAGATATAAAAGAATCAGTAGCTCCTGAATCAAACAAGATAGAAACATTGCTACCTCTTATTATACCTGTGACCTCTATGATAGTGGCCTGATGCTCTTCCTAGCGGTTGTCAACCGCTACAAAGACTCTATGGGACTTACCCATGTCCCCAATGATAGGCTCTAAACCTACCATCTGACCCTGTGGACACTCTCTCGCCATGTGACCCATGGCCCCACAAGTGAAGCAAGCACCACATGCCTAGAAATGTGCACCCTATGGCCTAGAGAATCCCTATCGTCCTATCCTGCTCAAACCACTAAAACCACCCCTGGAGGACTGTTGAGTTTGTGCCGGAGGTGTGTAAGTACCCTATGATCTTTGGTCACGCCTATGACCCTGTGAATGCCACTGCTTGGGCTTAAAGCCCTGCTGTCCCTATGGAGGCCTCTGCCTCTGATTCTGTTGTGACTGCAGTGGAGGAGGGGGTTTAAAGGACCCCAATGAATTCTTGTGGTTACCCTTCCAGTGGGGTTTCTGAAATCCAAAAGACTACGGTGTAGGGTTTCAGTTTTGATGTCGATCCTATGTGTCTTGCGCTCTACCCTGAATCTCCTCTGAAATCAAGGCCTTCTCCATGACAACCCAAAGGCTCCTTGGAGCTTCCATCCTAACAGGCCCTGCTATCCCAGCATTCAATCCTCTGATGAACTGGTTGACGAGTAACTTCTCATCTTTCAGGTAGTCTACATAGGGTAAGAGCTCAAAAAACTTGCTCTCATACTGGGACACAGAGAGACCCTCTGCTGAAGGTCATGGAACTTGTCTATCATGTGCTTCCTATAATTCTTTGATAGGTACCTATCTTTGAATCTCTCTGTGAAGATATCCCAAGTAATAGTGTCTCTAGATAAATCATTCTTGTACTCCTCTTGCCTCCACCATGTGGAATTTGTACCTCTTAGAAGGTGAATAGTAATTTGTGCCTTCAGATTGCTCTCATAGGGATGCAATACAAAGCACCTGTCTAAGCTCAATAGCTAAACCCCAGCCTCTACCCCATCGGTAGATCCTACAAAGGATGGTGGCTGAAGGTGTAGAATCTCTCTGATCTCATCCCCAGGATGACGGGCTGCTCTCTAAAAAACAACATGTGCCTCTACTGGGGGTGCCTGAGGTAGATGGAATGACTTAGGCTCATGCTCAACCTAAACCTCTATACGGTGAGGAGGTGGACTCCTACTCCGCTCTCTAGCTATGGAACTATGACTCCCAGAACTCTGGTGTTCTTCCTGTCGATCTACTACAGGGAGTCTATCCTGAACTATGCCTATCAGGTTCTGGAGTGCAACCAAAATGTCTCTATTGGGGTCAATCGGTTGCTCGAGTGGAGCTTCTTGATCCCCTTCTAGATCTAGTTCATCCCACACAATGCCCTCGCGTACCATGCGAACACGTCTAGGACCCTTACCGTGCTTGCGAGCTTGTCATGTAACCGGTAGCATCCTTAATGATCAAATAAAATAAAATAAAGTAAATAAATAAAATTAATAACAATTATTTAAAGAAAATAATTATTAAAAGCAAAATGTAATGGAGAAAGGTTCCTAGTGTCGGAAACTTGGCTCTGATACCAAAATGTCATGCCCAAACTTTTGGGCAAAAATGGAACAACAATTTTTTTTTTTAAACATCCTAATAAAACTAAATACACTATAATAAAGATGCAACAATTAAGTTTTGTCTTAACTATAGGTTAACTCAGGAAATAAAAGAGTGGTTTACTAAAGTTAATTTAATTAACTTAAACATGCATGCAATAATAATTTAATGCAGAAATAATTCTCCAAAAAGTGTCATTACCATTTTATTAATTAATAAATTAATTTAACCAAAAATCCTTAATTTATTACCCAAGAGATATTAATAATCTCAAATAATATTTAATTGCTCCTTGGGATAATTAAAAATATGCTAGCACTAATATTATTATTTTTAAATATTCATTTGAGAAAATGTAAATAATGCGATTAGATTCGACTATAAGGTTAACTAAAACAATAATAACAATTGCCTAAAATAAATCATTTTCCGAAATGCCAAATTGATTCCTTACAATTATTAAAATTCCAAATTTAATGTTTGACCAATAAAACTCCTATAGACTAAAATTTTACATTAATCTTTTAATAATTCCCATTAATAAATTTCCCAAAAGGAATTTAACCTAAACACATATGTTTATTAACATATAAATATGTATGAAAGCATAGAAATAATTGATTAAAAAAAAAGAGATACAATAAAACTAAAAACCCTAAAAAAATAAAACAATTATCAACCTTAACTAAAATATAAATGAGGTTACCCCTTTTCAAATTTAAAAATGGTTTTCCCCCTCATTTATTTACTTTATTATTAAACTATATGAAACCTAACTAGAGTTTCATTTTAAAGAAATCTATTAATAAACCACTAAACCCTTTTTATTTTTACTTTTTATTTTACCCTAACCCGAAATTCATGTTAGGGTTTTATATCACACATCTCATTTCGAAAAGGCTTGAATTTTTTTTTTGTGTACAGGAGGAATAAAAATGGTGGAGGCAAGTTTTAATGGTGGCGGTGGCCATGGTCACCCGCAGTGGCACCGAGGCCACCACTGTAGGTCGCGACCTGTAGCAGCGTCCCTGTGGGACATGCCCCTTAGTGGCGGCCGAGGCCGCCCCTATGGGTCGCGACTCGAGGCAGTGCCACAGGAGCCCCTATGGGTCTCGACCCATAATGGCAACTGAGGGTCGCCCCCAGGGGTCACGGCCCACAGTGGCCCCCGAGCAACCCCGAGGTAGTCATGGGGAGCTTCGGCTCCGAGGCAAGGGAGAAGGTTTTCATAGTCATTTTTTTAATGTTTTTTTAAATATAGAAAAAAAAATACAATATATATTGTAGACACCTAAAAATGGTCAACGCTTGCGGAATCATACTTTAACATTTGCGCATTGCCTTATTTTAGGATTTTTGCGTAGCATTAACATTTCTCCTATGATTCACACTTGGTCTTTACCATTTGCGAGCATCGAGTCTTTCTTCTGCATTCTTCATTTATCTCGCTTTCGAATTTGGTCTTGTCGATAACTATATCAGTCATGATTTTGGTCAATCTTATCCTGTCGCATCTATGTGCGTATTCATTTGTCATCATTTTGGACATCGTCAATCCTAATTAGGGTTTTGTCCTCTTATTAATCTTGTCATCATGTGATCAATTTGTCATCGATCATTGTCATTTTCAATCTTGTCGTCTTGCAATTGATTTGTCATTGATCGTTGTCATTTTCAATCTTGTCGTTTTGCAATCTATTTTGTCATCGATCTTTGTCCTTGTCAATTTTGTCATTTTTGCGATCAATTTGTCATCAATCGTTGTCTTTCTCAATTGTGTCAATTTGGATCAATTAGTCATTGTTCCTCGTCAATTGGCACATTTATTAATCAAATCGTTTGTCAGCATTGGTCTTTTGCTAATCAGAATCATGATCAAATCGAATCGATATCAATTATCTTTTGTCAAGACCTAATTGTCATTCTTACATTTTTTAATTCATCTTTTAGGTTTTATGATTTATTCATTTAACCTTGTTTGTCATTTCTCCCTCTAGGTTAAGTAGTTTATTTATCCTAAGTCTTCTCATCACAATTAAATGTTCATTTAATTGGCTAACTAATTCCTCCCTCTTTGTGAATTAATTAATAAATGAAAAATTATTAATTAATTTACCTAATTTTCTAATTCCTAATTTCCTCATTTTCTAATTTCCTAATTCCTATTTCCTCATTTTCTAATTTCCTAATTCCTATTTTCCAATTTTCTAATTTTCCTAATTTCTAATTCAATTTCCTCCTATTTTTCTCCTAATTTCATGGGAATGACATTTCAATTTGTCATAATTTGTCATAATTGACAATCAATCAATGTTGACATAGAATGTTGTCATAATTTTGTCATGAATTATCAATCAATCAATTTTGCATAGAAAGTGCAAATTTGTCATAATTTGTCATAATTGACATTTTTGATTTGCAATTTCCATTTGAATCTCTTCATGCTAATTTGATCTTTTCTCCAATTTATTTATAAATTGGATGAATTTCTTCAATCCTGATCTAATAATCACTTTGTCGAATCAATCATGCTTTGAGTATTCTTGCGCTACTACCTTGTCTACTTGCTTTCATCTCATGTGTATGCACTTGTAGGTGAGATCCACAACAAATTTATTTGAAGAAGAAAGAAGGACAATGGAGCCACATGAAGGAGATATTCAGATCTGCATTTGGTTTGCTTAGTTTTTAATCTTGAATGTTTTGCTTTCATGTCTCTATTCGATGTAATTATGATTGATCATTGCATTTAAGCTTTTGTGATTGAGCTATGACTAATATTGATATTTGCTTTGATGATTTCCGATTTCCCAGCTACATTAATTGGTGAACCCGATGTGAACTAACCCCCTAATTATGCTTTTGAGTGCTTTTGAGTTGATTTGCAGGTTAAAAACCCAAGAAATATGGTAGTGTAGGGTTTTCTGGGAACTTCTACGCCTGTGTCAAGCATTTTGCGCCTATGTCAAGGACATTCTACGCATGTGTCAAGCATTCTATGCCTGTGTCAAGCATTCTGCGCCTGTGTCAGACATTCTGTGCCTATGTAGGGCCAGAAATAGAGGTAAAAGACAGTGTTTTTCACTTGCAAATTGTTTTCTTTTGCATTCTGTTTCTGCTTTTTTGGTTTTGTTGGTACTGAATCTCTGTGCAGAACCTTGGCATATGCATGACAAAGACAACAAAAGAAACTACTAACACATTTTATGCAGGTTCGATAGTCAAAGACTAAACTTGCCAAACTTCTGACTTGGGTTTTGCAGGTTGCCTTGGACTACAACTAAACTTTGTGTTTGTAATTAATGTTTAGGAACCTAGTATGATTTCTAAATAGGATGGAATGAATGTCTATTTGCTTTGATTGTTTAGTTTGACATTGGAGTAGGAGAGTATGCTCTCATCCTTCTTAGGGTGATCAGAAATCTAGATCTTCGATACCATGCTCATGTTTTTGATTGTGTGTCACCTTTAGAGGGCCTACCTTCCCAACCATTTGCTTTTGCAAGCAAGTGATAATTGTGAGAAGGGAATGATACAAAGTGAGTACGGCTAGAATACCTTGGCATTCTAACTCACTATAAACAAATACCTGATGGGCGAAAGCTTTGAAGGAAGGGTTACATGGGAATTGCAGTTACTTGGGAAGTGATGACCCTTGAACTCTTTCTCATATCAACATCTAAGTAGGACCTCATGGTCTAAATCATGCTTGCGTGACTACATTTGTTTGGTATCTTGGTTGGCTTAATGTCTCAATCACACTTGTGTGATGCCAAGGAGTAACGCTTAAGAGAAATCCTGACTAAACACCTTGTATTTAGAGGCCAAAAATCCTTCTAGTTGCTTGAGAAGGACAAGTTTGGATACTTGGAAGAGATATTGAGTTCGCCATGGGGAGATTTCCATGGGGACTGATGCTTGGCTGCCCTGAGAAGTGAGTGCTGTGGAGGGGAGCCTATGGGGTCAAGCATCTATGTATTCTCCTTGAATCCCATAATGAGTCTACCTCTCAAGTACCTAATGTCCTTGCCTACCATAAGAAATGTGTGAATGAGCATGATTGTCTTGAGTCTAAGTTGAAGTATCTTGTCTTCTTTTCTTGTCAAAAGTTGGGTTGTGTCTCATTTCAAAAACAAGACAAATTGATTCAAAACAAGGTTAAACACAAGAGTATTTCATTCAACAAAGTTCAATTCACCTTCAAACATGGTTGTCAAACATTTTTCAAAATCTTGTCTCAACATTCATGTCACTTAGATTTAGGTTCATCCTAGGTTTGCATTTTGCAAATTCATTGTCAACTACCAAGGTTAGGTTTCATCTAAGTCATACTCCTTTGCATATCAATAAGGGTCATCCATTTGCATGTGTCCTCTTGCATTAGAGTAATACCATTTCATAATTCAACCTTAGGTTTTGTCTTAGGTTGACATTGTCATACATTTGCATTTGCATACCGTAGGTTTCTTCATTAAGCTTAGGTCATTATCATATCATATTAGGGTCATTTGCATAGTAATTGTCCCTTTGAATATAGTGTCAAAACTAGGTTTTGTCATACTTGAGTAATCCAAATCTTTGATAAACCCTAAGTCATTGTTAGGAGGTCTAGACCTTATCAAACCTTTTCTCTTTTTGTCATCAATGTCATTTGGTCAAACCTAGCTTAGTATCCAAGCATATAGGGGAGACATTGTCATTTTGTCCTTTTGTCACTTGGTCCTTTTGTCCTTTGAGGTCTAGACATCATTTCAATTTCCCAAGGGTCTCATTTTTAGAATTGCATTCACAAAGTTTGTCAAAATTTTGAAAAACAACCAAAAACATAGGTTGCATTCTTGCCATAGATTGCATTTTCATCTATTTAGTTTGCATTTAGTTGCATATCATACATCATCCTTTTAAAATCAAAAATCCCAAAAAAATTGCATAGTGACATGTCTATTGAAACAAGGTTTCAAGCACCAATGATGCAACGAAGTTTGACGTATCAACCGACAATGCAATCGAATTTTAATCCAAGGCAATCACAATTATATCCAACCCAACAACAAGGCAACATTGATCAAACTCTTTATGATGAAACAAGTCTCCAAATACAAAAACTAGAGGAGAACTAGCTCAAGAAAATGAGATTTTGGAACAAAGAGTGAAAAACATTGAGAAGAATAGATCACAAATGTCCAAAATGTTTAAAAAGTTTCCAGGTTGAAATCCAAAGATTGAGCCAATTGATGTAAGATCTCTTCTTGAACGATCAGACATACCAGCTCTCCTCTCACAAATAGAGATGATGAAACAATTTCAAGAAAAGAGACAACATCAATTTCAACATTATGTGCCTCCACAACAAGAACAAGAAGGTGTTTACTATCAATCAGATTTTCAACCATCACAACCAATTGTTCAACAGTTCCAACATTTCCAATAGACACAACCAATGGTCCAACATATACAACCAACACAACCAATGGTCCAATTTCAACAATATGTCCAACCAACTATACAATGTCCACAAATAGTTCAACCAATGGTGGAATATCAACAAGTTCAATCAACATATCAATGTCAACAACCACAACCAAACATTCAAAAACAAAGGTTGCAGCACACACCGAGCCAAATTTTGAACATGTCAAACCAATTTGATCAACATCTAGTTCAAAATCAAAACATGACATCAGACCAGAACCAACTCCTTTCCAAACAAGTTCAAATTCCAGATACAACTATGTCAAAACCTCAAAAGAAAGGTGGCTTTATTGCAATGCTCTTAAGGAAACTACCAAGTGAGTTCTTTGAGGAAGATCAAGATAATACACTTATGTCTAGCAATGCCTCATCCCCCCACAAACAAATTGACTCTCCAGTGGCATCTATCCCTACACCTTTAGAAGTTTCACAAGAACCTTCCATATTGTCCTCATCAAACAATACACCCAAGGATGAAATTACCCAAGGGCTATCCATAATTGATTGCTAAGATAATCCAATTCATGATGCACATCCTTGTCATGTTTCAGAAATACAAGACCCAATGCCACCATGCACTTTATTGCCATTACCTATTTTAGAGGACCCCATTCGAAGTCCCTCTTCTTCATGTTCAAGCATTGATTCCTTGCCAAAATCCATCACAAATGTTCAAAGTGCATTTCCTTCATGCAAAAACATTAATTCCTTGTTAGAATCCTCCATGCATATCCAAAGTCCAACCTCATGTCAAGAGGATAATTTAGAGCATGAAGAAACGTGTATTAAAATAGATCATGATCAAGATCTTGAAACCTTATCATCCCATCCAATTGTTGACCAGGACCCCATGTTCCCAGACACTCACGATGATTCCCCTATTCTTGTCCATCCTATCCAAAATCCTATTGACACTCCATTCCCCGAGCAAGATCAAGATATCCCAGTCCATCCAATCCCAAACGATCCCCTTCCATTTCATGAACAAAATATCTTTTCCAATCCCATTGGCATTCCACTTCCTAAGAAAGATCAAGATATCCCTTCCATCCTTTCCAATGATCCCATTGAAAGTCAAGAGAAAAGCAACTTTAAAGAGGATTCCAATGATCTTCCTCCTTGTCAAGATCAAATTATTCCTTCAGATCCTCCACAAGATCCTTTTGTTCCTCCATCTCCTTGTCTTAATGCTCCATATACACTCCAAGATCACATTTCTTTTGATGATCCCATTATTTCTCCCATTCCATCTCTTGAAGAGACTGTCATTGAACCATGTCCACAACACAATCCTAGTCCCCCTCATGATCTTAATCCCCTTCATTATTCTAATGTGTCAGTGCAAGATGTTCATGAACCCTCGACATGCATAATGGGTTCTTCCACTTTGGTGCGATCTGATCCACTTCAAGATCTCATTATTTCTCTCATATCATATCCACCTCATAATGGACTCGTGTCTTCTTCCCAAAGAAAAGAGTATCCTACAAGTCAAGATATTCATAAAGGCAAAGGAGTAGAGCTTCATGAGAAAGAACCCCTCCATATCAAAGAAGATCTTAAGGGTCATGTCTACACAACTCACTCTCAAGACATTGGTATCCCTCCATCAAAATCCAAACATATCCCTTCCCCTTCATCCCTTCCATCCATCTTAGGTCCTTATATCCCTTTGTCCTCTATGCAAGGTCAGCAAAGGCACACATCCTTGAGTAAATTTCATCAATCCAAAAGAACTCCATTTCATTCCTATCCATCCATGCATTCCTTTCCCCCTCCAAGCAATTTGGATGCCAAGTATAAACGTCATAAGTCTAGCAATCCACATGTATTCAAGGATCAACATGTCCAATATAATCGACATGTCAAAACAAAGAACAATTTGATCTATAAAGAAAGAAATATCCAAAAGGCCACAAAGGCCCACTGAGCAAAATAAAGCAAAGACAAAATATATATGGGTTCCTAAATCCCTTGTGCAAGCAATGCACTCCAAGGAACCACAAAAGCATGAAAAATAAAAAACCATGTGGATCCCTAAGCGGCTCCTTGAAGCACAAAAGCCTAAAGAAACATCCAACTTAGCATCCAAAGTTGCTATTCCTCCATCCAACCCTCTCAAATTTGTTCCTCCATCACCTTCTTCATCCACTTTGGGCCCTTATGTCCCAAAATCCCAAGCTATTCCTCCATCCAAATCTCACAATCTGAGATCCATTTTTCCTCCATCAATCCATCACCCGTCAAGGTGTGTTCCAATGTCAATCTTGCCAACATTTTTGTCCACTAAAGCCCAATTCTTCCAATACCCTACCTATTATCCAATGCATATTTTCCATCCTTCAATCCCTCTGGTCCAATCCTTTGCATAAATCCTTGCCTTAGTTTCATCTTATTTTCCATGTCCTTATCCTACCAATGTCTTTGAGCATACTTTTAAAGGTCATGGTCCATTTTTTTCAAGGCTACTATCCAAACAAAAAGATGTTTGAGTCCTTCTTCCATCCCCTATCATGTGTCCATCTTCTATTGAAAAAGTCAAAATACAAAAAAAATAAAAAAAAAAGTGAAAAAAAGAAAAATACAAAAAAAATTAAAGTAAAAATAATTCATCCACTGGTGAAGACCTGGCAAACAAGCGCCTTGGGCAAGTACCATGATGAAAACCTAGCAAATAGGCGTCATGCATAATTTATGAACTTCTTGCACACCACACTTGGGGGCAGGTTTTATCCTATCGAAGCCATGTCATACTCCTTCATATCCTATTGCCCTTCATTATCCTATCATAACATGTCATACTCCTTCATGTCCTATTACCCTTCCTTGTCCTATCATCCCTCATGTCCATTTCCTCTTTCCACCTTTGATCTTGACAAGGTTGAGGATCATCATGAGCATCATGCATCTTGTTTGCAGCTTTTAGTCTATCATAGCTTTTGGTCTTTATCCATTTGCTTATTATAACCTTTCATCCATATTCCCTAGCTTATTGCAACTTTCTACCACTATCCCTTAGCCTACCCCGACCTTCAGTCAATGTCCCTTATCCATTCTTGGTATTGCTTATCCTATCCATATCTTATCACTATCCACACACTCTTTTTCATTCCTTGATCTTGATCTGACATAAGGACACAAAATTTAAACATAGTTTCAAAAACCTCTTGACATGTCCCTCATGCCATGTCACTACTTTACATTGTCATATCCAATCTCTTGTCCCATCACACAATAGCCCTTGAAAATTGCATCTGCATTGTCTCCATACTAAAAAGGCCTTTGTCTTCCCTCTATCCACCAACATTTCAGCAAGATTGTTTATCCATTTGTCATATTCCTTGCCTTGCTAGACACTGGGGGCAAAAATCATAAAAAATCATAAAAATCAAATAATGTCCTGAAATAATTCAAAAAAATTGAAAAATGTCCTGAAAAAATCCAAAAAATCAAATAACATCCTGAAATAATAAAAAAATAAAATAAAATAAAATAATGTCCTGAAAAAATCCAAAAAAATCAAATAATGTTCTGAAAAAAAACCAAAAAAATCAAATAAAGTCTTGAAAAAATGAACAAAAAATTCTTGAAAAGCATCAAAATCCAAAAACAATTCCTTTGGCATTTTGCATTTTGCAATAAATATCCTCTTGGTGCATAAGACAAATCACTGAGCATCCCTCCAACGACACGTAATCAAACATTGTGCTTTAATGAAATCATGCATTAATAGATGACCTTTTCAATCAAACCAAGCATTCAAACTGATCAACATTGTCTTCTCAATCGAACATCAATATCATTGGTCCTTGGCACATTGTCATGAGTCCTATACAGGGTGTGGTATGCTCGAAACCAGACTGTGTCCTGTCTTAGATGGGGTACCACATTCCCTGAAACCAGACAGCATGATCGTCCTCTCAACACTTTCAACTTTTGACAATGAAGATCAAGATGTTTGTTTGATTTGTTGGAATTAGCGAGTCTTATCATTTATTGATTTATCTTCGATCATGTTCCTATGTTGCTCGATGATGCCACTGAGTGATTTAGAGTGACCGGGATGGTTCATGGTCCCCTTTCTTTTTTTGTTGTGATTGTTGTTTGTCTGTGATGTGTCTATCTTTTGCAAAAAGGGTTGCATTTCAGCTCTAGCCTTCAATGCCATGATGCTATGCATCCATTTTGCTACATTAAAATAAAGGTTCTCACCTACAAAGTGCATTACTGAAAGAAAGTTTTTCTTCGTCTCTAACTGTCCTCTATCTCATTTTCTTCTTACTAACATTTCTTCCATCAGTTCGGATAGTCAGTTCAATCTAGTGCTCTGATTTCCCCAAACACATATGCTGCATCCTGCATTCATTAGTTAGTACATTTGCATTACATCAAGCATCATATCAAGCATTTTATTCATTTCATATTATCAATGTATCAAAAACACATAAAAAAATACATCCATACATGTTCCACAATGGTACATAAACAGTGCATAAGTCATCCATACATGGAAAATAACATCAGTCATAACACATTGCATCCCATCATATCGATGCATATCATATCATATATCAACATAATATCGGAGTACAAAATTGGACTATCTGTCCTAAGTATGGCCCGTAGGCTGACTACATAATATCAAACTACATCTGTCTCTATCCTAAGGAGCACGTGCCTCTGCCACTGGGTGCTCCCTCTATCCTCCTCATCCCTACCATGTCTCGCGGATGATGTCCCTCCTGGTCCTGGCTGTGGTGGTCCCATAGGTCCACTCACCCCCATGCTGCTCAATGACCTCCGAGAGCGTGCCCTGCTCTCTATCCTCGATCGTGCCCGATATGAAGCTGCTCTCTACTCTAGTGGAACTGCACTCTCATATAGTGTCCTCTAATGGCATATCTCCTCTCCGGTCTCTACCAACATATGTGCCATCTCACATGCACTGGCATCCCTAATCGACCCAATATACTTAGTGACTCTCTATTCTTCTCACTGTGCCTGAGCTATTGTTGTATCTCAAGCCGCTGTAAGTCTAGCTATCTCTGCTCTGAACTGATCCTGCTCTGTCCTCAAGATGGCATTTTGTCTCTCTAATGTCACAATGTGATCATGCTGACTCGCTATGGTAGCTCTACACATCTCCATCTCCTCTATCCTTGCTGTCTCCGGCTCTATGGGTATATCTTGCAATGCCTCATGCTTGCCTAAATCTGGCTCATCCTCATCATCCCCATCCTCATCTCCATCCTTGTCATCCCCCTCATCCTCATCATCGCCCTCATCCTCCTCATCCTCATCATCTCCCTCCTCCTCTCTTGTGAGTGGGAAGTCCTCCTGTCTCCTAGGTACTGGAATGTCCGGATCTATCAATGGCTCTGGCCGTTGTCGTGCAAACCATCTCTCATACTCCTCTATCATCCCAGCATCCTCCACATCTGATCTCCAATCCCACTATCTCTATTGTAGCTATGTGAAGTCAGCATATGTTATGTGTGGCTGAATCATACTCCCCCACTGACTCATCTCTCTATGAGATCGGACAAAGTGTGTAGTCCTCCTGGGTACATCCTGCCTCTCTCCAAACTATCATCTGACTCTCTCTGGCAAGTACATCTCAATCACTCTCTAGCGATTCACTGGTCGCCCAATCAGGTACCTCTCTTGTCTACAATACGGTAGCTCATCACTATCGTCTGACCATCCAGGGCAATCACGATATGGCCTCCATGTGAACTCTCTAAGTCTGTCTAGCTCATGTCGCCAATACAATATGTATCCAAATGGACCCTGTCTCAGTGCTCCCCCATAGTAGTACACATATGGTCGGTGTGGTAATACCCGTCTCTCTGCAATCGGTCGACATATGGCTATGTGCTTGAATTCCCATACCTATAATAGTGTGACTCCATAGCTCAAAATCTGCACTCCTTGATATGCTATCTGATGCAACTGAAAATATAGCATAGCTAGTACACATGGTCCCCATGCATACACCGTCCCCTCTGTCGCCATCCGCTCCAGCACTCTTCCCCATCCAATAGGGAATCCCTGTCCTCGTCTGTCTCCTGCTAATAGACATGCTATAACCACGACTATCACCACATATCGTCGATCATACTCTGATGCCATAGTCTCCCAGCCAATCTCCCTCTCTACGATATCCAGATCATCTACGTCACACTCAAATAATCTGCACAAGGCATCTCTCCCTATCACTGGGTCATACTCTACCATCTCTCCATGAATCAGAATGCAGAGGATACGCCATACATTCTCCAGTGTCACAGTCACCTCTCCAGTTGCTAGATGGAAAGAGGAGGTCTCCGAATGCCATCGCTCTGCCAATGCGGTTGGCATTCCTGTGTTTGCCCTAATCTTGGGCATGAATGTGATATATTATATCCCAAGTCCTGCTAATGTATCTCTATCCGTGCTCCTGAGTCTATGTCGTAACATGAAGCAGTCTGGTCAGTTTTCTCGCGTGATCAATGGATACTGTCGACTCTACATCACAATTGGGGCACATTTTGTCAGTTTTAGGGTTTGCTCCTACGGGTTGCATTTCCTCATTTCACCCACAAATCAGGGTGTTTCTAAGCTATTTTGACCTATCCTACCCTTATCCCCCCTTTCCGGATCATTTGCATGCTGTTTTGACCAAAATTAGGGTTGCCATAGTACAACTGCGCCTGTGTGATGAGTCCTATGCCTGTGTCACATATCCTGCGCCTATGTCCCCCTACACAACTGTAGAAGACCCTACACAAGCATAGGATTCACCCTACACAAGAGCACGAGTCCCTTTCTGCATCCCCTGTGGGCCCCGCAATGTCCCACAAGCAAGTCAAATTCATAAAATTGAAAACATGGGTTTTTGAGATACATACCGCTGCTCCCACGTCGTCCAGTTGTCTGTACATGTGTACACATTCTCCAAGGTGATATATCATTGGAATGTTCATCATCTCTCTGCAAGTGTCCTTTTCCAAAGCAACAAATCCTCTTCTTGGGCTAGTGCAAATGAGCAAATTTCACTCTCTTTGCCTCATTTATAGATCTTTGTTAGTGCATAGATGGACGTGCACTCTCTCCATCTCATGTTGGTCACGGTATTTTGTATCTTCAATTACTTGTCCTTCATGCATCCGGTCTTCGATTGTCAGTCTGTTTGTTCCTATCATGTTCTATCATTCTTATCGATCAATTGGCCTCTTGCTTGGATGTTTCCGGCCAATTCCTCGAGGGGGCATACATATGTCATTGTCATTGTCTGGGGCATTTTCATTATTGTTCTTTGAAACAATGCTTAATATCACATTGTCTCAAAGAGGGGCAAAATGTAGACACCTAAAAATGGTCAATGCTTGTGGAATCATACTTTAACATTTGCACATTGCCTTATTTTAGGATTTTTGCGTCGCATTAACATTTCTCCTATGATTCGCACTTGGTCTTTACCATTTGTGAGCATCGAGTCTTTCTTCTGCATTCTTCATTTATCTCACTTTTGAATTTGGTCTTGTCGATAACTATATCAGTCATGATTTTGGTCAATCTTATCCTGTCGCATCTATGTGCGTATTCATTTGTCATCATTTTGGACATCGTCAATCCTAATTAGGGTTTTGTCCTCTTATTAATCTTGTCATCATGCGATCAATTTGTCATTGATCGTTGTCATTTTCAATCTTGTCATCTTGCGATTGATTTGTCATCGATCATTGTCATTTTCAATCTTGTCGTTTTGCAATCTATTTTGTCATTGATCTTTGTCCTTGTCAATTTTGTCATTTTTGTGATCAATTTGTCATCAATCGTTGTCTTTCTCAATTGTGTCAATTTGGATCAATTAGTCATTGTTCCTCATCAATTGGCACATTTATTAATCAAATCGTTTGTCAGCATTGGTCTTTTGTTAATCAAAATCATGATCAAATCAAATCGATATCAATTATCTTTTGTCAAGACCTAATTGTCATTCTTGCATTTTTTAATTCGTCTTTTAGGTTTTATGATTTATTCATTTAACCTTGTTTGTCATTTCTCCCTCTAGGTTAAATAGTTTATTTATCCTAAGTCTTCTCATCACAATTAAATGTTCATTTAATTGGCTAACTAATTCCTCCCTCTTTGTGAATTAATTAATAAATGAAAAATTATTAATTAATCTACCTAATTTTCTAATTCCTAATTTCCTCATTTTCTAATTTCCTAATTCCTATTTCCTCATTTTCTAATTTCCTAATTCCTATTTTCCAATTTTCTAATTTTCCTAATTTCTAATTCAATTTCCTCCTATTTTTCTCCTAATTTCATGGGAATGACATTTCAATTTGTCATAATTTGTCATAATTGACAATCAATCAATGTTGACATAGAAAGTTGTCATAATTTTGTCATGAATTATCAATCAATCAATTTTGTATAGAAAGTGCAAATTTTTCATAATTTGTCATAATTGACATTTTCGATTTGCAATTTCCATTTGAATCTCTTCATGCTAATTTGATCTTTTCTCCAATTTATCTATAAATTAGATGAATTTCTTCAATCCTGATCTAATAATCACTTTGTCGAATCAATCACGCTTCGAGTATTCTTGCACTACTACCTTGTATACTTGCTTTCATCTCATGTGTATGCACTTGTAGGTGAGATCCACAACAAAGTTATTTGAAGAAGAAAGAAGGACAATGGAGCCGCATGAAGGAGATATTCAGATCTGCATTTGGTTTGCTTAGTTTTTAATCTTGAATGTTTTGCTTTCATGTCTCTATTGGATGTAATTGGGATTGATCATTGCATTTAGGCTTTTGTGATTGAGCTATGACTAATATTGATATTTGCTTTGATGATTTCCGATTTCGTAGCTACATATATAATTATGCTGAGAGGCGTCCTATAGAATGTCAGCACATTCATGAAACAAAAAAGAAAGGGTAGTTACAGTCTACCATATGGAATTCGAAGAGTCTTGCCATCTTGTGTGAATAATGATAATGGTTATATCCATTAATTGCAATCATAGTGAAAGGCCAACAATTTCATTTGTAAATGCAACAGAGTCATGCTACCGAAAGGCCATTTGTAACCGTAGCAGAGTCATGCTACCGAAAGGCCATTTGTAACCATAACAGAGTCATGCTACCAAAAGGTCATTCGTTTCAGCTTTTGTAGCTATAGTGGTGGTGGAAAACCATTCATTTCAACTTTTGTAACTATAATACAGTGAAACACAATTAGTTTCCTCTTCACTATCATTCTTTTTAAATGAAATTTCATTCTCTTTTCTAGTCATTTGTTTTGAAGATATCTGCCATTCCTTTTAGCAGTGATTTGCTTCCAAAATATTTGTTTGCAAATATTGAAATACAGGTTATAGTCCATATTTGGGCATCTTGCTGAAGAAGAGTACATTATTGGTAAGCTGGCTTTACAAAAAAAATTGTTTTAAATTCAATTTTCCTTTATTGTAGAGGAATTAACGAATGTATTTTTCTTGCAATTTTCAGTGCATCATATTCTGGGCTTTTTGCTCTTCTACATTTTCTCTGTAGAATATTTGTTGCATACACCTTACAGTTTTGCCAAAATTAGGTATGCATCATTTCCATAATACCCTGTTTGGTCATGCATGCTTCGATGATCATAATGAAATCGAGGAAACTCTCTATTTTTATTTCTTTCACAATCATTAATTGTTGTACAAATAATAACGCTGCAATACTGGTCTTAATCATTTCATTTATCCCTTGATTGTTACACCTTTTGCATCTTTATTCATTGATCATTACATTGACACATTATTCTTATTACTTTGTTATGTCTATATTATCATATGACCACAAAAAATTTGTGGCCATCGCGTAGATCTTCGTCTGGAATCCAACCAGTTTTGTTGTGCATTTCAGAAGTAGGAAAAGCTAAAATTTCAGTTCAAAAAACTTAAAAAGGCTTATATTAAGAGTGTTATAATTTGCATTGATTTTAGATTGATACAACCAATTTTCCAAAATTGTTACCATAGAATATAGCAGATTTATTACCATAGAATATAGCAGATTTAATATAGTTGTTTTAATAAATTACAATAAAACATGGTCTTTCGGATTTAATATAATTGTTTTAGTTCACACAAAACCTTAATTTCCAGAAGATAAAATTTGGTCCCAAAATTCAAATTTTGTTAATCTGAATGAGTAGCTTGAAATAAATTAATGCGTGTGGAGAGTGCATGATACTTAATAAATTAATGTGTATGGAGTGTACATGATACTTATTTCACCCATATAATTTTAATTTGGATGTCCAAAATAGTGTGAGATGTTTGACTCTTATAGTGATTCATATTGAAAAACAATATATCTGAATTGCTAAACACCCAACCATTATTTATTCACAAAATACAACAACACATAATCAACCAGTAGATTTAATTATGAGGGTTAATGTTTTCATTTTCTTCCATTACCGTTAGGGTTAATGTTTTCATTTTCTTCCATTTCATTTTTATTTAAAAGAATCTTAATTAATTGAAAAACCAGAAATAGCCAAAGAAAGATATATGAAAAAACAAAAATTATATAAAAAAAAAAAAAACTAGAAATTATACACAAAAATATTATGTGCAAATAAAAATAGTCAAAAGAAACTCTATTTTAAATTGAGGATTTTTATTAAATGATAGGAAATTGAAAGAAATTATTTGCATTGAACATTACTTTTTCATCTCTTTAAATTTAGACAACTATTTGAATCGCCGAACGTAAAGTAGTTGATCAAATTGAAAATACATTACATTCACTTCAAGTCAAAATGTAGCATTCTTTTTGTGAAGTTTTGATGCCAATAGCTAACAAGATGAGAGGGGGGGGTGAATCATACAAACTTAATCTTCCATAAAATCAACAGATTCAACCTCGGTAACTTATACTTTAGCAATAAAACCAAAAACTGCTAAACATGCTAACTCATAAACACATAATCATCATAACACATATAACACCAGATTTAACGTGGAAACCCAAATAGGGAAAAACCACTATGGGATTTTAGGCCCACTAAGAAATATACTCTTCTAGACTATGCTCGGTTAAAAGCAAATCTTGTTAAAGATTACAAACACATTGCTAGATGTGACCTAGTTAAGGGATTTTCCTCAGATCTGTTAGGATCTTCACTTTGTTAGAAGTGACCTTGTCAAAGGATTTCAAACACTCATTTTGAATGTTACCTTGCTAGAGGGTTTACAAATAAGACTATCAGGTCCACTCGGTTAAGAGACTTTCTATCACTTACAAAATAACAGTAATAAAAATATATCTGCAACTTCACATCTAAAATGCTAAAGAAGATTCTTATTTTCTCAAAACAATCTTGTCATAGGACTTATCATGTCCCTTTGTTGGGCTCCCTACTCTGTTATTCAAACAAGTCTTCAAGCTTCTATGCTCGGTAATCACTATGTAGCATCCCTGTGCTTACACTTGCCCGCATACATTATTTATCAACAATTCCTTATTTATAAACAATTTGCTAACCGCTTAATCTCCTTGATCACATTACCCATGATCAATCTTAGCCATCAAATCTTCAATCTTGACTAGGTTCAATGTATCCTTCGATATGAAAAATGTTTTACCTTGTCTTGGAACTTGCATTCCTTCCTAGGAACTTGTGCTAGGTTATTGCGGTTCAATCTGTGATGTAGATCTTCCTCTTGATTTTTCATTGCCATAGATCTTTAACAAACTTCATGCACGGCATACCAGTCATTTATTCATCTCCAGCTCATCAGCATCCTTAAATAATGCTTTTATCCATCCAATGTGATCTATCATAACTCGGTTGCAACTCGGTAAATACTAAACTTCACTCGATAGACATCCCGCCTTCATTAACTGATATCGATAACCTTAGGGTTTACCAACTAGGTTCTTTAGGGTGACATAGTATAGTATTAACCTCAACAACATATGTAGGATATCAAAACAATCTAAACATCATGATCTTATCATTGTCTAACTTGGTAATAGTTGCTCATTGAATAACTTATTTCTCCCCTTATTCATCACACTCTTTCTGTGTCTTTTATCGACACCTTAATTCTCTTCAAATCAATCTTCTCAAGATATGGCAACATCATACTGAATCAAAAAATCAATTCCTTGACATCAATGACAAAATATTGTTATAAAGATAGTTATCATCCTTCTTCAGTTATATCAATAATCTTCAACAACCTTCTCAATATCCTTAATGAATATCAACAATCTCCTTCTATAGAAATGCCAACACTTTTTACATAATCATAGGTTCCTATGACAAATTTTGTGGGCTAATATAGGTAACCAAAGAGAGCTCTATTTTAAATTGTAGAAATTTTTGCAGGCTGATTTAGTAGTGACATATTAATGTGGTTTGAAATGTTAGTATAATGGTAAATTTTTATGTTAATTTTTAGAATTGTTTTTTTTAATATTTTTAAGAAATATTTTTTAATGTTTTTTTAGAAATATTTTTTTTTTCAAATGTTTTTTAACAAAGTTTTTAGAAATATTTTTTCTTTAATGTTTTTTAGCAAATGTTTTTTAAAAATATAGTCTAAAATTTAGAGGGGAAATTAGTAAACAATTTATGCACAACATAGGTACATTTAAATTTCATAGGAGAAAAAATAGGGATTTTGTGTCAATTAGTACTTTGTTAACACTAGAATTTTGATTATTTTTGATGAATTAATTAAATATTTCTTTTTAATTTCTAATGCATGTTTTTTGTTAAGTTTATGTAAAAAAATAAATGTATTACATATATTATTTAATGGTTGATTTTTGTTAAAAAATTGTTTTTGTGTTTTTTTTTTTTACTAATTATAAATTTTACAATTTTATCACAGAGCCAAGTTTTTTCTTCATTTTTTCACACAAGAGGAGCCTTTCAACTTTCAGGTTGGTTGATTTTTAAACTATAGTAATTATATATAAAATTAGAAAATTCATTTATTATCTAAGTGATTGGAATATATATATATATATATATATATATATATATATATATATATATATATATATATATATATATATATATATATATATATATATATAACTAGAAAGTTTATTTTTATTTGGAAGGCAATGCCACCATATAGTTTGTAAATGCAATTTTAGAAATAAATATATAATAATCTAATTTTTTTAACTTCTTATCTACAAGGTGATGGAACTTCATGAATGTGATGGCAATTTAGTTAATATATAATAAAATAAATAAATAAATTTCTTAGTTAATTGTCAACCTTTTGTCTCTCACTGTATGCTCTCATCTTGCCCTTTGATGGACCTTGATGATTAGAAAGTGTTAGGTAATAAGGGAAGCAACTCTATTTTGTTTTTTAATTTCAATTTTTACTATTTAAATTCTTACTTGGAAGGCAATGCTGCCAAATACATATTATTTTTGTTTTAGAAATTTTATTTATTATCTAGAAGCAATATGCATAAGTAAAATATTTATTTCTTATTTGAAAGGAAATGCTCCTAGATGAATGCAAACACATTAGGCAATGCTGCCATATAGTTTGTAAATGCAATTTTAGAAATAAATATATAATAATCTAATTTTTTTAACTTCTTATCTACAAGGTGATGAAACTTCATGAATGTGATGGCAATTTAGTTAATAAATGATGAAATAAATAAATATATTTCTTAGTTAATTGCCAACCTTTTGTCTCTCATCGTATGCTCTCATCTTGCCCTTTGATGGACCTTGATGATCAGAAAGTGTTAGATAATAAAGGAAGCAACTCTATTTTATTTTTTAATTTCAATTTTTACTATTTAAATTCTCACTTGGAAGGCAATGCTGCCAAATATATATTATTTTTGTTTTAGAAATTTTATTTATTATCTAGAAGCAATATGCATAAGTAAAATATTTATTTCTTATTTGCAAGGAAATTCTCCTAGATGAATGCAAACACATTATTTCAAATTTATATAGAAATTTAGAATGTTTTTTATTTCTCTTATGGAAGGAAATGCCACCATATAGTTGTAAATACAATTTTAGAAATAAATATATAATAGTGTAATGTTTTGAACTTCTTATCTACAAGTTGATGCCACTACATGAAAATGATTGAAATTTCATTAATATAACATCAAAGTGAAATAAATAAATAATTCTTTTAGTTGTGCGCCTTCTCATTAGAATGATTAGCATTATATTTGTCGACCTTTTCTCTTTTATCGTATGCTCTCATCTTGCCCCTTTGAGGGATCTTGATGATCAAAAAGTGTTAGATAATAAGAAAAGCAATTTTATTTAGTTTTTTAACTTCAATTTTTTCGATACCAGCTATGGTGCGACCAAGACTAAATTTTGAATCAGAGGAACGAAGATGAGAATATCGAAGAGAATATCAAAGAGAGTATCATAGATGACGGCAAGAACAAATGACAGATGTTCAAAGAGAAGAACAAAGAAAAATACGCAATGAAGGTGATAGACAAAGATATGCTAGGAGAAGGGCAGAAGTAACAGTGGAACAATTGGAATATGAAAATAGAGATGAAACAAATGGGAATAGAAATAGTCATCAATGTACATCTCAACAAGTCTCTCATTCTAAAAGACAAGAAAGGCATCAAGTTGATCCCCAATCAAATGAGAGATATAAACATCCATTTGTAAGAAATATTGAGTTCAATATTCAAAATGAAAATTCAGGATCAATAGAACATGTACCAGAAACACCACAACATGGAAGTCAAACAGAAATGAATGTGGTTGTACAAGGTACTATACAAAACATACCCAACCCAAATGGTATGCTTCAATCAGATTTTAGAAGATTCCAAATGCAATTTCGAATTCAATTAGATTGATTTAGAACTCCAAAGATGTGTTATATTTGTCAAGAATCTTATCTTGGAATCAAAGTATATCGCAACTCTAAAGGACCTGTATGCAACCGATGTCGACAAGAGAGAGGAAATCATAGATTTTCATCTTCAAATAATATGCATCCTAGCCCTCAACTAGAAGAACTTTCAAAATTGACACAAGTAGAAGAGATGTTGATTGCACGTGTCAACCCAATACTACAAGTTATACATGCAGCTAGTGGTCAATTTAAATATAAAGGACACACAATTAGCTTTCCACAAAATGTAGAACAAATTTCTCAAATTTTGCCACATACAATAGAGCATTTACCAATCATTATTGTCCGAAGAAGGGATCAATGTGGCACAAATTATAACTTTACAGTCAATAGGGATCGTGTGTACAAAGCACTTAAATACAAAGTAGAGCATGACAAGTTTTATGCAAATGTTAGAATTGATGAAAATGCTCTCAATGATTTTCCAAGAAATTCTAATGAAAATATTTTCAATAAATTGAAAATAGTGCACATGGAGTTTGATTCTGATGAAAATGAAGTTATATTTGTGGGTCCAGTCATGTAGTTAGATGAAGGTAATATAATAGAGCACACAACATCAATAGCTTCAAGACCACCTAATGCCCAAAGAGAAATGGAATTAACCCTAATGAAAATTCAACAGCATTGATTGAATGGCCAGGTATTGGTACATCTCGTATTAATGAATATGTCACATCAGAATTACTTGATATGGCATTCCCAACATTGTTTCCTGATGGTAGATGTGATTGGCTAGAACCACAATTGAGGTGAGTGCATTTGCATGAATACGTGAAACATCTATTGCAATATAGGGATCATCTCTTCGGCCAACATCCAAGATTTAGGTATTTTATGATGAACATTATTATGAGACATCGTGCACAAAATTCATCTGCAGTGTTTGCAAAAAGAAGTTTTCAAGATATGCCAATCACCATCAATGAGTTGCGTCAGCATATGGAAAACATGCCACACAATAATTTGGCTGATAGGTTGATGTGGTTTGGAACATCATTGAGGGGTACAAGGTCATATTGGGCTAAATGTCGTGCAGAGTTGACATATATGCTTCATCAAATTGGCTCTCCTACAATATTCTTCACATTAAGTGTAGCTGATATGTATTGGCCAGAAGTGCATGCGCTAATGCCAGAAGCAACACCAACAACTCCACATGAAGCTCAAAATTGGAGAAGGAAAAATGTAATAAACTATCCTCATATAGTCACACATTACATGCACTTAAGACATTCATTATTCAGAAAAGAAATTCTAGAAAAAGGAATGAATGTTAAAGATTATTGGTCAAGATATGAATGGCAACATAGGGGGTCACCACATGTGCATGGATTCATATGGATCAATGGAGCACCCAGTATGGACAACATTGACTGGTCAAATGAGGAGGAAAGAAAAAGTGATGAGAGATATTTTTATTCCATTATCCATGCATGGAATCCTAGAGAAGATCCCCATCAAGGAAATATTCAGGCATGTTGATATAATTATTTCAACATATATATCTAATATTATATGACATGTTATATAGTTTATCATATAAGTAATATATTAAATTTATTCTATTATCAATTGTAGGCATTCCAAAATTTTGTTCGGCATCCATGTCTCAAAAATACGACACAACATGCAGAGATGGATATTGAACATGACTATGAAGAGATACTAAACTATGTAGAATGACACACGGTCTACAAAGAAGGTGCATGCCTACGAAAAAAAGGGGGAAGGATGGTTTGCAGGTAATTTTTTATTATCAAATAGTATCTGTATATCAATATATAACAACTACTTAAACAAATAAATGAAATACTTAAGTCACATTAATATTGATTATAGGTACAATGCTCCTTGGCCATTGAATTTGAGGGGATCTAGATTATATCAAGACATAGAAACAGGTGAATTTTTTTTTGAACCGACAAGAAATGGTGACAGAGTGAATTCACATAACTGCCACATACTGCAATTGTGGAGAGAAAATATAGATTGACAACTTGTTCTTTCCAAGCATGAAGTAATCAAATACATTGCAAAGTATGTAGCAAAAGCCAAGAAAAGCTCAAAAACATATCAGCAGATGTTGATGCATATTTCAAACATGGAAAACCCTAATGACTTAGCTGCACGAGCATATAGAAGGCTTCTAACAGAGACAATTATAGAAAGAGACATTGGAGCTCAAGAAACATGTCACATGTTATTAGAACTTCCGTTGATGGAAAGCAGTAGAAGATTTGTTAATATAAATGTGTCAAGTGAAGTTTTCAAACCTGTAATAGTAAATAATGAGGAGAATGATAATGAACAAACAAATCTTTCATTGATGGATATAAAACAAGGCTTATTTCTATGGAAGGTGTCACATTGATTGATGTAGCCAAATCATGGATATACAATCCTAGAAGAAGAGGTGACAACAAATGGGGGCCAAGACAAAGAGCTCCTATTGTCAGAGTTTTTCCATGATTTTTAAACATTCCTTCATGTGATTTAGATAAATGGGCTGACTTCTATTTATCAGAGTTATTACTCTAGAAACCATTCTATAACATTGAAAGAGATATTGGTCATGACAATGACTCCATAAAAGCAAAGTGAGAGCCATTTAATTATAATCCTTGGCATGTGGAAAGAATAACAACTGTACAAAATGTTGAAGCTACCAGTGATTCTGAAAATGAAGAAAATGGAACTATTCAACAAAATACCATAGAGCATGAATGGGAGATTATATCTGGAATTCATCAAGGTCAACATATGCAACATTTTGAAATAGATATGTTGGGAAGAAGGGACATTGATAGAAAAACAAATTGGTCTAATGAATATTAAGGTGAAGAGTACACAGTTGGAGCAATCAATTTCATAAGCAACATGAAGGAGCATGGATGTCTCATCCATGATGATATACCACAATGCATCAACTACACAACCCTCAGTGATAAACAACAAAAGGCAGTCAACATAATTATGACACATTATTATAGCAATCGGGAAGGGATGCCTTTGTTCATGATAATTCAAGGAACAACAAGAATAGGAAAATCGTATCTGATTGGTGCCATTAGTCAATATTTTCAAAATGCAACAATGCCATGTCATTCTCCCCTTCTATTACTTGCACTAACAAGAGTTGTAGCCTTCAATATAGGAGCCTCTACAGTTCATTCAAAACTAAAAATTCCAATAAGAGATTTTTCTAAACTAGAAGGAACAAGGCTTACAAGTTTTCAAGAAGAAATGTCACATATCAAATACATTTTGATTGATGAAATGAGCTTCATTGGTGAAAAAAGGTTTTAGAATATAGATTCTCGACTTAGACAAGCATTCCCACAAAGTGTAGACATGAGCTTTGCAGGTATATTTTAAATATTACTAATAAGGTCTAATATTTTTTACAATATTAAATATAACTCATATGTATTAGATTGATATAATATTTGTATATATCCTGACAATAATTTTTATTGATTATATTTTAGCTATATCAATTATTTTGGTTGGAAATTTGGGCTAATTACCTCCTATGAATGATAGACCAACATATGATAACAATAGAAGGGCAAAGTTATTATGGGAAGAATTCAAAACTGTGATTACTTTAGATAAATTATTCAGACAAGATGGAGATAACATTCAGCAACAAAGGTTTCATCATTTTTTGACAAATCTAAGAGATGCAAACCCAAAAATTGATGACTGGAAGTTGTTGATGATGAGAACCCCTACTATCTTAAATGTTGCAAGTAACAATGATTTTGACAATGTTGTCCACTTGTTCTCTACAAATGAAAATGTTCATAATCACAATAAGAAAATGCTATATTCATTGAACCATCTTGTTGCACATAGTCTTGCAACAAGAGAAAGAAGTGTTAATACAATAGAGGATTGTTCAAATGATGAACTTGATCAAGAGTTATTGATCAGTAAGAATTCAAGGGTGATGCTGAATTGAAATCTTTGGATACAAGTAGGTCTTGTAAATGGAGCTCTAGGGTATATTCGAAAGATAGTTTACAAACGAGGAAGTGCTCCTCCTGAACCACCTACATATGTGATGGTTGAATTTGATAGTTATTCTGGAATGCCATTTGAAGATCATCATCCAAATATAATTCCAATAACACCAATACAAAGGGGTGGAACACTTCAATTACCATTAAGATTTGCATGGGCATTGACAATACATAAGTCTCAAGGGTTGACTCTCTCAAAAGCTACAATTGATATAGGACCAAGAGAAAGAACATGATTGACATTTGTCGTAGTATCTCATGTGAAGTCTCTAGAAGGTCTTAGAATAATGCCACCATTCACATATGATCGTTATGAAAAAATGAAAAATGGCAAACAACTTTCCAAGCGGAAAGCTGAAGAAAATAGACTCAAATTTTTAGAAGATAATTTGAAGTGACTATATTTTTCTTCAAATTTACTTCAATTAGAAGTTTTATAGTAATTTATAAAAATTTTAAGACAACAAACTTGATTATTGTTGATGAATTAATAAAATACTATATTTTTTTAAAGATGTATTAAACTCATATTTGAGCATGCTTATTTCTTACAATGTTAATGGTTTACTATTGTATTTGCAAAATTTTGTACTTTACACTATGCTTACTACTATGACCCATTGTTAGTTGCATTACAAGTCATCATTTGTAGTTGAAAATGGTACAACTTAATTTTTCCAATGTTATTTCTCATTATATATCCCGCTTGAACCGCTCATGGTACCTTGAACCCATGGACCTTACTAACCGGGAGAGGGATGAAACGATGATTTTCAAAACTTGAACTATGTGAACAAATTTTTTTTACTAACAATACTATTTTCTTTAGCTTTAAATCGATGAATAGTTGACATCATAGTGAATTTAAATTAATATTATATATCATACTTAATATGTTATATGCACAACCTTCTCTTATATAGATTTTGCTATCATATTTTTTTTTAACTTAATTTTGTTAGTGATAATTCATTAGAAAAATGGAGGTGAGAGTAGGAATGAAGGTGGAGGTGTGTAGTGGAGAGGAGGGATTCAGAGGAGCTTGGTTTGAAGGAACTATCATTGCATTTGGAAATGACGGTCATGAGAACCATACATTCTTTTTTCAATATGATAGATTCATTATAGAGGATTTGAATGGAAAGCCACTGGTGGAGGAGGTATATTTGAAAAATATGAGATCCATTCCACCATACAAGAAAGTGCCCATTGACTGCTCACCTGGTTTGCAGTAGAAGCACTTGACATTGATTGTTGGTGGAGGGGTCTTATTCTAAATAAATTTCTATCACCTTTTGATGGGAATGAGCTCTTCCAAATCTACTTTCCTGATACTTGTACTATGAAAGCATATCCCAAGCCTGACCTACACCCTACTCAAGAGTGGATCGAAGGACAATGGACACAATTGCAATGGGACCTTCAACAAATATTTTTGTAATAAGACCTTATGAAAATCATAAATAAGAGTCTACAAAATTTTATAACTGTTATGAATGTAACCAATTTTGGATTGAGTAATAAAAAATTAAAATTTAGGATTGTAAACTCTATTTTTTATTTATTCTCTTATTATATACATATTAAAAAAAAAAGAAGTTCAAGTGAATCTAATAAGCATAAATTAATTCTATTAAAATGAGGAAAACATTTAACACATTATATTCAAATTTTCTTTACTGTCTATTGAATGTTTTATTGAACTATTTTCAAATTTGCTTCAATGCTTATTAAATGTTTTAATAAATTATGTTCAAATAATCTCCAATTAATCTTCAATACTTTACTATATCAAATCCATGATTTATTTCAATGACTAGTACTATTATGATTGTAGTCAATTTTGGATTGTAAACTCTATTTTTTAATGAATTATATTCGAATTTACTTTAATGCCTATGAAATGTTTTAATAAATCATGTTCAAATTTTCCTCAATTACTATTACATACTTTACTATCACTATTAAGTGTTTGATGGTTTATTTTATGCATATTTTTTATTACTAAATGTTAATAAATTTTTTAATATTATGTTGTAACTATTTATGGATATTTTCATTCTCATAATTCTAAAATGCTAACTTCCATTTTATGTTATTTATATTCAGCAAATAATCAAAACATGGATGTTTCTAAAAATGCATCAGAAACTGTTGTTGCAAGCCCAGATGTATCTGTGAATTCAAATGAATTCATTGAGAGCCATATGGACAAATGTGCGAGAACAATTTTGGATTATTGCAACAAAATTGTCAAAGAATATGAAAACACGACCTTAAAGATAGATGATGTTCAAGAATTGGAAATATTGCAAATGGAAGATGTTGCAACAAAAGTTAAGGAAGTTTCTGCAATAGCATCAAAATTTCCAGATTCTCTAAAAGAAGTATATCACGATCATTATGAGAACAAGGGTCAGAATACCATCCTCATCGTTGAAGAATTTGTTATGTATTTACATCATTACAATGAAGTGTTATTCATTTAGTTACTTCTTGGTCGATCTTTAATACTTCTTAAATATTGAAATTTTATGTAGTTGTTAGATAATGGCCCAACTGGGCACTATGTGTTATTAGGGAATGTGTAAAAACCAATGGACAATTATTGAGCCTACTAAATTTTGTAACTATTATGATTGTAGTCAATTTTGGATTGAGTAATAAAAATAAAAATTTTGGACTGTAAACTCTGATTCTTATTGAATTATGTTCAAATTCACTTTAATTCCTATGAAATATTTTAATAAATTATGTTCAAATTTTCCTCATTTACTATTACATACTTTACTATGACTATTAATGTTGGCATTATAACAGATAATAAGAGATTGTTGGCATTTCAATTAGGATATTGAGAAGGTTGTTGATGATTATGGATATAACTGATTAAGGATGTTTATTGTCTTAATATTATTATTTTGTCATTGATGTCAAGAAATTGATTTTCTAATTCAATATGATGTCGCCATATCTTAAGAAGTATGATTTGATGAGTATAAAGATGTCGGTAAAAGACACAAAAAGATTGTGATGAATAAGGGGAGAAATAAGTTATTCAATGGGCAACTATTATCGAGTTATACAATGATGAGATCATGATGTTTAGATTGTTTTGATATCCTACATATGCTATTGATTGAAAGGTTAATACTACACTATGTTACCAAGCAAATAACCTAGTTGGTAAACCCTAAGGAACTTAGTTGATAAACCCTAAGGTTATTGCTATCAGTTAATGAAGGCAGAATGTCTACCGAGTGAAGTTTAGTATTTACCGAGTGGCAACCGGGCTGTAACAGAATGCATTAAATGATTAAATGTGTTATTTAATGAAGGAAGATGATGAGATGGAATAGATTAAATGATTGGTATGTCGTGCATGAAGTTTGTTAAAGAATCTATGGCAATAGAAAATCGGTAGAAAGATCTACAACTCAGATTGAACCACAATACCTTAGCACAAGTTCTAAGAAATGTATGCAAGTTCCAAGGCGAGGTAAAACATTTTCAGATCAAAGGATACATTGAACCTGGTCAAGTTTAAAGATCTGATGGCTATGATTGATCATGGGATATATGATCAAGGAGATTAAGCGGTTAGAAAATTGTTTATAAATAAGGAACTATTGATAAACAATACATGCGGGCAAGTGTAAGCACGGGGATGCTACATAGTGATTACCGAGAACAGAAGCTTGAAGACTTGTTTGATTAAAAAAGTATAGAGCCCAGCAGAGGGACAAGATAATTCCTATGACTAGATTGTTTTGAGCAAATAAGAATCTGCTTTAGCATTTTTGATGTGAAGTTGCAGATATATTTTATTACTGTTATTTTGTAAAGTGACAAAAAATCTCTTAACCAGGTGGACTTAACAGTCTTATTTGCAAAACCCTCTAGCAAGGTGACATTCTGATTGAGTGTTTGAAATCCTTTAACAAGGTCACTTCTAACAAGGTGAAGATCCTAACAGATCTGAGGGAAATCCCTTAACCGGGTCACTTCTAGCAATGTGTTTGTAATCTTTAACATGATTTGCTTTTAACCAAGCATACTCTAGAAGAGTATATTTCTTAGTGGGTCTGAAATCACACAGTGGTTTTTCCCTATTTGGGTTTCCACATTAAATCTGGTGTTATGAGTGTTATGATGTTTATTTGCTTATGAGTTTGCATGTTTAGCAGTTTTGGTTATTGTTGAAGTATATGTTACTGAGGATGAATCTGTTGTTTTTATGGAAGATTAAGTTTCTATAATTCACGCCCCCCTCTCATCTTGTTAGCTTGGTATCTGTACTTAATAATTAATCTCAGAACTATCAATTGGTATCAGAGCTTTGGACTCCAGAAGAAAAAGTTTAAAGGTACTTGAGGAAAAGATCCAAAGATGTATAAGAGGGATGCACCAAAGTTGAACAAGTCTAGTTTCTCTACATGGCAGAAAAGGATGAAGTTGCACCTATCAAGAGTTGGAGAATATGTTGTATATTATCTGGAGAATGATTTCATTACACCTAGCACCTATCCATTGACAACGGAAGAGATAAAGGCAAAGAAAGAACATATTCAAGCAATGATTGAAATAACATCTGCATTGACTGACTTAGAGTTTAATGATCTGGAAGGCTGCAATGATGCCAAGGCAATGTGGGACAAGCTCATATCTGTGTATTGCGGTGATGAACATGTTCAAAGAGAAAAAGTGGATAGTTTAAGAGGACAACTTGAATATATGAGAATAAATGAAGGTGAGAACATAACCCAGTACAGTACAAGGTTAAAGGAGATTGTCAATCAAATCAAAGGAGTAGGAGGAACCATTGAGGAAAAGGATGTCACAAGTAAGTTATTAAGAACCCTTCTACCTACAATCAATGAATTGAGGTTTGTACCCAATATGTCAGTTTCTTTGGATGCTACTATTGGTAAGCTACATGCATTTGAGTTAAGTAACTTTGATAATAGTGGGTCTTCAGTAATTAAAATGAGTCTGCATTTAGTTCTTTTCATCTTGATGAATCTGATGATTACAATGATAGAAAGTATAAGTACTCTGAAGGGAATCATAGTGGAGCAAGTGAAAGATTTCGCAAAAACATGGAGGAGGTACACAAACTTTATGAAGAAATCAGAAAGCAAGAAGAGTTTGAAGCACTTTTAGCCAGAAGGCTATCGAGAGGAAAATGTAAGTACAAAGGAAAGTTGCCTTTGAAATGTTTTAACTGTGATAGAATAGGACTTATGGCTTCTAATTGCCCTGACAAAGAATCCAGTGAAAAGAGAGATTACCAAGATGATAGACAGAAAAATAATCATTACAGAGGACACCGAGACTTCAGAAGAAGAGATAGAAAGTCATGCCTAATAACTGATGAGGAATCCAATGATGATAAATCAGATGAAACTGATATAGAGGAAGTAGTTTATGTGGCTATCAAAGATGGATCAAATGAAGAAAGGTATGAAGAAAAATCCCTAATATCTCACATAAATACTAATGATTCTTGGATCATAGATAGTGGATGCTCACACCACATGATAGGTGATAAACACAAGTTTGTTATGTTAGAAGATTATGATGGAGGTTATGTAAGATTTGGTAATGATGCACCATGTCCAGTAAAAGGTAAAAGATCCATAACACTTCTTGACAATTCTAAATGTAATGATGTTTATTGGGTTGAAGGTTTGAAATATAATTTGTTGAGTGTAGCACAGCTAAACAACATAGGTTACCGAATAGAATTTCAGAAAGGAATTGTCAAAGTTCATGACAAGCATGGAAAGTCAACTGCTATCGGGACTCAAACAAAAGGTAACACATTTCACCTTGAATCAACTCAGAATAATTGTCTTTATGCAAAGATAGATGATAGCTAGTTATGGCATAAAAGGTTTTGTCATGTAAATTTTGATAATCTGATCAAAATAAGTAAGAAGAACAGAGTAAGAGGTCTACCGAGTCTTGAGAAACCTGAGAATGCTATGTGTTGAGGATGCCAGATGGGTAAGATGACAAGATCAAGCTTTACAAGTAAGTCCTACACTTCTAAGGGAATTTTAGATCTTGTGCACACTGATCTTTGTGGTCCTATGAAAGTTCAAAGTTATTATGGTGATAAATATTTCATATTATTTGTGGATGATTATTCAAGGATGATGTCAGATATGTTTTTAAAAGAAAAATCAGAAGCTTTTCAAATGTTTAAATGGTACAAGGCAAGAGTTGAAAATGAAACAGGAAGACAACTGAAATGTCTTAGATCTGATAGAGGAGGTGAGTTCACTTTTGATGAGTTCAACTTATTCTGTAATGATCATGGTATAAAAAGACAAGTCTATGCACTAAGAACTCCACAACAAAATGGGATAGCTAAGAGAAGAAATAGATCTATTGTGGATTGTGCCAAAACCCCGATGATAGAAAAGAAAGTGCCACAAACATTTTGGAGAGAAGCAAAAAGCACAATAGTTTACACCCTGAACCGAGTACAACTGAAGAAAGGAACTTTGAAGACACCATATGAAATTTGGTATGACAAGAAACCTAATGTAAGTTACTTCAAAATCTTTGGAAGTAGATGCTATGTACACAAAGATGATAGAAATGGAAAGTGTGATCAGAAAAGTGAAGAAGGAGCATTTCTTGGTTATTCTTCTAGAAGTAAAGCATTTAAATGTCTGATCAAATCATCTAAAAAAATAGTAGAAAGTGCAAATGTGAAAATTGATGAATTTGCAAAAAGAAATGATGAAGGAAATTCTAAAGAACCAAAAGACTATGAAGAATTTGTGTATGTTCAACCGAGAAGTCCTACCGAGAAAGCTGCTGAAGAAAATAAAGATAATGTCCAGTTACCGAGTGATGAAGAAGATCATACAAAATCTACCAAGCCTGTATTAGCCAAGTATGTTAGAAGGAATCATGCATCAAGTCAAATTATAGGAGATAAAGATGATCCAGTGATGACAAGGAACAAACTGAGACAGAACACATGTCTGATATCTAAATTTGAATGTAGAATAGTGAAAGAGGCATTTAACAGTGAAGATTGGATAAATGCTATGATAGAAGAGATTGATCAAATCAAGAAGAATGACACATGGAAACTGGTCCCAAGACCGAAGGACAAAAATGTAATCGGTACAAAGTGGATTTTCAGAAACAAGTTGAATGAAAAAGGTGAGGTCATTCGAAATAAAGCAAGACTAGTTTGCAAAGGATATGCTCAAGAAGAGGGAATTGATTATGGTGATACTTTTGCACCTATGGCAAGACTTGAAGGAGTAAGAACATTGTTGCCATACGCTGCTTACAAAAATTTCAAGGTATATCAAATGGATGTTAAATCTACATTTCTGAATGGTATATTAGAAGAAGAAGTTTATATTGAACAACCTAAAGGATTTGTTGAAGGAGAGAATAAAGATCAGGTATGTATATTAAACAAAGCATTATATGGTTTGAAACAAGCACCTAGAGCATGGTATGAGAGATTGCACTCTTATTTAATCAAGATTGGTTTTATAAGAACAAGTGAAAACAACAATATGTACATGAAGAATGATGAAAATGGAATACTGATCTCAGCCATATTTGTTGATGATATTATCTTTTGTGGAAATGACACTTTATGCAAAAAAATTGGTAATGAAATGTGTAAAGAATTTGAGATGTCACTAATAGGTGAGATAAAGTATTTTATAGGTTTATAGATATTGCAAATGAAAGATGAGATGTTCATTACTCAATCCAATTACATAAAGGAAATCTTGAAGAAATTTGGAATGGAGGATTCAAAACCAGTAAGTACTCCTATGACTACCAACTGTAAATTATCAAAGAATGATGAATTTGCATCTGTTGATGAGACACTTTACCGATCCATGATTGGAAAGCTACAATATGTTGTTCACAGCAGACCAGACATAGCACATGCAGTAGGTATAGTTGCAAGATTTTCTACAGATCCCAAGGAAACACACATGACAACAATCAAGAGAATTTTCAGATACTTGAAAGGCACTGAAGATTATGGCTTAGTATATCAGAAAGGAAATGACTTTGATTTAAAAGTTTATACTGATGCTGATTAGGCAGGCAACATTGATGATAGAAAAAGCACAAGTGGAGGAGCTTTCTTTTTAGGAGAAAGACTAGTGAGTTGGCTTAGCAAGAAACAAGGATGTGTTTCACAGTCAACATCAGAAGTTGAATATGTTGCTACAACATTGAATTGTACCAATATAGCATGGATCAAACAACTGTTGGAATGTATAAATGAGAAAGTTACCGAGCCAATAACTATATTCTGTGACAATACTAGTGCCATTAACATTTCAAAGAATCCTGTTATGCACTCTAAGACAAAGCACATCTCTATCAAATATCATTATCTTAGAGAAGAAGTTCAAGAGAAGAAAGCGGTGTTGGAGTATGTTAGCACAAAGGAACAAATTGCATATATCTTCACAAAGCCATTGCCAAGGGACACTTTTGAGTATCTCAAAAGCAAGTTAGGGGTCCTACCCCTATCTTCTACTCATTGACCGAGTTCGGTGAAAGCATCAATTCAATGAATCTACATAATATTATGTGTGGATTGATGCTTATTTACACACTTTAGGATGTTTTCAAAAGGTGTGCAGGAAACAAATATAGGGAACAGGAATTGAAGACATAATGCTCTGACCAAGATTGAGTTGACACATAACAGCAAGGAATTCACTTCTCAACGGAAGAAATCATGTTTTAGCTCTTTTACTTTTTGGCATTGTTGTCAAAGGGGGAGAAGACTATTGTATGGGGGAGAAGTTTGATGATAGGGGGAGAGCATTTTAGAATCTCACAACAATCTGAATCTGAATCAATTAGGTCAAACCAATTGGTTTTGCCATCAATGCCAAAGGGGGAGATTGCTGGCATTATAACAGACAATAAGAGATTGTTGGCATTTCAATTAGGATATTGAGAAGGTTGTTGATGATTATGGATATAACTGATTAAGGATGTTTACTGTCTTAATATTATTATTTTGTCATTGATGTCAAGAAATTGATTTTCTAATTCAATATGATGTTGCCATAGCTTAAGAAGTATGATTTGATGAGTATAAAGATGTCAGTAAAAGACACAAAAAGATTATGATGAATAAGGGGAGAAATAAGTTATTCAATGGGCAACTATTACCAAGTTAGACAATGATGAGATCATGATGTTTAGATTGTTTTGATATCCTACATATGCTATTGATTGAAAGGTTAATACTATACTATGTTACCGAGCAAAGAACCTAGTTAGTAAACCCTAAGGAACCTAGTCAGTAAACCCTAAGGTTATCGCTATCGATTAATGAAGGCAGAATGTCTATCGAGGGAAGTTTGGTATTTACCGAGTTGCAACCGAGCTATAACAGAATGCATTAATTAATGAAGGAAGCTGATGAGATGGAATAGATTAAATGATTGGTATGTCATGCATGAAGCTTGTTAAAGAATCTATGGCAATAGAAAATCAGCAGAAAGATCTACAACTCAGATTGAACTGCAATACCTTAGCACAAGTTCCAAGAAATGTATGCAAGTTCCAAGGCGAGGTAAAACATTTTCAGATCGAAGGATACATTGAACCTGGTCAAGTTTAAAGATCTGATGACTATGATTGATCATGGGATATGTGATCAAGGAGATTAAGCAGTTAGCAAATTGTTTATAAATAAGGAACTGTTGATGAACAATACATGCAGGCAAGTGTAAGCACAGGGATGCTACATAGTGATTACCGAGCACATAAGCTTGAAGACCTGTTTGATTAACAAAGTATAGAGCCCAGCAAAGGGACAAGATAAGTCCTATGACTAGGTTGTTTTGAGAAAATAAGAATCTGCTTTAGCATTTTTGATGTGAAGATGCAGATATATTTTATTACTGTTATTTTGTAAAGTGACAGAAAATATCTTAACCGAGTGGACTTAATAGTCTTATTTGTAAAACCCTCTAGCAAGGTGACATTCTGATTGAGTGTTTGAAATCCTTTAACAAGGTCACTTCTAACACGGTGAAGATCCTAACAGATCTGAGGGAAATCCCTTAACCAGGTCACATCTAGCAATATGTTTGTAATCTTTAACAGGATTTGCTTTTAACCAAGCATACTCTAGAAGAGTATATTTCTTAGTGGGTCCGAAATCCCACAATGGCTTTTCCCTATTTGGGTTTCCACGTTAAATCTGGTGTTCAGAGTGTGATGATGTTTATATGCTTATGAGTTTGCATGTTTAGCAATTTTGGTTATTGTTGAAGTATATGTTACCGAGGATGAATCTGTTGTTTTTATGGAAGATTAAGTTTTTATGATGCACCCCCCCCTCTCATCTTGTTAGCTTGGAATTTGTACTTAACAATTAGTATCAGAACTATCAAATAAGTGTTTGATAGTCTATTTTATGCATTTTTTCCACCAATAAATTTATTTTTCAAATGATTCAAAAATTGTTGTATTGATAAGGCTCATGTATATAATAATAATAATTATCAAAATAGATATGAATTTCATTTTTAATATTAATTATTTAATATTTTGTAAATCTTTACAATTTTTACACATTTTAACTAATGCTAAAATCAAAATTCAAATGGCTTGAAAGTTGTTGTTGTAATAATGCTAATATAAATCAAATAAATATAATGTTTGATTTTTATCCACTCACATTATAGAAATTTCCATAATCAAAACCTTAATATTAATCATTATCATAATCCAAACCTCAATTTACTCATAATTAATAATTATAATCTTTAACCCTAAACCTAACTATATATCTAACCCAAAACCTAACCCTAACTCTAATTATAATTCTAACCTTGACCCTAACCCTTTTCTATCCCCAAACCTAGTCCTAACCCAAACCCTAACTCTTATAGCTATCATCACGTACTATCTTTGATTGCAATCTTAACCCTAATCCTAACCCTAATCCTAATGATAATTCTAACCCTAACACTAACCCTAATTTTATTTACAATTAATAATTATAATCACTAAGATTAACCCTAATCCTAAGCACGACACTAACTGTAACCCTAATGCTTGATGCAATTATATCATTAACCCTAATAATAATTCTAATCTTAACCCTTATACTAACCATAATCGAATCCTAGCCCTAAACTTAAGCCTAACCCTAATTGAACTCTAATCATATCTATCCCAAAACCTAATCCTAATTGAAATATACTACTAATTTAACCCTAACCATAATGTACTTGAACAACAACCCTAATTCTAACCATACTTAAACTCTAGCACTAACCGTAACTGAACCCTTATAATAACCTAACCTTAAAATTAACCTTAACCATAATTACTATTTAAACCCTATTTTGAACCTCAACCATAACCCTAAAGTAACCTTGATTGTAAATCCAACCTATGCTTGACGTTATCCCCAAAACCTAACTTTATATCTAATTATTAATTATAATCTTTAACCTAACCTTATATCTAACTATTAATTGTATATAACCTTATAATCCTAATGGTAACCCTAACCATAATTATAACACTACCTAATTATAATTATAACACTAACCCTAATTCTAACTCTAAACCTAACCCTAACCCTAATTTTTATTATAATCACTAATTATAATTTTTAACCATAACGCTACGTATAATTATAACCCTAACCTTAATTATAATTCTAACCCTGACCCTAACCCTATTCTAGCCCCAATCCTAATCCTAACCCAAACCCTAACTCTTATAGTTGTCATCACGTACTATCTTTGATTGCAATCTTAACCCTAACCCTAACCCTTGTCCTAATTATAATTCTAACCCTAACCTTAATTTTATTTATAATTAATGATTATAGTCTTTAACCTTAACCCTAATTACAATCATTAAGATTAACCCCAATCCTAACCCTAATCCTAAGCATAAACCTAACTATGATATTAGCCCTAACCCTAATTGTAATTTTCACCTATATCTTATCATAATTGTCATTCTATCATGATCATAATCTTATCTATAACCATAATCCTAACCCTACCTCTAACCAAGATTTAAACCCCGACCCTGATATTATACACTTAATAACTATAAAACAATATTACAGTTTCAAAATAACAATATAATAGTATTATACTTTACTAATAAATCTATAAAAATAATATTATAACTAACAATAATTTAAAATAATATTATAATACATTTAAAATATTTCAAATTTATATTATGAATATTATTTTCAATAAATTATAAAAATAATACCATAATAATCAAAACAATATACATTAATAATAATAGTAGATTATAATATTATTCCAAAAAAAATAGAAAATAATAATAATAATTGCAATAATAATATTACATATTATTGCAACAAACATTAATAATATAAAATTATATAGTTCTATTTTAAATTTTTTATTGTTTCCCATGTTGCGTCGCGACTGCTACTAGCTTACATATATTTGATTAAAATCAAATATATATATAATACGCCAAGAGATATCCTTCTCGAGGCACCTATTTTTATCATGTACCCCGAACTCTAATAGGTGCCTCTAGAAGGATATCTCTCAGTGTATTATATATATTTGATTTTAATCAAATATATGTAAGCTAGTATATGTGTGTGTGTGTGTGTGTGTGTGTGTGTGTGTGTGTGTGTGTGTGTGTGTGTGTGTGTGTGTGTGTGTGTGTGTGTGTGTGTGTGTGTGTGTGTGTGTGTGTGTGTGTGTGTGTATGTTCTTATTTATATATAGGTTTATATTTTGAATATGCAGAAATTTATAAGGACTCTCAAAAAGATAAATGAATAAACCAGAATATCAAATAGATAAATATTTCATTTTCAATAGATTTAAAGTATTAAATATATATGCCTATGTTTGATTTTTTTAAAATATGAAGGCATTTAAAACTAACTTTTTTTTTATAAAAGCATATATATGAATCTCTCTCTTTTTTTTTTAAAACTTAGCAACATGAATATCAAGATATTTTCTTTCTTATGTCTATATCTTTTTTTTTTTAAAGCATTAAGCGGGTTATTTTAAAATAACAGATTTGAGTAAATGTATTTTTTTTTCTTCTAAAAGGCATATAGTTAACTTTTGAGTTAAATACATTTAACTAGATCTATTTACTGCATTTACAAAATGGGAAAAATAACAAAAAGTAATTTATTACAACTGCAACTAATAATGCCTAAAATCATTTAATCTATAGACAACATGTTGATGCAATATTAATATTCACACTACAAACCTATTTACCTTATTTTACATTTTGAACAATAGATATAAGTAAATGTTATTTTCTTTTACTAACATCTATACTTCTATCATTTTATTTATTTTCTTTCTTTTTACAATAGCTATTAAGGAAGAAATAATTTTCATTTCAAGAAGAAAATACAAGTAAATAATATCTCAATAAATATAGAAACATACTTCAACTTTTATTTTATTTCTTTCTTGTAAGATCAAAATCTAATAAAAGAATACATCTAAATTCATGATAAAACATAGTTTAAAGAATACATTTAATACATCATGGTAAACTTTACAAATAGGTAGATACCCATCTTAGCCTCTCATTTCTACTAAATGAGGACTTCCCAAATAGATACATTTTTTGCAGCTAAATACAAATAACAATAGGATCAACTCCTAGCTTTTTTTTTCCATCATTTCTCAAGAAAACCTGCAATAAAAAGCTTTTAGGTTGTGACCATGGAGGCTCACCTCCCAATCTAGGCTTACTAGAAGCCAACCCCAAGCTAGGAGAATCAAGGGCTAGATGAGATACACTCATACAAAACATTTCATGCAGAAATTCAAACAACAAAAACACTCCCAACCCAAGGTTTAAACAATGTCACTAATGTGACTTTTTAAGTGGGGTGAAGGTGGACTAAATAACCTTGAGCAGAATTATGCAAATAGTGCACATAAAGCCATAACAAGGCTGCAAATATAACATAACCACAAGTTCCAAACTTGTTCCCTAAATTCCTTTTGACCCCCAAGGCATACAAGCCTACAACTCCCCTTATGACCCCCATTTTATAAAAATAATAATATGCAACAAGGGCCACAAAAATCCCTTGAGAATCACTCTCTTCCAAAGAGAGTCTCCCACTCAAAAAGGCTGTCAAACAACCCTTCACCCCAAGGCCACTCTACCCTCCCAAGGGTGAGTTTGGCCTTGAAAACTCCCATAAACAAGACATAAAAACACAACAAAAACAAAAAATAGAAGGAATCCAAACCTTCCTACACATACATAAAAACAACAAGGAAAATAAACAAAGGAAACAATGCAACAAACAATCTTTTCAAATGCAAACAACCTCATACAATAGTTATAAATTTAACCAACCTTAAGTTGCCAAAATGGTAAGAAAATTTGTAGGAGAGCTGCCCAAATCCACAACTTTTCTCCTCCCAAACTTAGATAAAAAATTCTTCCAATACTTTCCCAAAAATTATGCAAATTCTAAGTCTCCAAAATGGAGAGTGGTTGATCAAACTTTTCCCTCCCAAACCATTCCCTATGAAGCCACATCTCACTCTTTCCAACCCACTTGGGAAGGGTGAAGGATGCTCATTGGTTGGTCTTCCCAAAGCCTTACACACTCCTTAACCAAGGCACCTCGAAAAGGGAAATGGAATGGGGAAAAGAAATGACACTCATGAAGTGGGTTATCTAACCAAGGAAGGCTCTTTTAAAGATGAAATTCGGCCAACTTGGGAAACTCACTTTTTGGAGAGGTTAAACAAGTCCTAGGGAGTGGACACATGGCCAAATTTGGCCTTCATCCATAGGTACATCATATGGCCCACTAAAAATGCCCCAAACTTGACCCCAAAAGTTAGTTTAACCCCTTGGAAGTCCACCCAAAGTTTACCTACGGGTCAACTTTGAGTTGACCCTCCTAATGGCTTCCTATCCTAGGTTTACTTGGGACCATCTAGGATAATTGAAAATATAAACATTGGTAAAATAAATTCCTCAAAAAGAGACATGACAATGCCAACTCAACTTACAACACATGTGTCAAGTGACACTACAAAAGAAGTACACATCACTAATACACACATGGCAATTGTCTCTTTTGAAATTTATAAATTAAACAAATTTCCAAATTAAACACTCAACCAGGCATAACATTTACAAATCAAAATACATTTACAAACGAGGAGTTGTCTCTCCAAATAGACAACCCTTGGCTTCACAATCGCACATAGGCCTAGGCTTGATTCTCTGAATAATTTCCATGGTCACATGGATAATTTTCCTGCACATCTCACTTGCACATTAGTAATTCCAAAAAAACACGTATAATATTATCAAAAAGAATACAATTTAGACATTGCATAAAATTCCAATTATAAAATCAAGTATCCAATCATCTGATAACATCCACATACAATCACCTACTAAATGGCATCATTCTTATAAACATGGAATTAAATCATTTATAGAGCAGGCAACCATAATTTCTATTGTAAATGAAGTACTGCAAATCAAAGTAAATGACATAATCATATCAATGTTATCCACCACACGAGATCATATAAAATATATGTCCAAAATGCATCACAATTTAGTATTCAAAATAGGTCCAACATGAAAATGACAGAAATGCTATGATGAATCGGGGTAGGGCCTCACACCCACCACTTAAGGTGGTCCTATGTGTGGGTTGCCTGATCTCCTATGCACTTCTTGTCTTCAGGGTTTTTTATTCCCCTTTGTCAGCCTTCAATGGTTGAAATTTAATCCTTGAGGCATGTATAAAAGGGAATTCAATACCCTCATTCATGGATGGATGACGGATGGATAACACATAGATGGATAACAACCGATAAGAGATAGAGAGCATAAGGAGAAGATAGAAGATTTCAAGGTCATTATCAAGCGTTCAAGTCTTCTTCATTCATCCATTGGATCAATATTACAACATTAATTTGCAAGTATGTGTGTGTGTTAGGGTTGTGTCATGTTACATGCCATTTCATACAATATTTTTGGTTGCATTCAAGAAGCAAAGCAATCATCATCAACAAGTTGCAGATCTAAAAGGTATACATCTGCATTGTTTACATTCAAGCATTTGCAATTACTTTCTTTCTAGGTTGATTCCTCAACCGAGGTTTGACTAAGGAAAACCCCTATCTACAACCCCCTTTCCTTCTCTTTCTGTGTATAGGTTGCAAGTGTGCAACTGTAATTGTAGGTTTTGGCTTCATTTGTAGAGACGAAAGAACCCTTTTAGTTTCACAGATGTTGTGGCGGACCATGTATATTTCCACCATGGTCCTGATGACTTTTCTCCAAGTTTGCAAGGAAGATCCACATTAGTTTAATTATCTTAGATCCAAAGTTACAACGCAATCCCGAACTGGTAGCACTTCATTTCACTCATTTCCTCTCTCTTTTCAACATAGTTAACAAGTCAACTTTCTCATTTACAAAAGAGGGTAAAACACACTTCAACCACTTGCAATCCACTTAGTATTTAGATCCTTGTCTCTCTTGGATTTGTAACTAGTGGATTCAACCCCTCTTTTGAATGTAAAGTTCTTCCCAAGTGAAAATCACCTTAGTGGCTTCCTTTCTCTCTCCTAGGTGGGGAGTCACTAGGATCCAATTTTCTACTTTATATCTATATTATAAAGTCACTGATGATGATATACTAATTATTGAGGTCTTTGTTGATGACATCATTTTTGGAGGTGAAGATAAGTTGTGCATGGAATTTTATAGCAATATGGAGAATGAATTTGAGATGTCTATGATTGGGGAAATGAATTTTTTCTTAGGTTTGTAGATTACTCAAACTGATAAAGGTATTTTCACCTTTCAAACAAAGTATGCTAGAGAGTTGTTGAAGAAATTTGGTATGGAAAATTCTAAACCGGTTAGTACTTCTATGGTTACAAGTGATAAATTGAAAAACAAAGATGAATCTGCACTAGTAAATCCTACAAGATACAAGTCTATGATGGGAGGTCTACTATACTTGACTCAAAATAGACCAGATATAATGAATGTAGTTTGCATTGCATCAATATATCAAAGTGATCCTAGACAAAATCATGAGAGTGCGATGAAAAGGATTTTAGATACTTACAAGGAATGTCTGAATATGGTTTGTGGTATACTGATGATGATGACTTTACTTTATATGCATATATAGATGCAGATTGGGAAAGTGATGTTGATGATCAAAAAAGTACTTTTGGTGGATCTTTCTTTCTTGGAAATAAACTTATTTCATGGATTAGTAAGAAACAGTCATGTACTTATTTATCTACTACTAAAGATGAGTATGTTGTTGCTGCTACTAACTGTACACAAGTTCTATGGATGAAGAAAAAATTAAAGGACATAAAAGTGCATTGCAATGAGATGGTAGTTATTCATTGTGATAACTCTATTTCTATAGACATATAGAAGAATCTGGTATTTCACTCTAAGACAAAGCACATATCTATCAAGTATAAATTTTTGAAGGAAAAGGTGGAAGAAAATGAAGTTAGATTGGTTTATGTGAACACTAAAGAGAAGATTGCAAACATCTTCGCTAAATCTTTGCCTAAAGAATCATTTGAGTACCTCAGAGACTGATTAGGGGTTTCTGCCCCTCTAACAGAAAAATAATTGATGCTATTTGGCATCAATCTGATATGCATTATCAGACCTATTATTCATTCTGGATTAATGTGGTGATCCTACTACTCAGGGGGAGTAGTTAATCTTGTGATTCAGTGGTTTATGATTTTGCTTTGATATTTATGTTAGATTTTTTGCATTGATGTCAAAGGGGGAGAGATATTTATGTGAAAAACATAAGGAGTTATATACATTAGGAGGATAAATTTGTAGAACTTAACTATGATATCATCTACAGGAAGAGTATGGATCATAACTTCATTTATATATTCTTGTGTGGGAGATTTGTTTAGCATTTTGATGCAACCATAACCGATGAAAAACCTCAAAAGAGTCAACTGACTTATGCAACAATAGAGAGACAATGAAATAAGTAATAAAACATAACAAATTTATATAAATAGATCATATTCAAGTCATAGAACTTCCAGAAATCATCCGGTAATCATCATATTATCATCAATGAACATTTGGTAGTTAACCGGTTACATGCAGGCTACAAGCTATAAACAACCCAACCGGGACTCCAAAGATCAATTAGATCACAACATGCAAATCTCAATCCTTATTCTAAGTTATACTTCCTCTACATTTACAAATGGTTACATAACATCACATTTATACCCATCAGAACATATCTGGGTCGGCCTCACAAGATTACATTCACCAATGTAAGAAAATGAAACATGTAATTAGGTTGGCCCTCAGATTCAAGAAATCTTTCCAAAAAATAACAATCAAGTGATGCGGATTAGCAAGAAGATCAGCCACATGTCAGGGAACATCAGACATGACTCAAGATGGATCCACATGCCAAGAATCATGCCAATATTGAAGGAAAACCAACCTGTAAGAACATGAACTATCCCAAAAATTTAGAAATAGCCAATCAGAAGCAATAACTGATCGAAGAATAACCCAAATGAACTAGAAATTTGGAATCAACCACATGAAAATACAAACAAGTTCCTCCATGAAGAAGAAGCAACTACCAGTACATGCCGATAAGAATTCTGAAACTACACAAAGAACTTAAACAAGAAAGGAAATGTTTTTGGTTGATGCAAGATTTCTCATCAACTGGGGATGCTCCTGCATCAGACAAACTAGGTAGAAATTTTTTTTCCATGAGAGGCAACTCATGAACATCTAAAAGGATTCGGGATGAAGATCCCATGCTCATTTATGATCCAAACATCTTCTTTATCTGCCAATCTCTTCTCTATCTCTCTCGATACTTCAACCAACTTCTCTTACCTTTGACTCCCTTGGTTTTTCTTTCTTTGCTTTAGATTTGCACATTCTCCCTATGTACTATTTTCTTTCTTTTGCAATTCAGGATTTCTTCTTCCACAAGAATTCATCTGGTTTGTCACCATGAGCTCTCTGCCAACCGGTTTCATCTGTCCATTAGACTCATCAATCATATCCTTCTGCCAACTCATGTCACCTTCTAGTATAATCTTTGCAACTGGTTCTTTCAGATATTTATTCAAAACCTCTGGTATTATCTCTGCAACTAGTTCTGTCAAACTTTCCGGTATAACCTCTACTACCGGTTTCCTACAACTTTTCTTAGGACTCGGATTATTCACCTCCTTCTCTTTCTCATTCAAAGAAATCAAAGTGAACTTTTGCCCATCCTTTTCAATGGTAACTAGGTTTCTTCTAAAGTCATAAATATCTCTTCTATCATATTTCTATGATTTTCCCAACAAGACATGACAAACATTCATTGACACAATATCACATAAAACTTCATCTCCGAAAGGCCCAATATTGAAACTCACCCAACACTGCTCCTTTATCTCTAACTTCTAATTGTATTGTAACCAACTTACCTCATAAGGACAAGGATTCTCAAGCCTCTTCAACCCAAGCTTCTCAATCATCTCCTCAGATACCAAATTATCAGTACTTCCACTATCTACAATGACCTTGCAACACTTACCACCTGATTTGCATACAATCCAAAAAAGACTCTTCCTCTGAGTTGATCAGGTATCCTTTCTTCTGAACATAAGGGATTCTCCTTGCTCAGGTGCATAGTAAGATTTGGTACCATCACGTTCTTCACTTGCAACACAACTTCTTAACATTCCTTGCTTACGTTCATGAGATCTATGTCTGGTTTCTCCACACTTGAAACATTTGCCAAGAAATTATCTACCGGTACTACTACTACCTTTCCTTGATGACTTTTGTTCCAATTATTTACTCCACTTAGGTTTTGACTCCTTTGTTGGCATTTGAATGAATATTTCATTGATGAACTTTTATGTTGTCATTGATGTCAATTATAACTGGTAATGATGTTGTATTAATGTTGTTTTGCAACTGGTAGAAGAGGTTGTGAAAGAAACTAGTATTACTAGAGAAGAAGTAAGATCAACTGATAAACCCTACCATTTGATATTATAAACCCTTGATCTAGAGGATACTAGTATACAATCACTCCATTAGGAAATACTTGGAGTTTTGTCAAATTGACCTTGGGAACCTTCAAGGTTCTCAAGTCTTCCCCTTTCACGAATGGACTCAAATTGTGTTACCAACTCAAACAACCCAATCTAATACCACCTAGTGTCTTCACCTGCTCCCAAAAAATTGCCTCAACAATAAACACATACCCATTTTCTTGGTTTACATAAAACCCTCTTACCCGAGTGCAATCTAGGCCTTATCCTAATAGCCCTGTAGACCGGTTTTTCCCACTTAGTTCAACTTTTCCCCAAAACAATTGGAAAATAAATTTTACTTCTAGATACCCTTTTGGAAGTTTCATAACATATGTGAAACTCAGATATGATTTCTTTGGATGAAATACCTTGACCTGTACCCTACTACACACTAATGAGGCCCAATTAGCCCTTTTTTTTAGAGCAAGTACCAAAAAATGGTGCGACCATAACACCAAACAAAAAAATAGTCTTGAAAAATGTTCCAAAACAATATATTTTCCAACTTTCAAGGCAAGACACTTACTTGACAGGTTAGATATCAAACCCTCCTTTTTAGGCTTCCGAACCTAGGGCTCACTCAAAACCACTCCTCCATTCACTTCTATACTCAACCAAGGGTAATTTCACCTTGTATTAAACCCCCACAAACACCTTCCAGCATAAAAATACCACCTTGTTAAGCTACTTCTTCTGGTGCTATACTCATGCCTCCATTTTCATGCTTTTTCTCACACAAACAGTCACTTTTCTTGGTGATCACCTATTCAATTTCTTTTTCCTACATTCTTGTCATTGGGTTAGTTAAAAACACATTGATAGGTTCTCATTACTCAAGGAACAGTAAAGAAATAAAGTGGAATGAGCCCTAACTTCTCATTTTGACTCCAAACTAACACAAAAAGAGCACCTATAGCAGGGTTCTTTGAGACAATCAAAATAAATTATCAAAAACAGATGTAAAAACTTTGAAAATGGATTAAAATGCTCATCAATACCCAAAGGAATCACCTGCAATGCATTGCCAATTAAAAAGTGAAAGAAAACAATCCAAATCAAGCAAGTAACTTTCAGATTTTGTATTACAAAGGAGCAGTTCATACAATGCAAATGTGATTCCTTTCCCAAACTTTAATCTTCCTCTCTAGGTCATGTAGCATGAGTTATATGTCATGCCCAAAATTTTGGGCAAAAATGGAACAACAATTTTTGTTTTTAAACAACATAAACTCACAAAATAATCTACATTTAAAATGAAATTAATTAAGTTTTGTCTTAACTAAGGGATAAATAGAATTGTTTACTATAGTTGGGATAATTAACTCAATCAATGAAGCATCAATAATTAATGAAGACTAATTATTCCCTAAGAGGCCATCGCAATTTAATTACTTAATTTAATCAACCTAATTAATTTGCTACTAATTAAAGTCACGAGATATTTAAATATCTTGGTTATATTAAAATTATTCCAGGCTAGATAAAATAATGATAAAGTTATATTAAATTAAAATTAATTAATTTGAGCACACGCAAATTCACTTTTTAAATATATCAATTTTTGGGTTTGCATCTCTTAGATTTGTCAAAAGTTGATGAAACATTTGTTGCTGAATGTTATCTCCATCTTGTCTGAATACTTTATCTAAAGTAATCACAGTTTTGAATTCTTCCCATAATAACTTTGCCCTTCTATTTCTATCATATGCTGGTCTATCATTCACAGGAGGTAACTGGCCCACATCTCCAACCAAAATCATCGATATACCTAAAAGATAATCAATAAAAATTATTGTCAGACTATATACAAATATTATATCAATCTAATACATATGAGTTATATTTAATATTGTAAAAAATATTAGACCTTATTAGTAATATTTAAAATATACCTACAAAGCTCATGTATACACTTTGTGGGAATGCTTTTCTAAGTCGAGAATCTAATATCTCCAACATGTTTTGACCAATGAAGCTCATATCATAAATCAAAATGTATTTGATATGTGACATTTCTTCTTGAAAACTTGTAAGCCTTGTTCCTTCTGATTCAAAAAAATCTCTTATTGGAATATTTAGTTTTGAATGAACTGTAGAGGCTCCTATATTGAAGGTTGCAACTCCTATTGGTGCAAGTAATAGAAGGGGAGAATGACATTGCATTGTTGCATTTTGAAAAGATTGACTAATGGCACGAATCAGATACGATTTTCCTGTTCCTATTGTTCCTTGAATTATCATGAACAAAGGCATCCCTTCCTGATTGCTATAATAATGTGTCATAATTATGTTGACTTCCTTTTGTTGTTTATCACTGAGGATTGTGTAGTTGATGCATTGTGGTATATCATCATAGATGAGACATCGATGCTCCTTCATGTTGCTTATGAAATTGATTGCTCCAACTGTGTACTCTTCAAATTGATATTCATTAGACCAATCTGTATTTCTATGAATGTTTCTTCTTTCCAACATATCTATTTCAGAATGTTGCATATGTTGACCTTGATGAAGTCCAGATATAATGTCCCATTCATGCTCTATGGTATTTTTCTGAATAGTTCCATTTTCTTCATTTTCAGAGCTCGTAGCTTCAACATTTTGTACAGTTGTTATTATTTCCACTTGCCAAGGATTATAATTAAATGACTCCCACTTTGCTTTTATGGAGTCATTGTCATGACCAATATCTCATTCAATGTTACGGAATGGTTTGTAGAGTAATATCTCTGATAAACAGAAGTCAGTCCATTTATCTGAATCACGTGAAGGAATGTTTAAAAATCATGGAAAAAATCTAACAATAACAACTCTTTACTTCTGGTGGATCTTTCTTTCATGGAAAGAAAATTATTTCATGGATTAGCAAGAAACAGTCATGTACTTATTTATCTACTACTGAAGCTGAGTATGTTGTTATTGCTACTAACTATACACAAGTTCTATGGATGAACCAAAAGTTAAAGGACATAAAAGTGCATTGCAATGAGCTAGTAGTTATTCATTGTGATAACTCTACTACTATAGACATATCAAAGAATCTAGTATTTCACTCTAAGATAAAGTGCATATCTATCAAGTATAACTTTTTCAAGGAAAAGTTGGAAGAAAATGAACTTAGATTGGTTTATGTGAACACTAAAGAGCAGATTGCAGACATCTTCGCTAAAGCGTTGCCTAAAGAATCATTTGAGTACCTCAGAGATTGGTTAGGGGTTTCTTCCCCTCTGAGAGAAAATTAATTGATGTTATTTGGCATCAGTCTGATATGCATTATCAAAGCTATTATTCATTATGGATTGACGTGGTGATGCTACTACTTAGGGGGAGTAGTTAGTCTTGTGATTCAGTGGTTTATGATTTTGCTTTGATATTTATGTTAGATTTTTTGCATTAATGTCAAAGGGGAGAGATATTCATGTGAAAAACTTAAGGAGTTATATACATTAGGAGGATAAATTTGCAGAACTTAACTATGATATCATCTACAAGAAGAGTATGGATCAAAACTTCATTTATATATTCTTGTGTGGGAGATTTGTTTGGCATTTTGACGTAGCCATAACTGATGAAAACCCTCAAAAGAGTCAACCAACTTATGCAAAAATAGAGACACAATGAAAGCAGTAAGAAAACATACCAAATTTATATAAAAAAATCGTATTCAATTCATAGAACTTTCAGAAATCATTCGGTAATCATCATATTATCATCAAAGAAAATTTGGTAGTTAACCGGTTACATGTAGGCTACAAGCTATAAACAACCCAACCGGGACTCCAAAGATCAATTAGATCACAACATGCAAATCTCAATCCTTATTCTAAGTTCTACTTCCTCTACATTTACAAATGGTTACATAACATCATATTTATACCCATGAGAACATATCTGGGTCGGCCTCACAAGATTACATTCACCAATGTAAGAAAATGAAACGTGTAATTAGGTCAGCCCTCAGATTCAAGAAATCTTTTTAGAAAATAACAATCAAGTGATGCGGATTAGCAGGAAGGTCAGCCACATGTCAGGGAACATCAGACATGACTTAAGATGGATCCACATGCCAAGAATCACGCTGATATTGAAAGAAAACCAACCTTAAGAACACGAACTGTCCTGGAAATCCAAAAATAGCCAATCAGAAGCAATAACTGACCGAAGAAGAACCCAAATGAACTAGAAATTTTGAATCAACCACATGAAACTACAAACAAGTTCTTCCATGAAGAACAAGCAACTACCGGTACATACTGATAAGAATGCTGAAACTACACAAAGAACTTAAACAAGAAAGGAAATGTTTTTGGTTGATGCAAGATTGCTCATCAACTAGGGATGCTCCTGTATCAAAAAAACTAGGTAGAAAAAGATGTTCCATGAGAGGCAACTCATGAACATCTAAAAGGATTTGGGATGAAGATGCCATGCTCATTTATGATCCAAACATCTTCTTTATCTGCCAATCTCTTCTCTATCTGCCAATCTCTTCTCTATCTCTCTCGGTGCTTCAACCAACTTCTCTTACCTTTGACTCCCTTGGTCTTTCTTTCTTTGCTTCAGATCTACACATTCTCCCTCTGTACTATTTTCTTTCTTTTGCAACTCAGGATTTCTTCTGCAACAAGACTTCATCTAGTTTGTCACCATGAGCTCTTTGTCAACCGGTTCCATCTGTCCATCAAACTCATCTGTCATATCCTTCTGCTAACTCATGTCACCTTCTAGTATAATCTTTGCAACTTGTTCTATTAGATATTTCTTCAAAGCCTCTGGTATTATCTCTACAACTAGTTCTATCAAACCTTCTGATATAACCTCTGCTACCGGTTTCCTGCAACTTTTCTCAGGACTCATATTATTCTTCTCCTTCTCTTTCTCATTCAAAGAAATCAATGTGAACTTCTGCCCATCCTTTTCAATGGTAACTAGGTTTCTTCTACAGTCATAAATATCTCTTCTATCATATTGCCATAGTTTTCCCAACAAGACATGAAAAACATTCATTGACACAATATCACATAAAACTTCATCTCCAAAAGGCCCAATATTGAAACTCACCCAACACTGCTCCTTTATCTCTAACTTCTAATTGTCTTGTAACCAACTTACCTCATAAGAAAAAGGATTCTCAAACCTCTTCAACCCAAGCTTCTCAATCATCTCCTCAGATACTAAATTATCAGTACTTCCACTATCTACAATGACCTTGCAACACTTACCACTTGATTTGCATACAGTCCGAAAAAGACTCTTCCTCTGAGTAGATCTCGTATCCTTTCTTCTGAACATAAGGGATTGTCCTTGCTCAGGTGCATAGTAAGATCTGGTACCATCTCATTCTTCACTTGCAACACAACTTCTTGACATTCCTTGCTTATGTTCATAGGATCTTTGTCCGGTTTCTCCACACTTGAAACATTTGCCAAGAAATTATCTACCGGTACTACTGCTACCCTTCCTTGGTGACTTTTGTTCCAGTTCTTTACACCACTTAGGTTTTGACTCCTTTGTTCAAATTTTCATGAATATTGCATTGATGAACTTTTATGATGTCATTGATGTCAATTATAACTGGTAATGATGTTGTATTAATGTTGTTTTACAACCAATAGGAGAGCTTGTGAAAGAAACCGGTATTACTAGAGAAGAAGTAATATCAACCGATAAACCCTACCATTTGATATGCTAAACCCTTGATATAGAGGATACTAGTCTACAATCACTCCATTAGGCAATACTTGCAGTTTTGTCAAATTGACCTTGGGAACCTTCAAGGTTCTCAAGTCTTCCCCTTTCACCAGTGGACTCAAATTGTGTTACCAACTCAAACAACCCAATCTAATACCACCTAGGGTCTTCACATGCCCCAAAAAAATTGCCTCAACAATAAACACATACCCATTTTCTTGGTTTACATAAAACCCTCTTACACGAGTGCAATCTAGGCCTTATCCTAATTGCCCTTACAGACCGGTTTTTCCCACTTAGTTCAAGTTTTCCCCAAAACACTTGAAAAATAAATTTGACTTGCAGATATTCTTTTGGAAGTTGCATAACATATGTGAAACTCAGCTATGGTTTCTTTGGATGAAATACCCTAACCTATACCTTGCTACACATTGATTAGGCCCAATTAGCCCTTTTTTTCAAAGCAAGTACCAACAAATGGTGCGACCACAACACCAAACCAACAAATAGTCTTGAAAAATGTTGCAAAACAATATATTTTCCAACTATCAAGGCAAGACACACTTATTTGACTGGTTAGATATCAAACCCTCCTTTTTAGGCTTCCGAACCTAGGGCTCACTCAAAACCACTCCTCCATTCACTTCCAGACTCAACCAAGGGTCATTTCACCTTGTATTCAAACCCCACAAACATCTTCCAGCATAAAAATACCACCTTGTTAAGCTACTTCTTCTGTTTCTATACTCATGCCTCCTTTTTTCATGCTTTTTCTCACACAAACAATCACTTTTCTTGGTGATCACCTATTCAATCTCTTTCCCTTGTATTCTTGTCATTGGGTTAGTTAAAAACACATTGATAGGGTCTCATTACTCAAGGAAAAATAAAGACATAAAGTGGAATGAGCCCTAACTTCTCATTTTGATTCCAAACTAACACAAAAAGAGCACCTATAGCAGGGTTCTTTGGGACAGTCAAAATAAATGATCAAAACCAGATGTAAAAACTTTGAAAATGGATTAAAATGCTCATCAATACCCAAAGGAATCACCTGCAATCCATTGACAATTAAAAATTGAAAGAAAACAATCCAAAGCAAGCAAGTAACTTTCAGATTTTGTATTACAAAGGAGTAGTCCATACAATGCAAATGTGATTCGTTTCCCAAAGTTCAATCTTCCTCTCTAGGTCATGTAGCATGAGTTATATGTCGTGCCCAAACTTTTGGGCAAAAATGGAACAACAAATTTTTTTTTAAACAACATAATCTCACAAAATAATCTACATTTAAAATGTAATCAATTAAGTTTTGTCTTAACTAACGGATAAATAGAATTGTTTACTATAGTTGGGATAATTAACTCAATCAATGAAACGTCAATAATTAATGAAGACTAATTATTCCCTAAGAGGCCATCACAATTTAATTAGTTAATTTAATCAACCTAATTAATTTGCCACTAATTAAAGTTGAGAGATATTTGAATATCTCAATTGTATTAAAATTATTCCAGACTAAATAAAATAATGATAAAGTTATCTTAAATTAAAATTAATTAATTTGAACGCATGCAAATTCACTTTTTAAATATATCCCATAGGGTTAACTAATTCAATAACGATAATTGTCAATTACTTATACTTTATATTAAAGTCAATTTTAAATCCGCAAAACATTCAAATTTTGACTATTAAATTCTTGGCCAATATTGGCCTCATAGGCTAGATTTTGCATAAAAGCAATTATCAATGTCCATTATTAATTTTTTCCCCAATTTAGATTTAGCCTAATGTCCATATTTAATTAAAATGGAAATTATCTATCTATTAACCCTAGAGAATAAAATTAAACCAATTGTGAGAATTATATAACTATATAAAATTTATCCCCATCTTAAAATATACCTTGATAGAAGCCTATATTAGAATTAATTTCCTCCCTAGTCCAAAATTAGGAGTTTAAATTAATATCACATATAGCTAAAATTAAATGGGGCCGGGAAATTCTTTTCCTTCTTAAATTTTTAAAATAATTTCCCCCTCTTCTTATTTTAATTATTATTTTAATCTCAAACCCTAATTAGGATTGATTTATTCCTCTTTTATACTTTATTTATTTAAAAAAATAAAATCTAATAATTCTCTTTTCTTTATTTGCTAACCCTAACCCGAATATGGGCTAGGGTTGCATATCTAATTTACTTTTATTATTTAAATGCTAACACTAACCCAAAATTGGGTTAGGGTTGCATATTTTTATTAACTAAATCCTTTCTTTTTCTTTTGCCTTTACCCTATCCCGAAATTGGGTTAGGGTTTATTATTTTTTGTTGTGTGTGTGTGTGTTGTAGGGTATACGGTGGAGGCAGCGACCAAGACTACGGCGACGGCCAAAGGAGGGAGTACGAAGGGGGTTTGAGCTTGTAGGGCGAGGAGGCTCCCCGGATGCCACTGTGGATACCCATAGCGACGGTCGGTACTTCCCACTATGGGCACCCATAGTGGCGGCTGTGAGCCGTCCACTGTGGTTACCCACAGTGGTGGCCCCGTGCCGACCACTGTGTGTAACCAAAGTGGCAGCCCCTATCGACCATTGTGTTTACTCACAGTGGCGGCACCCTCCCGCGTCGTCCACTGTGTGTAAACATAGTGGTTTGGCCCCTTATGTCGTCCACTATGTATTAACACAGTGGTTTGGCCCCTCAAATTTTTATTTTTTTTATAATTAAATTTATTTATTATTTATTTGTATGGAATATATATATATATATATATATATATATATATATATATAGAGAGAGAGAGAGAGAGAGAGAGAGAGAGAGAGAGAGAGAGAGAGATGATTTCATTTGAAAAACAACTAGAATACAATGCAAGGTTCTTTTAAGTTTTCCAGCTTGCCCTAAATGCATATCTTTTGATTTTTTTTTTTGATGAAGCAATGTATATATATATATATATATATATATATATATATATGTCTTTCTAAGGTAAAAATATATGGACTACAATAGTTTTAGCAACTGTTTTCTATTAACAGAAATGGGAGTAAATCTTTTTATTTTGTTTTTACTTAGAGCATAATTTATTTCCATTTTCAGATTTATAAGCAATATGACTGATAGAAGCAAAAATAGAACAAAAAACATAATAGATATCTTTCATTTCTTATCTACCTGTATTTCTGGGTTTTTGTCATGCCCAAAAATTTAGGACAAGGACGAGATAATTTTTTTTTTTTAAATCGCACTTAAGACATTTAAGTTTGGCAAACAAAAATGCTATAACATGTTTTGTCTTAACTATGTTTTGAGTTAACGCTAACCACTAACTCAAGTAAGCAAAATAACATTTAAATAAAATACTGAATACTAAAATAATTATTTAATGTGTCCTGAATTTTTTTTAACCAATAGATTAAATTAAATCAAAAAATCTAAATTGAATGACAAGGATAATATTAATCTCCAATAATCAATAATAGCTTTTAGGGACTAATTAAATTATGTCTAGCACTTAAACTATTATTGCTGCTATATTTTATTTTATCATTTAATTAAAATGTAGTTAAACTAATTCGACTAGAAGATAAATTAATCCTAAAGATTAAACTCCATAACAATATAAATTTAAAAACCACATTTTTAAATATGTCTGTATGTTTATTAAAAACATATACAAAAATTAAACACCTAATAACACAATTAATGCTACAATTTTGTCCTTTACATTTGTATTCTTAACCATATATATATATATATATATATATATATATATATATATATATATATATATATATATATATATATATATATATATATATATATATATATATATATATATATATATATATATATATATATATATATATATATATTTCCTTTAAACTAACATTATTATAAGTTACCCATGAACCCTAACAAGAAAACAATATTATAAAATCATGATAACCTAATTTTGTGATAATCTTAGCCCCTTATATTTTTTTTTTGTTTTATTTCAAATATACCCTAACCCGAACCGGGTTAGGGTTTATCATTTCCTTGCAGGGCCGAAGAGGAGTGGTGGCCACGGCAATGGTAGAGGGTTCGAAGAGGGAGGGGTGGTGCTATGGATGGTGGGTGGAGGTTTTTAGAGTGGCGGCGGGTGGTGTTTCCATTGGCCCCGCTCACTGTGGAATTCATAGTGGCGGCGACCATTGTGGTCACCCACAGTGGCGGCCCATGGGCCATCCACTGTGGATGCCCATAGTGGCGTTGGCCAAGGCCGAGTCACTATGCATTTCACAGTGTTCGGCCCCACCGATCACTATGTATTGCACAGTGGTTCGGCCCGCGCTGAATAACATCTATTTTTTTTTGTTATTAATATTTTTATTATTATTTTTTTTCAAAAGATATTTTTAAATAATGTTTTTCTTTTTTATTTATAAGGTGCAAATATATATATATATATCTATATATATATATTTCAAACACAAGTTTATTTTTGTTTATTCTTGATAACTAATTTCTTCTAAACATTCAATATAGGCATGCAAGTTTGTTTATATATATATATATATATATTTAAAAATAAATATATGATATAACTAGGGCATAAAATTTCTATGCAATAAATGTATAGGTTTTTTTGTTTTTTTCCCCTAAAACTCATTTAACAGATTATATGCTTTCTTCAGATATAAATTATTGTATATATATATATATATAATATGCATGTATATAATTATATATTTATATATATATATTATATAAAAGAAAATATAATGTATAGACAAAAGTATTTTAATTATAAGTATGTATTCGAACACAGAAGCTTACTGTACAAAATACAGAAGTTAATATATTGTCCTTTTTTTTTAAACATCTTTTTTTTTCTAATAGTTTCATTGAACTATTCTGAAATAAAGCAATGTATTTTATTTTTAAATATTAATTTACAAAAGAAAACAGAGATAGACTATTTAGCTGAAGTTTTAGTTTCTGCAATATAAATCATAGAGTAAAATAAATCTAAACAACACTACATAGTTCTAGAAATTATTGAAGTAAATCCTAAAGATAGCCATGATGATTTCATTTAGATTTATTATCTGCAAATAAATAAAATGACAGATACAATAAACTTTACATTAACTATATAATTGTTATATGGTTTAAAATTTAACTTTAGAGATAAATAGAGGAAATAAACTAATCCTTTTATTTTTTAGAAACTAACATGCAAAATAAGCTTTTCATCTTCAAAACTTCCTATACACCACAATATTTATTTCAAAATTTTAGGAAATAAAATCAGAAATAATCATTTCCTTTTCTATAATATAACTTAAATGACTATTACAAATCTTTAAATCTTATCTCTAAGATACTCTTGTCACTTTACAAATAGGTCTCTCATTTCTAATAAATGAGGAAAATAATAAATACATAACCAAATATTTTTTTGCAACAACTAATTCCAGCCACATCTACTTGTCTTGTTATTTTCTTCTAACAACCTGCAAATAAATCAAAGGTTGTGACCATGGAGAGCTCACCTCCCAGCCTAGGCTAACTGGTAGCCACCCCCGAGCTTGGAGAACCAAGCCCTAGATAGGTAACACACATGCAAACACAAATAGATAAGGGAAAACAACCACAATCACATTCCCAACCAAGGCTTCATTGCATCACACATTGTGATGTCTTTTTCAAGGGTGGTAGTGGACCAAGTACCTTGAGAAGACTGCAAATATGGTAAAACATATAGCCACCTCATGGAAAACCAAATACATCAAGTATAACAACCCCACATTCCTTATGCCCCCCAAGGCATTCATGCCTTATTTCCCTCCTTATGACCCCCAAATGCATAAACGAGTCATGCAACAAGGGTCACATAAAATCCCTTGTGATTACTCTCATGATGAGAGCCTCTCACTCGAGGGTTGTCACTTCTACCACCCACAAGACCATCCTCTCTCCCAAGAGTAGGAGGTCTTGATTACTCCCAACACACTTAAAATGCATACAAGAAACAAACATAAAACACCAAATAATCTTCCAAGGGAAATACGCAAGAAAACTAGCCTTTAACACAAGCAATTCTTTTAATACTACATGCAATATGAAAACATTACAAGAAAGGTAGAACCAACCTTAAACTGCCTAAAGGTATGCTAGTTTTGTTGAGGATGAGCATCCCAATCCCACAAATTTTTCCTTTCTACCCTTAGCCAAATTCTCAATTCCAAATCTATTCTTTTTCCTTTTCCAAAATTCCTTGTCTCCAAAAAATGGAGAGTGGGTGAATACCCACAAATTTTCTAATTCTTGCTTAAGAAGCCCTTTGTGAGAGTTCTCACAAGTTTCTAAAACTGAAAAAGGAAGGTAAGGTGAAATGGGAAAGGGAACTCTCATTCCAAAAGGAAGGTTAACAACTTAATTCAAGCCTTCTAATTTCAATTTTCGCACAACATAGAAAAGTCACTTTGTAGGGTGTCTAAATGGTCACATGAGAGTTGGTACATGCCTAAAATTACTCCTAACCCCTAGGTATACCTTATGGGCTTTAGGAAACACTTCTAAACTATCCCTAGGTGTCCATTTAACCCCTTTTAAACCCATCTAAAGTTAATTTTTGGGTCAAACTTAAGTTGACCATCCCAAAGATTCTTTACCCAAGGCATTTATGGAATCATATTGAATTAATTGAAAAGCTATAGTTAAACAACTCCCTCCAAGACACAAATTTAAAAACTCAAACATAAATCAAAACACGTGTCAAGTGACACAAAGAAAATACTTTTACAAAATTATACATGAAATCTTGTCTCTTGTTGGATTTACACAAATAAACAAAATTCAATTTAACATTCATTCAACAATCACTTTCACGAATAAAACATGATACAAATGGGGTGTTGTCTCTCCAAATAGACAAACCCTGGTTTTATGAATGCACATAGGTCTAGGTTTGGTTCTCCATAATATTTCCATGGTCACATGGATAATTTTCCTGCGCATCTCAATTACACATTAGTAATTTCAAATAACCGCATATAATGTAAAACACATGATTAAGAATACACATCAAACACTCTGCATACAATATACATTAAATCAATACATCTTGCATCCAAATAACTCAACATAAGCAATTATCATATTTCTCATAATTTCAATCCATATAAAACATGCATCCTATTTCTATCATCATAGGAAAGTACTGCAAATCCATAAATGACATACATCATCTCAAATTTATCTTGTTCTAGAACCATATAGAGTTCTATAAAATAAAGCATATAAATGAAGCATCAACATATAGCAATGTTAATCCCAAAACATGGAATAATATAAGTTCTAAATCCATAATGCATAAAAATAAATCATCCATAATAGTCTCAACATAAAAATTACTGAACTGCTAGACCGAGTTGGGGTAGGGCCTCACAGTTTCCCTACTAAGTCTGAATCTGTAAATTATTCTTTTATTATATGACAACAGACTTCCTAATGCTAATAGATTTACTAACTACATTCCTTTTCATTTTAAACTTCTAATCGTAAGCTATAGAAAAATGTTATTTTACCTACTTTTATTTTCTGCACTTTATTTTTTTGTAAATGACAGAAGTAAATAAAATTTACAGCAACATTAAAATATCCTAGAAAACACTTTAAAATACTAACAAATTGTACAGGGCCAAACTATTATACTTCAAATGTCAATTTAACCCTTTTTGCATTAGGGAATAATAAATCACTAGGATTAAGTATTTATTTTTGTCTTACTAACTTTCCTGCTTTTCTACTTCATAATATTCTCATTTTACTTTCTGCCTTTTTTTTTTGATAAATGACAGAGATAAATAAATGATAGCAACATAATACAGTCTAAAGAATACTTAGAGATATTTAAAAATGCAAAAACTATTATTCCTCTAATATCCATTTATCCATCATTTGCAATTTCAACTTAAAAAGATGCATTTCTTATAAGAATGATTTGAATAGAATTTGTCAACTTTTACAATGGGTGAAATACCCAACTGGTCTCTCATTCCTAATAAATGAGAACTTAAATAAAATAAATACATTTCTTTATACAAAATAGATATAACCTAAAACTCCTCTTTTACATTTCTACATCTGAAATATAATATTACATCTCCTATTCTTTTTCTGCAACTAAAATAGATTCAGCAAGACCATTTCCAAGCTTTTCCTTCAATCCCTTCCCAAGGCAACCCGCAATACAAAATATTAAGGTTGTGACCATGGAGTGCTCACCTCCCAGCCCAGGCTTACTAGAAGCCACCCCCAAGCTTGGAGAACCAAGACCTAGATGGGTTACACTCAAGCAAACATAAACAAGCATGGGAAAAACTCAACAAAGACATTCCCATCCCAAGGCTGAACTTTATCACATAATGTGATGTTTACATGGGTGGAAGTAGACCAAGTACCTTGAGGAGAACTGCAAGATAGTAGAACACAAGCCAACTCATGGCAACCAAGAACACAACATAAGTCCATCTTAACCCAACATCCTTATGACCCCCAAGGCATACATGCCATACTTTCTCCCCTTATGACCCCGAAATGCATAAACAAAACTATGCAGCAAGGGTCACATAAACAAACCCCTGAGATCACTCTCATAATGAGAGCCTCTCACTCTAAGGTTGTCAAACACCTTCCACCCCCAAGACCATTTCTCCCTCCCAAGGGTAAGATGGCCTTGGATACTCCCAAAACACAAGAAAATGCATACAAAAGAAAATAAGAGAAAGATTCATAAAAATATTTTCACAGAGGGTATACAAGGGAAGTAAACAACTACATTCAAGCAATCTTTCAAAACAGATTTTCAACTTACAAAGTAAGAAAATGACCCAACCTTGAATTCTGCCAAGGGTTTACTAGGGATAGCTTGGAGAAGAGCAACCCAATTCCAAAATTCTTTTCCTCCACACTTAGCCAAAAAAATTCTATTCTAAACTTGTTTCAAATACGGCAAGATCTCATCCCCAAAGATGGAGAGTGGGTGATTAACTCTCTAAGTCTCAATCTCTTGCCTAATAAGGCTTCTCCCACTCTTTCCAATCTCTTGGATAGAGTGAGAGGCTCCCATTACACACTCCCTAACCAAGGCACCTCAAGAAGAGCTATAAAATGGGGAAGAGGAATGACACATACCAAGAAGGTTATCTAACCAAGGATGGCACTCCTAAAGATGAAATTAGGCCATCTAGGAACATCCACTTTTTTGGGAGGTTAAACAAGTCCTAGGGGGTGGACACATGGCCAAATTTGGCCTGCATCCATAGGTACCCCATGAGGCCCAATAAAAATGCTCCAAAACTGACTCTAGGAGTTGGTTTAACCCTTTGAAAGTCCACCTAAAGTTTACCTACGGGTCAACTCTAAGTTGACCCTCCTAATGGCTCACTATCCTAGATTTCTTACTCTAACAACACATAGTGCCCAGTTGGGCCATTATCAAACAACTACATAAAAATTCAATATTTAAGAAGTATTAAAGACCGACCAAGAAGTAACTAATGAATAACACTTCATTGTAATGATGTAAATACATAACAAATTCTTCAATGATGAGGATGGTATTCCGACCCTTGTTCTCATAATGATCGTGATATACTTCTTTTAGAGAATCTGAAAATTTTGATGTTATTGCATAAAATTCTTTAACTTTTGTTGCAACATCTTCTATTTGCAATATTTCCAATTCTTCAACATCATCTATCATTAAGACCGTGTTTTCATATTCTTTGACAATTTTGTTGTAGTAATCCAAAATTGTTCTCACACATTTGTCCATATGGCTCTCAATGAATTTATTTGAATTCACAGATACATCTGGGCTTGCAACAACAATTTTTGTTTCATTTTCATAAACATCCATGTTTTGATTATTTGCTGAATATAAATAACATAAAATGGAAGTTAGTATTTTAGAATTATGAGAATGAAAATATCCATAAATAGTTATAACATAATATTAAAATTTTTATTAACATTTAGTAATAAAAAATATGCATAAAATAAACCATCAAATACTTAATAGTCATAGTAAAGTATGTAATAGTAATTGAGGAAAATTTGAAGATAATTTATTAAAACATTTCATAGGCATTAAAGCAAATTCGAACATAATTCATTAAAAAACAGAGTTTACAATCCAAAATTTTAATTTTTATTACTCAATCCAAAATTGAATAGAATCATAATAGTTACAATCATAATAGTAATAGTCATTGAAGCAATCTTGGATTTGATATAGTAAAGTATTTAAGATTAATTGGAGAAAATTTGAACATAATTTATTAAAACATTTAATAAGCATTGAAGCAAATTCGTAAATAGTTCAATAAAACATTCAATAGACAGTAAAGAAAATTTGAATATAATGTGTTAAATCTTTTCCTCATTTTAATAGAATTAATTTATGCTTATTAGATTCACTTAAACTTTTACCTTTTTTATATATGTATATAATAAGAGAATAAATAAAAAATAGAGTTTACAATCCTAAATTTTAATTTTTTATTACTCCATCCAAAATTAGTTACATTTATAATAGTTACAAAATTTTGTAGACTCTTATTTATGATTTTCTTAAGGTCTCATTACAAAAAGATTTGTTGAAGGTCCCATTGCAATTGTGTCCATTGTCCTTTGATCCACTCTTGAGCAGGGCGTAGGTCAGACTTAGGATATGCTTTCATAGTATAAGTATCAGGAAAGTAGATATGGAAGAGCTCCTTCCCATCAAAAGGTGATAGAAATTTATTGCAGAATAATACCCCTCCACCAACAATCAGTGTCAAGCGCTTCTACTACAAAGACAAGTGAGTAGTCGATGGGCATTTGCTTGTATGGTGGAATGGGTATCATATTTTTCAAATATACCTCCTCCACCAGTGGCTCTCCATTCAAATCCTCTATAATGAATCTATCATATTGAAAAAAGAATGTATGGTTCTCATGACCATCATTTCCAAATGCAATGATAGTTCCTTCAAACCAAGCTCCTCTGAATCCCTCCTCTCCACTACACACCTCCACCTTCATTCCTACGCTCACCTCCATTTTTCTGATGAATTATCACTAACAAAATTAAGTTAAAAAAAATATGATAGCAAAAGCTATATAACATAAGGCTATGCATATAACATATTAAGTTTGATATATAATATTAATTTAAATTCACTATGATGTCAACTATTCATCGATTTAAAACTAAAGAAAATAGTATTGTTAGTGAAAAAAATTTGTTCACATAGTTCAAGTTTTGAAAATCATCATTTCATCCCTCTCCCGGTTAGTAAGGTCCATGGGTTCAAGGTACCATGAGCGGTTCAAACGGGATATATAATGAGAAACAACATTGGAAAATTTAAGCTGTACCATTTTCAACTACAAATGATGACTTGTAATGCAACTAACAATGGGTCATAGTAATAAACATAGTGTAAGTACAAAATTTTGCAAAATCAATAGTAAACCATTAACATTGTAAGAAATAAGCATGCTCAAATATGAGTTTAATACATCTTAACAAAAATATTGTTTTTTATTAATTCATCAACAATAATCAAATTTGTAGTCTTAACATTTTTATAAATTACTATAAAACTTCTAATTGAAGTAAATTTGAAGAAAAATGTATTACATCAAATTATCTTCTAAAAATTTGAGTCTATTTTCTTCAGCTTTCCGCTTGGAAAGTTGTTTGCCATTTTTTTATTTTTTCATAATGATCATATGTGAATGGTGGCATTATTCTAATACCTTCTAGAGATTTCACATGAGATACTGTGACAAATGTAAATCCTGGTCTTTCTCTTGGTCCTATATCAATTGTAGCTTTTGAGAGAGTCAACCCTTGAGACTTATGTATTGTCAATGCCCATGCCAATCTTAATGGTAATTGAAGTGTTCCACCCTTCTGTATTGGTGTTATTGGAATTATATTTGGATGATGATCTTCAAATGGCATTCCAGAATAACTATCAAATTCAACCATCACATATGTAGGTGGTTTAGGAGGAGCACTTCCTGGTTTGTAAACTATCTTTCGAATATACCCTAGAGCTCCATTTACAAGACTTTCTTGTATCCAAAGATTTGAAGTCAGCATCACCCTTGAATTTTTACTAATCAAAAAATTGAGATCAAGTTCATCATTTGAACAATCCTCTATTGTATTAATACTTCTTGCTCTTGTTGCAAGACTACATGCAACGGGATGGTTCAATGAATATAGCATTCTCTTATTGTGATTATGAACATTTTCATTTGTAGAGAACAAGTGGACAACATTGTCAAAATCATTGTTACTTGCAACATTTAAGATAGTAGGGGTTCTCATCATCAGCAACTTCCAGTCATCAATTTTTGGGTTTGCATCTCTTAGATTTGTCAAAAAATGATGAAACCTTTGTTGCTGAATGTTATCTCCATCTTGTCTGAATAATTTATCTAAAGTAATCACAGTTTTGAATTCTTCCCATAATAACTTTGCCCTTCTATTGTTATCATATGTTGGTCTATCATTCATAGGAGGTAATTAGCCCAAATTTCCAACCAAAATAATTGATATAGCTAAAATATAATCAATAAAAATTATTGTCAGGATATATACAAATATTATATCAATCTAATACATATGAGTTATAATTAATATTGTAAAAAATATTAGACCTTATTAGTAATATTTAAAATATACCTGCAAAGCTCATGTCTACACTTTGTGGGAATGCTTGTCTAAGTCGAGAATCTATATTCTAAAACCTTTTTTCACCAATGAAGCTCATTTCATCAATCAAAATGTATTTGATATGTGACATTTCTTCTTGAAAACTTGTAAGCCTTGTTCCTTCTAGTTTAGAAAAATCTCTTATTGGAATTTTTAGTTTTGAATGAACTGTAGAGGCTCCTATATTGAAGGCTACAACTCTTGTTGGTGCAAGTAATAGAAGGGGAGAATGACATGGCATTGTTGCATTTTGAAAATATTGACTAATGGCACCAATCAGATACGATTTTCCTATTCCTGTTGTTCCTTGAATTATCATGAACAAAGGCATCCCTTCCCGATTGCTATAATAATGTGTCATAATTATGTTGACTGCCTTTTGTTGTTTATCACTGAGGGTTGTGTAGTTTATGCATTGTGGTATATCATCATGGATGAGACATCCATGCTCCTTCATGTTGCTTATGAAATTGATTGCTCCAACTGTGTACTCTTCACCTTAATATTCATTAGACCAATTTGTTTTTCTATCAATGTCCCTTCTTCCCAACATATCTATTTCAAAATGTTGCATATGTTGACCTTGATGAATTCCAGATATAATCTCCCATTCATGCTCTATGGTATTTTGTTGAATAGTTCCATTTTCTTCATTTTCAGAATCACTGGTAGCTTCAACATTTTGTACAGTTGTTATTCTTTCCACATGCCAAGGATTATAATTAAATGGCTCTCACTTTGCATCTCTTAGATTTGTCAAAAGTTGATGGAACGTTTGTTGCTGAATGTTATCTCCATCTTGTCTGAATAATTTATCTAAAGTAATCACAGTTTTGAATTCTTCCCATAATAACTTTGCCCTTCTATTGCTATCATATGCTGGTCTATCATTCACAGGAGGTAACTGGCCCACATCTCCAACCAAAATCAGCGATATACCTAAAAGATAATCAATAAAAATTATTGTCGGACTATATACAAATATTATATCAATCTAATACATATGAGTTATATTTAATATTGTAAAAAATATTAGACCTTATTAGTAATATTTAAAATATACCTGCAAAGATCATGTCTACACTTTGTGGGAATGCTTGTCTAAGTCCAGAATCTATATTCTCCAACATGTTTTGACCAATGAAGCTCATTTCATCAATCAAAATGTATTTGATATGTGATATTTCTTCTTGAAAACTTGTAAGCCTTGTTCCTTCTAGTTCAAAAAATTCTCTTATTGGAATTTTTAGTTTTGAATGAACTGTAGAGGCTCCTATATTGAAGGTTACAACTCTTGTTGGTGCAAGTAATAGAAGGGGACAATGGCATGGCATTGTTTCATTTTGAAAAGGTTGACTAATGACACGAATTAGATATGATTTTCCTGTTCCTGTTGTTCCTTGAATTATCATGAACAAAGGCATCCCTTCCTGATTGCTATAATAATGTGTCATAATTATGTTGTTTGCCTTTTGTTGTTTATCACTGAGGGTTGTGTAGTTGATGCATTGTGGTATATCATCATAGATGAGACATCCATGCTCCTTCATGTTGCTTATGAAATTGATTGCTCCAACTGTGTACTCTTCACCTTGATATTCATTAGACCAATTTGTATTTCTATCAATGTCCCCTCTTCCCACTATATCTATTTCAAAATGTTGCATATGTTTACCTTAATGAAGTCCAGATATAATCTCCCATTCATGCTCTATGGTATTTTGCTAAATAGTTCCATTTTCTTCATTTTCAAAATCACTGGTAGCTTCAACATTTTGTATAGTTGTTATTCTCACCACATGCCAAGGATTATAATTATATGACTCCCACTTTGCTTTTATGGAGTCATTGTCATGACCAATATCTCTTTCAATGTTACGGAATGGTTTGTAGAGTAATAACTCTGATAAACAGAAGTCAGTCCATTTATTTTAAATCAAGTAAAGGAATGTTTAAAAATCATGGAAAAACTCTGACAATAGCAGCTCTTTACTTCTGGTGGATCTTTCTTTCTTGGAAAAAAACTTATTTCATGGATTAGTAAGAAACAGTCATGTACTTATTTATCTACTACTGAAGTTGAGTATGTTGTTGCTGCTACTAACTATACACAAGTTCTATGGATGAAGCAAAAGTTAAAGGACATAAAAGTGCATTGCAATGACCTGGTAGTTATGCACTATGATAACTCTACTGCTATAGAGATATCAAAGAATCTGGTATTTCACTCTAAGACAAACCACATATCTACAAAGTATAACTTTTTGAAGGAAAAGGTGGAAGAAAATGAAGTTAGATTGTTTTATGTGAACACTAAAGAGCAGATTGCAGACATCTTTGCTAAACCTTTGGCTAAAGAATCATTTGAGTACCTCAGAGATAGATTAGGGGTTTCTGTCCCTCTGACAAAAAACTTATTGATGCTATTTGGCATCAGTTTGATATACATTATCAGAGCTATTATTCATTCTGGATTGATGTGGTGATGCTACTACTCAGGGGGAGTAGTTAGTCTTGTGATTCAATAGTTTATGATTTTGCTTTGATATTTATGTTAGATTTTTTCAATTGATGTCAAAGGGGGAGAGATATTCATGTGAAAAACTTAAGGAGTTATATACATTAGGAAGATAATCTCAAATTAATGTCAGGCCAATATGACCTTCCTCTACATTTACAAATGGTTAGATAACATCATATTTATATCCACCGGAACATATCTGGGTCGGCCTGACAAGATTACATTCACCAATGTAAGAAAATGAAACATGTAATCAGGTCAGCCCTAAGATTCAAGAAATCTTTCTAGAAAATAACAATCAAGTGATGCGGATTAGTAGGAAGGTCAGCCACATGTTAGGGAACATCGGACATGACTCAAGATGGATCCACATGCCAAGAATCACACCGATAATGAAGGAAAACCAACCTGTAAGAACATGAACTATCCCGAAAATCCAGAAACAGCCAACCGGAAGCGATAACTGATAGAAGAAAAACCCAAATGAACTAGAAATTTGGAATTAACGACATGAAACCACAAACAAGATCTTCCATGAAGAAAAAGCAACTACCGGGACATACCGATAAGAATGCTGAAACTACACAAATAACTTAAACAAGAAAGGAAATGTTTTTGGTTGATGTAAGATTCCTCATCAACTGGGGATGCTCTTGCATTAGACAAACCAGGTAGAAAAATATGTTCCATGAGAAGCAACTCATGAACATCTGAAAGGATTTGGTATGAATATCCCACGCTCATTTATGATCCAAACATCTTCTTTATCTGCCAATCTCTTCTCTATCTGCCAATCTCTTCTCTATCTCTCTCGGTGCTTGAACCAGCTTCTCTTACCTTTGACTCCCTTGGTTTTTCTTTCTTTGCTTCAGATCTGCACATTCTCCCTATGTACTATTTTCTTTGTTTTGCAACTCAGGATTTATTCTGCCACAAGACTTCATCTGGTTTGTCACCATGAGCTCTCTGTCAACTAGTTCCATCTGTCCATCAAACTCATCTGTCATATCCTTCTGCCAACTTATGTCACCTTCTAGTATAATCTTTTCAACTGGTTCTATCAAATATTTCTTCAAAACCTTTGGTATTATCTCTGCAACCAGTTCTGTGAAACCTTTCGGTATAACCTCTGCTACCAGTTTCCTGCAACTTTTCTTAGGACTCAGATTATTCACCTCCCTCTCTTTCTTGTTCAAATAAATCAATGTGAACTTTTGCCCATCCTTTTCAACGGTAAATTGGATTCTTCTATAGTCATAAATATCTCTTCTATCATATTGCCATGGGTTTCCCAACAAGACATGACAAACATTCATTGACACAATATCACATAAAACTTCATCTCCAAAAGGCCCAATATTGAAACTCACCCAACACTACTCCTTTATCTCTACCTTTTGATTGTCTTGTAACCAACTTACCTCATAAGGACAAGGATTCTCAAGCCTCTTCAACCCAACCTTCTCAATCATCTCCTCAGATACTAAATTATCAATACTTCCACTATCTACTTTTGATTGTCTTGTAACCAACTTACCTCATCAGGACAAGGATTCTCAAGCCTCTTCAACCCAACCTTCTCAATCATCTCCTCAGATACTAAATTATCAGTACTTCCACTATCTACAATGACCTTGCAACACTTACCAATTGATTTGCATACAGTCCAAAAAAGACTCTTCCTTTGAGTAGATCTGGTATCCTTTTTTCTGAACATAAGGTATTCTCCTTGCTCTGATGCACAGTAAGATCTGGTGCCATCATGTTCTTCACTTGCAACACAAATTCTTGACATTCCTTGCTTACATTCATAGGATCTATGTTTGGTTTCTCCACACTTGAAATATTTGCCAAGAAATTCTCTACCGGTACTACTACTACCCTTCCTTGGTGACTTTTGTTCCAGTTCTTTACTCCACTTAGGTTTTGACTCCTTTGTTGGCATTTGCATGAAGATTGCATTGATGAAATTTTATGTTGTCCTCGATGTCAATTATAACTGGTAATGTTGTATTAATGTTGTTTTGCAACCAGTAGGAGAGCTTGTGAAAGAAACCGGTATTACTAGAGAAGAAGTAAGATCAACCGGTAAACCATACCATTTGATATGCTAAACCCTTGATATAGAGGATACTAGTCTACAATCACTCCATTAGGCAATACTTGCAGTTTTGTCAAATTGACCTTGGTAACCTTCAAGGTTCTCAAGTCTTCCCCTTTCACCAATGGACTCAAATTGTGTTACCAACTCAAAGAACCCAATCTAATACCACCTTAGGTCTTCACATGCCCCCAAAAAATTTCCTCAATAATAAACACATACCCATTTGCTTGGTTTACACAAAACCCTCTTACCTGAGTGCAATCTAGGCCTTATCCTAATAGCCCTGCAGACCGGTTTTTCCCACTTAGTTCAACTTTTCTCCAAAACAATTGAAAAATAAATTTGGCTTCCAGATACCCTTTTGGAAGTTTCATAACATATGTGAAACTCAGCTATAGTTTCTTTGGATGAAATACCCTGACCTGTACCCTGCTACACACCGATTAGGCCCAATTAGCCCTTTTTTAGAGCAAGTACCAAAAAATGGTGTGACCACAACACCAAACCCAAAAATAATCTTGAAAAATGTTGCAAAACAATATATTTTCCAAATTTCAAGGCAAGACACACTTATTTGACAGGTTAGATATCAAACCCTCCTTTTTAGGCCTCTGAACCTAGGGCTCACTCAAAACCACTCCTCCATTCACTTCCAGACTCAACCAAGGGTCATTTCACCTTGTATTCAACCCCCACAAACATCTTCTAGTATAAAAATACCACCTTGTGAAGCTACTTCTTCTGCTGCTATACTCATACCTCCATTTTCATGCTTTTTCTCACACAAACAATCACTTTTCTTGGTGATCACCTATTCAATCTCTTTTTCCTACATTCTTGTCATTGGGTTAGTTAAAAACACATTGATAGGTTCTCATTACTCAAGGAGCAGTGAAGAGATAAAGTGGAATGAACCCTAACTTCTCATTTTGACTCCAAACTAACACAAAAAGAGCACCTATAGCAGGGTTCTTTGGGACAGTCAAAATAAATGATCAAAAACAGATGTAAAAACTTTGAAAATGGATTAAAATGCTCATCAATACCCAAAAGAATCACTTGCAATCGATTGACAATTAAAAAGTGAAAGAAAACAATCCAAATCAAGCAAGTAACTTTCAGATTTTGTATTACAAAGGAGTTGTCCGTACAATGCAAATGTGACTCCTTTCCCAAACTTCAATCTTCCTCTCTAGGTCATGTAGCATGAGTTATATGTTGTGCCCAAACTTTTGGGCAAAAATGGAACAACAATTTTTTTTTTTAAACAACATAAACTCACAAATTAATCTACATTTAAAATGAAATCAATTAAGTTTTGTCTTAACTAAGGGATAAATAGAATTGTTTACTATAGTTGGGATAATTAACTCAATCAATGAAGCGTCAATAATTAATGAAGACTAATTATTCCCTAAGAGGCCATCGCAATTTAATTAGTTAATTTAATCAACCTAATTAATTTGCTAGTAATTAAAGTCAAGAGATATTTAATTATCTCGGTTGTATTAAAATTATTCCAGGCTAAATAAAATAATGATAAAGTTATCTTAAATTAAAATTAATTAATTTGAGCTCTCGAAAATTCACTTTTTAAATATATCCAATAGGGATAACTAATTCAATAATGATAATTGTCAATTACTTATACTTTATATTAAAGTCAATTTTAAATCCCCAAAACATTCAAATTTTGACTATTAAATTCTTGGCCAATATTGGCCTCATAGGCTAGATTTTGCATAAAAGCAATTATCAATGTCCATTATTAATTTTTTTTCCCATTTTAGATTTAGCCTAGCGTCCATATTTAATTAAAATGAAAATTATCTATATAATAACCCTAGAGAATAAAATTAAACCAATTGTGCGAATTATATAACTATATAAAATTTATCCCCATTTTAAAATATACCTTGATAGAAGCCTATATTAAAATTAATTTCCTCCCTAGTCCAAAATTAGGAGTTTAAATTAATATCACATGTAGCTAAAATTAAATGGGGGGGGGGAATTCTTTTTCTTAAATTTTTAAAATAATTTCCCCCTCTTCTTATTTTAATTATTATTTTAATCTCAAACCCTAATTAGGGTTGAGTTATTACTCTTTCATATTTTATTTAAAAAAAAAAATTTAAAATCTAATAATTCTCTTTTCTTTATTTGCTAACCCTAACCCGAATATGAGCTAGGGTTGCATATCTAATTTACTTTTATTATTTAAATGCTAACCCTAACCCGAAATTGGGTTAGGGTTGCATATTTTTATCAACTAAATCCTTTCTTTTTCTTTTTCTTTTTCCTTTGCCCTAACCCGAAATTGGGTTAGGGTTTATTATTATCTTTTTGTGTGTGTGTGTGTGTGTGTGTGTGTTGCAGGGTATATGGTGGAGGCGGCGGCCAAGACTATAACGGCAGCCAAAGGAGGGAGTGCGAAGGGGGTCGTAGCTCGTAGGGAAAGGAGGCTCCCCCAGACGCCACTGTGGATACCCATAGCGGCAGCTGGTGCCGCCCACTGTGGGCACCCACAGTGGCGACCGTGAACCATACAGTGTGGTTACCCACAGTGGTGGCCTGGTGCCGACCACTGTGTGTAACCACAGTGGCGGCCTGTGCTAACCACTGTGTTTACCCACAGTGGCGACACCCTCCCGCATCGTCCACTATGTGTAAACACAGTGGTTTGGCCCCTTGTGCCATCCACTATGTATTAACACATTGGTTCGACCCCTCAATAATTTTTTTTTTTAATAATTAAATTTATTTATTATTTTTTTTGCATGGAATATATATATATATGTATGTATGAAATATATATATATAAATAAAATATATATATATATACTATATAGAGATCTTATAATACATGCATGATTTCATTTGAAAAACAACCAGAATACAATGTAAGATTCTTTTAAGTTTTCTAGCTTGCCCTAAATGCATATGTTTTGATTTTTTATTTTTTTTCTATGCAGCAAGAAATTATATATATATATATATATATATATATATATATGTCTTTCTAAGGTAAAAATGTATGGACTACAATAGTTTTAGCAACTGTTTTCTATTAACAGAAATAAGAGTAAATCTTTTTATTTTGTTTTTACTTAGAGAATAATCTATTTCCATTTTTAGATTTATAACCTAAGCAATATGACTAACATAAGCAAAAATAGAACATAAAACATAATAGATATCTTTCATTTCTTATCTACCTCTATTTCTGGGTTTCCCTACTAAGTCAGAATTTGTAAGTTTTTCTTCTATCATATGACAATAGACTTCCTAATGCTAACAGATTTACTAACTGCATTTCTTTTCATTTTAAACTTCTAATGGTAAACTATAGAAAAATGTTATTTTACCTACTTTTATTTTCTGCACTTATTTTTGTTTGAGTAAATGACAGAAGTAAATAAAATTTACAACAACATTAAAATATCCTAGAAAACACTTTAAAATACTAACAAATTGTACAGGGCCAAACTATTATACTTCAAATGTCTATTTAACCCTTTTTGCATTTGGGAATAATAAATCACTAGGATTAAGTATTTATTTTTATCTTACTAACTTTCCTGCTTTTCTACTTCATAATATTCTCATTTTACTTTTTGCATTTTTTTTTGATAAATGACAGAGATAAATAAATGACAATAGCATAATACAGTCTAGAGAACACTTAGAGATATTTAAAAATGCAAAAAATATTATTCCTCTAATATCCATTTATCCATCATTTGCAATTTCAACTTAAAAAGATGCATTTCTTATAAGAATGATTTGAATACAATTTGTCAACTTTTACAATGGGTGAAATACCCAACTGGTCTCTCATTCCTTATAAATGAGGACTTAAGTAAAATAAATATATTTCTTTATACAAAATAAATACAACCTAAAACTCCTCTTTTACATTTTTGCATATGAAATACAATATTACATCTCCTATTCTTTTTCTGCAAATAAAATAGATTCAGCAGGACCATTTCCAAGCTTTTCCTTCAATCCCTTCCCAATGCAACCTGCAATACAAAATCTTAAGGTTGTGACCATGGAGTGCTCACCTCCTAGCCTAGCCTTACTAGAAGCCACCCTCGAGCTTGGAGAACCAAGACCTAGACAGGTTACACTCAAGCAAACAAAAACAAGCATGGGAAAAACTCAACAAGCACATTCCCATCCCAAGGTTGAACTTTATCACATAATCTGATGTTTACATGGGTGGAAGTGGACCAAGTACCTTGAGGAGAACTGCAAGATAGTAGAACACAAGCCAACTCATGGCAACCAAGAACACAATATAAGTCCATCTTAACCCAACATCCTTATCACCCCCAAGGCATACATGCCATACTTTCTCCCCTTATGACCCCCAAATGCATAAACAAAACTATGCAGCAAGGGTCACATAAACAAACCCTTGAGATCACTCTCATAATGAGAGCCTCTCACTCTAAGGTTGTCAAACACCTTCCACCTCCAAGGCCATTTTGCCCTCCCAAGGGTAAGATGGCCTTGGATACTCCCAAAACACAAGAAAATGCATATAAAAGAAAATAAGAGAAAGATTCACATAAATATTTTCAAAAAGGGTATACAAGGGAAGAAAACAACTACATTCAAGCAATCTTTCAAAACATATTTTTAACATACAAAGTAAGAAAATGAACCAACCTTGAATTTTGCCAAGGGTTTACTAGGGATAGCTTGTAGAAGAGCAGCCCAATTCCACAATTATTTTTCTCCGCACTTGGCCAAAAAAATTCTATTCTAAACTTGTTCAAAAACTACAAGATCTCATCCCAAAAGAGGGAGAGTGGGTGATTAACTCTCTAAGTCTCAATCTCTTGCCTAAGAAGGCTTCTCCCACTCTTTCCAACCTCTTTGATAGAGTGAGAGGCTCCCATTGGTTGGTCTTCCCTAGGTATTACATACTCCCTTACCAAGGCACCTCAAGAAGAGGAATGAAATGGGGAAGAGGAATGACACATACCAAGAAGGTTATCTAACCAAGGATGGCACTCCTAAAGATGAAATTCGGCCATCTAGGAAAATCCACTTTTTTGGGAGGTTAAACAAGTCCGAGGGGGTGGACACATGGCCAAATTTGGCCTTCACACATAGGTACCCTATGAGATGCAATAAAAATGCTCCAAAACTAACTCTAGGAGTTGGTTTAACCCTTTGAAAGTCCACCTAAAGTTTACCTACGGGTCAAAGTTGACCCTCCTAATGGCTCACTATCCTAGATTTCTTGGAACCTTCAAGGATAATTTGGAAATATATAATTTAAACAAAAATACATCTCTCAAAAGGTTACATGACAATGCCAACACAACATACAACATATGTGTCAAGTGACACTACAAAAAAATTCCACATCATTAATACACACATGGCAATTGTCTCTTGTAGGATTTACACAAATAAATAATTACAATTTAACAAACATGCAAACATTTACGTTTACGAATAAAATATGATACATACGGGGTGTTGTCTCTCCAAATAGACAACCCCTGGTTTTACGAATGTACATAGGCCTAGGCTTTGTTGTTCATAAAAAATGATTAACCCAAGTACACCTGCAATCCTTCTATGAAATAGCCAATTTCAGTCTATGAAACACATCAGGGCTTGGACAACATAACATAGGACCCTAATTGATCCTCCTACACTTCAGGTTCTGCTAGACCTAGGGGGGGACACCCTTTTGATGCATTAAATAAAACGATTACAGACACATGACTGCATCAACAATAAGTAGATAGATCATTCCACAAACTCACCAAATTTAGAAACATAATAGAGATTGGCTAAATCTATATAAACCACAGATGAAAAAGAGATTGGAATGAAAGAACACAACCCCTAAACACAAAAGGGAAAAAGATTTGTCTTTAAAATTATAAATCTGAAACTATCCCCAATTCTGCATGACCAGTGCCTTGTTCATTGGGCAACAGAGTCACACACAAAACTACAAAAGTGTATCCTAGTCACAATTTAGTTCTCCTTAAACAATATTCCTGCACTAATACCTTATACTAATGCATTACTCAATTTATTCACAAAATTATCAGATATGGGACACATTCCATTATTCATGACTGATTACAAAGTTTAAAACCTTCATTGAAGGATACCTAAGAGCAATCACACAATCTCCTTGAAATTGACAAATTTCATCCTCCTTAAGGATTCAATTTATAATAATGAAATACATACACAGAGACAATAATGTGAGAAATTTACTCATGCCTAACACAAGTAAGATCTACAACTAGAAAAAAAAATTGTCATCCTGCAATGTAATCTCTGTACCTTGAAACAAACCAAAGAATTTTACAAATTGGGTCAAAAAGTTTAGAACTAGAAGCCATGAAAACTGGAGTGACTCTCATAGAATTCTGGAACCCTTACAATTAAGAATAAATGAGAATAAGAAGGATAGGGAAAAAGATCAGAATCCATCGGAACATGCCAAGTCCCCCTTTTTCATAATTGCATGAATATTTCCTTTTCTTCCCATGGAAACTGCTCTCAAAATATCCCACATTTGTTAAAATTAACTGCATGAATGGATTCCTCATTCTGAGAGCTTTCCGGCGATATATACTACTTTCCTATTTGACCAAAAATGGACCTCTGGGTGAATTAATCCACTTTATGTGCACATCATTTAAATTTTTCAATTTTCATATAGTTATCAACTATATATTTAACTTGATTTTAACTTTGATTTTTCTCTGATTTCTAGCCTGATGCCCCGCCATGTGGCAACCTCCAATTGGCTGATAAGGTCCACTGGGCACCACCTTAGATGACACCTAATCAATCTGCCACATGTCTGCCTCGTCACTGCCACTGGGCTACTTGTTTGTCACCATGTCAATGCCACCTGTCCACCACATCACCGGGACCTGCGAGTTGGACCTCCACCCAGACTGCCACGTCATCTTTCACCATTTCATAATGGCTAACGAGCTTGGATCTTTGGGTCACGAAGTCACATCAACCATCGAATCTTGTTGAACTTGCAGGGTCTTTAACCTTGGTTTTTCACATGTGCTTTTTGCTATTTCACAAATCTTAACTCTCGAGAATCTCCACCTCACAAATCAATGTGCACCATAGATCTCCTGCAACCTGCTCACTAGTTAAGCCACTCTTTCTCTACAAAAATCACCTACCTCGAGATTCATGCCTGCATGGGGTCCACCTGGTCAACACTTGGCCTCCTTGGTCACCTCGAGAAGCGCACTTGCTTGTGTGGGGTCCACTTGGGTGCCTAACTGATACCATCCATTAAAAGCCTCCAAGGCTTTGACACTATGGTAGTGTGGAGTCTTGCTTATAAACACTAAAATTTTTCCCCTCCACAACTAATGTGGGATAGTGCGTTTATGCTTGGGACTGCACTTTTGAAGGTTTTATGAGTGTTTTAATGGCTCCTCTTCCTCATCCACCATGCACAGGAGGTTTAGCATTGACCCCTTCACACTCCACCTCACACACAGCTAAGTCAAAATGCATTTGTCTGATTCTTCTGTTGCTCAAACATGGGAGGGCTGGCTTTTACTTTGCTACTGGCAATTTGCTGAAGTTTGATTATACACTTACCAACGGCTATTGCTTGAAGACTCAATGGTTCTCATAAACCATGCAGGAGGAAGCTTCCAGTAGCAATCTTTAACAAAGATAAATGCATTGCTATTGGTTTTCAATGCTGAAGTTTAAACACCAAACCACGCAGAGGGGATGGAAAACTATCATTGCATTTGATTTGGTTTATTAAATGTTGCCCTCCATACTCCACGTAGGGGTTGAAATTTTGTTAATGATCTGCCAAAGCATTTGCTTGAAAGTCTCTAAAATTTTCTTTACCATGCCACACTGAAGATAGGAGGAGAGGATGCTGGCACTTGCATTGAAATTGGAAGTTAATAACCTTTCAGCCATCACACAGGGGAGAGATTTTAGATTTGTTGCTGCTAATTTGCACTTGTTTTAAAAAGTTCTACAACCTAAACCACTCCATGCAACAAGGAGGAAGTCATAGATCAAGGCATTTCATGTGATCTACTCACCATGCCAAAAGATTTGCTTGGCTATTTCTGAGCTTCTTCAATCACCTGCCAAATACAGGGGGGTTGATACTGTTGTTCTACATTTGGTCTGAGACTTCAACGCTGCCCTCCAAACACTACTCCAAGTTTCAAAGATTTGTTATTGCATTGAGCCTAAGAATTTCTATGATTGCTGGTAGCATGTGGGGAAATGATTGTTGGCATTTGCTAATTGCTTTGGCTTGAAAGTTTATAACAACCATTTCAGCGATCATGTGGAGGGAGAAATTAGCATAACTTTGCTAATGCATTATGCTAAGAAGTTTCTGTTGTTTGCATTTTCTATGTTTCAATGTTGTCCCTCTCCATTTCCACATTGACTTCCATGTGAATGAAGAATTTGGCTTACACTTGCTGATTTGCATTTACCTGAGGTTTCATTGGTCCTTCTTACTGCTGATGGAATTTGCTGCAACTTACAATTTACATTGGAGTTTATAAATAAAATCCAACACAACAGGGAATACTAGCAGTGGTTCTAAATTTATGATTTACATCTGCCATTTAGCATTGCTGAAATTTTTGAGGATGCCCCTTGCACTTGCTTGAAAGTTTTCAATGCACTCCCCAACAGAATTTGGTTTCAAACATACTAATTGCATTTCTTTTTAAAAAAATTCTGAGCTTGCCTAGAAGTTTCCTTTGGCTTTCACCAAACACTGTTAATTGCATTGGTTTGAATTTGAATCTACCTCTCCTCCATTAAGCACCACACTTTATTCCTGCTGCCGCATTTTATTAAAAGCATGAAGCTTTTCTAACCATCACGTGGCAGGAAGGAAGATGTTGGCAATGTCGTAAAACTTGGTTTTACACTTGACAATTACATTTGATACATGAATTATTGTCTGGTATATAGCAGATGGTTGGCATTGGCAAAGAAAATGTGGGAACAATCATTCCTTGTTTGGGAGATTGCAAAAAAAGGCAACATTCAATTTGGGGCACATGTAGAGGTATTTCTATTTGGAAGCCTAATTGTCCCTCAACTCAACAATCAAAGTTTAGATACAGACATGTTCCTCATTCACGTGATTTCATAGTTCACACTCCACTTTACCATTGTTTCCGCCAATCGCCACAAAACTAATGCACGAGCATAAGCCAGGTCGGACCCCATAGTGGGTTCGACTGAATTTTTTTTTTGTTTTCATGCAACTGACCTTAGAAATGCCTTAGGAACCTTAAACATACCTCTAGAAATGATCGACAACATTTTTGGATCACCAAACTGAGTTTTGCAACTTTCAGGCACTTGCGCCACATTTATGCATTTAATCGCGAAGACGTAATTTTCAAACCGGTCAAAACACCTTTCTGGACCTCGCCATATGACAGGCGTGTACTTTGATATACAAGCATGAACTCTACCAAATGTTTTTTCAAGACTAATCTTGAGTGAAGAGATATTAATTATCAAAAATGACCAACTGGCTTTGTCGGCACTGTGGACCTAATGAAGTCAATGCGCAGGCAACTCATGATGCCTTTCTTAAAAATATCAAACGACCTCCGTAGACCCTGAAATCTGAGACATAGGTACCTTGAAGTACATATCAAAACTTAGAAAATTCAGTTCAACCAAAAGACTGATTGGGTGCAAACGGTGTGCTCATGAAAATGGAAACTTTAACTGATATAACAATGAAAGTACGGATCACTGAAATAGATGGCTCAATAAACCCTTTTGAAAATCAATCAAACGGATTGGCAGGAGCTTGAAAATGGAAACATAACTTGTCATTTCTACCAACAATAGCCTGGAATAAACATTCTGAGATGACATTCACCGAGGCAACTTTTACACTTATGCAAAAACAGGGCTCCGACTAGCTGCTGAAACAGGGACTTGTCAAACAACACAAACTGCAAATAGATTGAACTTGCAAACTGAGCAAATGGACTCACAAAGACTTGAAATTTTGCACGGAGGCTCACATTTATGCATATAAATAAATCCATTTTTAATTTCAATATGACGATCAATAGGGAAAAAGATATAGGAGCTCAAACTAGGCTACTTAATAAAATCTGCATATGTGCCTAAAATGCACTTTCAGCTCACCCCTTGAAATGGGCACTTGATAAATTGATCCAAACTGAAAACTGAAAGTTGCAAAACACTTCATAGGCCAAATGAAAGGTATATGACATATTTCCCAAGCCTTACCCTTTGAAAATCAACTGGCTCCATTTTACCCTCTCTCTAACTAGGCCATTCAAACTGACTCATTTTATGATCATTTGGAAATGTAGAGAAATTTTTTGAAATGGGCCTCTCAAATTACTCAAAATTAATGAGTCCCAACAGGGTTGATTCTCCATAATGTTTCCATGGTCACATGGATAATTTTCATGCGCATCTCAATTACACATTAGTACTTCCCAATAGCCTCATATAATATTGAACACACAAATAAGAATACAAATCAATCACTTTGCATACAATTGACATCATACAAATCAATTTACCATATAACAAAGAAAATCCACATAAGCAATTATCATAATCCTCATAAATTTAATCCATTCATAAGATATGCATCATATTTCTAGCATCATAATAAAGTCCTGCAAATCAAATAATGACATACACCATCTCAATGTTATCCTATTCTAAAATCATATAAAATTCTATATCCACAATGTATAGAAATGAAGCATCAATATATCAATGTTATCCAATTCTCGGGATCATATAAAGTTCTATATCCATAATGCATAAAAATAAAGCATCCATAATAGTTCCAACATGAAAATCACTGAAATGCTAGGATGGGTTGGGGTAGGGCCTCACACTATAAACCAATACAAACCTACCCAAACTGACCATAACCACCTTTCTCTTAAAAAAGACTTAAATCTCTTGTTTGGCTAACTAACCATTGCGGTTTCAAATTTGAATTTGACAACACTAGACATAATCCCCTTAATCCTAATTTATCAACACCAAAGGCTTTATTTGAGCGTTATTACATCAAAATGACTCAACACAACCTAATTAAACTCATTAGGCATCCTTTGTGCCATTTTTACATATTTAGACTTATTGACCCCTATTAGGTCCATTTGCACTCAAAACTCATTTCATTCTTCCTACTAGATTCAAATGTCTTAATAGGCTTTATTAAATCATTTTTAGGTCCTTTAGACCATTTACTCCATGCGCTACACCAAAATGGCTTCATGTGCCTCCATGTCACAGGGAGTGCTCCTGCACCAACCCTAACCAATAAAGTTTGGTGAATCAGTTGTATTGGTTTATGATCAAATGATGAGAATTAATGATTATGACACATATGCATGTTGTATGAGAAGAGTTTCAAATGGTTTTTGGCACGTAGAGATAATGGTTTTTATCTTGGGAATGAGCAAGTTCATTGCATGTAATAGAAACCGCATGATGAGTTACATTGTTTGATGAAGTGATGATCAAGGAGCGGTCGAGGTTGTCTTGAATGATGTGTAGTAATTTCTATGTAATCCAATGGTCATAATTGAACCGATTTATTTGTAATCTCTATGTAATGATTAGGTTTTTGATGTGTTATCGACCTATTGTTTTGTTTATAAGGTTGATGAGTTGTTTTGTTGTAGAGTTGGCAATTTTGGTTGAATGTAAGAGTGATTGGTTATCGAACCAGATGATGTATCTGCAGTATGCGTAAAGGCAGATAGGAGCATGAAAAAGATCTGAACAAGCAAGTGTAGTGCTATTCAAACAGAGCAACAAACCCCTATTGTTCTCTAACAATTACAACAGTCAAATCCCCTAATCGGGTAAGCTCTAACAAGCTTAGTGTTATCTAAATCCTCTAACCAAATGATCCATTAGCTTGGATCTTAAATCCTTTACCAAGGTTACTCCTAATAGGATATTGCTTCTAATAGGGCATTATAGTCAATCCCTTAACTGGGTGGTCCCTAACAGGATCTGTTCTTAATAGGACTTATTGTAAAGATTTAACAGGCTTGCCTCCTAACAGGGAAAACTTTGGAAGAGTTCATAATACTTGTGGGTATTCATCCCCATCGTGGTTTTTCCCATTTGGGTTTCCATGTCAAAATCATTGTGTCAAGTGGTGAATGTTTTTGTGGTTATGTTTGATATGATAAATTTTCTTAACAACTAAATCCACTTAGTTATGATATGATGACCGACAGTAATCTAAAATGAGCTTGTACTTTTGTTAGTAAAGTATTTGGATGTTTTGGTTAAAAGGTTTTGTGAGTTTTAGAGTTGTTTTACTATTAGTTTGTTATGACAGTCAACTGGTTTACTTGACAGTGATATTGAAATTTGTCAGTTCTGAGTTTGTCTTGAGAGGTGGTTTTTGTTTGGTGAAAAGTTTATATCAGTTTTCTATCTACTGATTCACCCCCCCTCTTAGTAGTTTACCAGATCCTCAGTGATTCATCATACCATCAATTGGTATCAAAGCATTTCAGGTCCTCTAAGGTCTAATCCTAACAGCTTGAGATAAATATCTTGAAGAATATAATGAAGAAAGAAGGTCCGAAGTTTAATAGGGAAAACTACAGAATATGGAGGTGATAGAATGAAAATTTATATCAAGAGTCTAGGAAGTCAATACTAGGAACATGTTGGTACTCAATATGTTGCACCTAGTGGGACTATTACTAATGATCAAAAGAAAGAGCAACAAGAAAATAATCAAGTATTGGAGGCCATTATTAGTTCTTTGCTTGATTCAAAGTATGTTGATGTCCATGGTCTGGAAATTGCATATGAGGTATGGAAGAAACTTGAAGAAATCTATAGCGGTGATGAGCATGTGAAGATTGCCAAAGAAGAGTGTCTAAGAAGAAAATTTGGTGACATGCGGATGGATGAAGGTGAGAATATAAAATAGTATGGTTAGAGGATCAAAGAGATAATTGGTGAGATCAAGAGTGTTGGTGGTAAAGTGAAAGATGCCACAGTGGTTAGTAAGGTGTTGATAACCCTTCTACCAATCTACACTATCCGAGTTGTAGTCATTCAGGAGCTAAAGTCTACTAATAAAACTAAGGTAACTCTTGACTCCATCATTGGTAAGCTTATTGCATTTGAATTAAATGATTATGATGGTAGTTTTCAAAAATCTGAATTTGCATTTAGAGCTTCGATTTCTAACCCTCCTATGAGGAAAAGTAGAGATGTCAATCACAACTATGAATCTAGATCCTACAAAGAAGTTGATGATGAAGACAATTTGATTGAACTTGAAGCATTGTTGGCCAAGTGGTTGCCCAGAGATACCGGTAAGTATAGAGGTAAATTACCTTTAAAATGTTTTGCATGTAACAAGATTGGACACATTGTAGCTAACTGTCCTAATGGTGACAATGAGCATAAGTGTGAGAAGTACAAGAAGTACAAAGGAAAAGGCAAAAGAGATTGTCTCATTGCAGTTGATGGTTGTATCACTGATGAGGAATTTGAGGGAGATGCTAATGAAGACATTGTTTTTGTAGCCATTAAAGAGGATACGTTTGATCAGAAATCATTAGTTTTTTGCATGCACATTTCTGATGATTGGATCATTGATAGTAGTTGTTCACACCACATGACCGGTGACTGGAGCAAATTTCTTACATTGAAGGAATTTGATGGAGGAGTTGAAAGATCTGGAAATGACTCACCCTTCATGGTAAAAGGAAAGGGAACTATTTTTGTTAATGGAAAGAGAAGTATAGATGATGTTTACTGGGTTGAAAGATTGAAACACAATCTTTTAAGTGTAGCTCAACTCAATGGTAGAGGTTATCCATTGGAATTCAAGGATAAAATGTGCAAAATCTATGGGAGAAAAGGTGAACTGATTGCAACCAGCAAGAAGAAAAAAGGTAACCTATTTCACCTGAATCCTAAAGTCAACAACTATTTAATTGCTAAAGTAGATGATAGTTGGCTTTCACATCGGAGATTTTGTCATATAAATTTTGATAACATTGTTAAGGTCAGTAAGTCCAAGCTGGTAGGAGGTTTTCCTCAGTTGGAAAAACCGGTGAATACTCTATGTAAGGAATGTCAGTTAGGAAGATGACATCCTCAATCTTTAAGAGCAAATATTTCTCAGCAGAACAACTGTTAGATTTGGTTCATACAGACCTCTATGGATAATTAAGGACTAAAAGTATTCAAGGTGACAAATATTTTATGATCTTCACTGATGATTTCTCAAGAATGATGTGGGTAACATTCTTGAAGAAAAAAATAGAAGACTTTAGTAAGTTCAAGGCATTCAGGTCCTTAGCTAAAAAGGAAAGTGGTAAGAAGATAAAGTGTCTGAGGACTGATGAAGGTGGTGAATTTACTTTAGAGGAATTAACTAGATATGGTGAAGACAATAGAATCTAGAGGCATCTGTCTACACCAAGGACACCATAGAAGAATGGTATTGCAGAGAGGAACAACCAGTCAGTTGTTGAAGCTACTAGAATGATGCTTATACAAGGAGGAGTAGAAAAAAATTTCTAAAGAGAGGTTGTCAGCACAACTATTTACACTATGAACCAGATATTGGTAAAGAGAGGTAAGGATAAAACACCTTATGAATACTGGTATAGTAGATCACCTAATGTTAGTTATTTTAAGATTTTTGGTAGTAAATGTTTTATCAAGAGAGGTGACTATGTCAGAAATTTTGAGGCTAAAAGTGATGAAGGCATATTTCTTGGTTACTCCACCAAGAGTAAGGCGTACAAATGTTATAACAACCAGACATAGAAAATCATTGAGAGTGTTGATGTTCGAGTGGATGATTATCTTGAAGTCTCGGGAGAAACCACCGAGGAGAAAAAGAATGAAGAACCTTGCATTTTGATTTTGGAACCAGAATCGGTGAAGCCAAAAGCTGATGAAGTGAATGTTGTAGTACTAGTTCAATTGAAATAGGTAGATTTAGAAGAAGAGAATGATAGTGAGGAATAAGAACATAAAGGTAATGTTCATGTTATTCCAAGGTATGTGAGACTCAATCATAATCCTGACTAGATTATTGGAGATAAAGATGCTGGAGTGTTAACTAGAAGATGAATCAAAGAGAATTCTTGCATGATCTCCACTATTGATCCTAGAACTGCTAAGGAAGCATTTGGAGATGATCACTGGATTAAATCTATGGAAGTAGAACTTGACCAGATTGAGAACAACAACACATGGACCCTAGTACCTAGACTAGTGAATAAAAATGTGATAGGTACTAAATGGGTATTCAGGAACAAACTGAATGAAGATGGAGTAGTAGTCTGAAACAAAGATAGATTGGTATGCAAAGGTTATGCACAGGAGGAAGGTGAAGACTATGGTGAGACATTTGCACCAGTTGCTAGATTGGAAGGTGCTAGGACTCTACTTGCATTTACAACTTATAAGGGATTCAAAGTATATTAGATGGACATGAAGTCAATATTTCTAAATGGAATATTGGAAGAAGAAGTATACATTGAACAACCAAATGGTTATGCTTTGATTGATGAAAAATATATGGTGTATAAATTACACAATGCACTATATGGTCTAAAGCAAGCACCGAGAGCATGGTATGAAAAGATACATTCACACCTGATGAAGATAGGTTTTTAGAGAACTAGTGAAGACAACAATATATATATCAAATCTGAAGGAGATAAGATACTGGTTAGTGAAGTGTTTGTGGATGATATCATATTCAGAGGAAATGATGACATGAGTGATGACTTTGCAAATGAAATGAAAAGTGAATTTGAAATGTCTCTAGTGGGAGAGATAAAATTCTTCATAGGTTTGCAAATTCAGCAGATGAAGAGTGGTATTTTCATCACACAGACTAAATATGTGAAAGAGGTATTGAAGACATTTGGAATGAGTGACTGTAAACCAGTTGGGACACCAATGGTTACAAGTTGTAAACTGTATAAGGAGGATGAAGCCGCATTTGTTGATGAAAAGGAGTACAGGTCAACGATAGGGAAATTGCATTATGTTGTTCATAATAGACCGGATATTTCTCATGTAGTTGGTTCAGTTGCCAGATTTTAGAAGAATCCAAAGGAGACACATTTGATAGCAACCAAGAGGATATCCAGATATTTGAAAGGTACTATTGACTATGGATTATGGTATCCATATCCAGGTAACTTTTATTTGAAGGTTTATACAGATGTAGACTAGGCAGGTACTATTGATGATAGTGTTGGGACTCATTAAATCTGAGTAATTTGAGAGGTCCATTTCAAAATTTTGCATTTGCATTTTTAGAAAGGCACCTAATCTAGGTTTGAATGGCCTAGTTAGAAAGAGGGTAAAATGGAGCTAGTTGATTATTAAGTGGTAAAGCCTTGGAATCTTATCTTACACCTTTCATTTGGCCTATCAAGTGTTCTCCAACTTTCAGATTTCATTTTGGATCAATTTATCAGGTACCCATTTCAAGGGGTGAGTTGAAAGTCCATCATAGGTACAAATTCAGATTTTATTAAGTGGCCTACTTTGAGTGCCTATAAATTTTGACCAGTTGATCTTCATGTTGAAATGAAAAGTGCACTGAATTATATGAATATAGGTGAGTCAGCATGTCAACCTTCAAGTCTCTATGAATTCATTTGATTAGTTTGGCAAGCTCAATCCGTTTGTAGTTTGTGTTGTCTGCACAAGTCCCTATTTTAGCAGCTAGTCAGAGCCCTACTTTGCATAAGTGTAAAAGATGCCTAGGTGACTGTCATGTCAGAATATTTCTTTCGAGCTACTACTGGTATAAAAGACAAGCTGTGTTTCTAGTTTCAAGTCATAGTCAATCCGTTTGATCAGTTTTCCAAACTAATTTCTTGAGCCACTTTATTCAGTTTTTTGCATTTTCATTGCTACATCTTTTTAAGTGGCTATTTTCATGAGCTCACTATTTGCACCCAGTCAGCCTTTTGGTCGAATTAAACATTCTATAGTCTTATCTGTACTTCAAGGTATTTATGCCCCAGATTTGGGGGTCTATGGAGATTATTTGATATTTTTAAGAAAGGAATTTTGAGGTCCCTGCACATTGGTTTTATCAGGTTCACAGTGTTGATAGAGCTAGTTGGTCATTTTTTACCATTAACATTTCTTCACTCTGGATTCATCTTGAGAAACGGCTTGGCAGAGTGAATGCTTATATATCAGACAGTATGCCTATTAGTTTGCAAACTCCAGAAAGGTGTTTTGACCAGTTTGAAAATTACATCTTTGGGATTAAATGCGAAAATGTGGCGCAGGCACCTGAAAGTTGAGAAACTCCGTTTATTGATCAGAAAACTATGTCGATAAACTCCAGAGGTATGTTTAAGGTTCCCGAGGCATTTCGAAGGTCAGTTACATGAAAACAAAAAAAAATTTAGTCGGACCGACCCACTTTGGGGCCCATCCTGGCTCATGCCCTTGCAGTATTAATTTTACTGACAACTTGGCCCTTAGAGCAATTCCAGAATGATATTAACATCCATCATTGGAGTAGAGTACTTGCAAGTTTCCCAGGAGAGAGTAATGCAAGAATGAGAATGCACTTGAGGCCAGAGCTATTAAATAGACTTGATGAGATAGTTGTCTTTTATCCTCTTAAAAATAAGGAGCTAAGGAAAGTTGCAAGATTGCAAATCAATGAAATTATTATATAGCTTGCAGAGAGGGGATTTACTTTGACAGTCACTGATGCAACATTATATCTCCTTGTGGCATCCTCCCTGTGAATGGCATGAAAAATGAAAAGGCTTTATAAACTTTTAAGCAAATCCCAGTGACAGGTGTAAATTGCTAGTTTTCCCTTCTACACAGAATGTGGGTGAAAAGGGAGGCAATTAGAACTTCCAACAAATTGCAATGTATAGGTGTAAAATGCCAAGACACCTCAAACAACAAATGTTATTGCTAGGTGCAAACCAAATTCCATGACAACACGTGATGGCTGGAAAAGGCATTAGAACTTCAAACAAGTGCGTTGGCAGGAGTAAAACATGGCAATTGACTAGGAACACCATTGAACCTTTCAGCAAATTCAATTGGCATGTGTAAAGACTAGACCCTACCCTGCATTTCCCCCTACCCAGTGGCTTGAAGGATAGCATGAAACTTCCAAACAAATGTAATTGCCATTCAAAGTTTCTCCTATATGTGGTGGAGAAGCTTGTGTGGTGTAAAGTGCCAATGTCCTCCCTATTGTGAAAGGAAGGTGGAAATAATAGATATTTTGTAGCAAAGGCACCATTAAAACTCTCAGAAACCTTAAAAAATGCACAGTTCCAAGCTAATGCCATTATCCCACATTGGTTGGGCGGAGGGATATTTTGATTTTTAAATACAAGAACACACTCAACCATAGTGTCAAAGCCTTGAAGGCTTTTGACGCAAGGTGTTGGCCAACGCCCAGTGGACCCCACATGTGCGTGCATGATTCCCAAGGTGATTGATGAGGCTAGCTGGCGACCAAGAGGACCCCACGTGTGCATGGTTCTCAAGGTAAGTGAGTTTTGCAGTGAAAGAACAAGTTAACTGGTGAGCAAGTTTGAGGTGATCGAACGGCGATCGCTATACCGCATAAGGAAGATGCTCAATGGTTAAGCGACGCGACTCAGTGACAAACCACTAACGGTCATGGTGAAATATAAGGTAATTAAAGATCATGTAAGTTCACAGAAGATCAACTGTGATCGCTATACCACAATGCAAAGATGCTCAATGGTTAAGCGGCATGACTCAGTGACAAACCACTAGCGGTTAGTGCAAGCGGTTAAGGTGAGCAGGGAGTCTAGTGGCAGACAAGTGGTAGATAGGTGAAGTGTCATCCTAGGTGGCAAACGGTGGTGTCACGAGTGAATCGCAGGTTGCCACTTGGCAGGGCGCTGTTCCAAAATGAAGAAAAATTAAAGTTAAATGTAAAGTTTGGACTATAGATAAAATTGAAAAATTTAAATGATGGTGGTCTACATTCAAGATTAATTTGCTCATGGGGTATTTTTTGCCCAAACATAGATATATTATATATCATTGGAAAGCTCTCTAGATGAGAAATCCAGTCATGCAGTTTGTTTCAACAAGCATAATATATTTTAAGAGAAGTTTCCATGGAAAGGAGAAAGGAAATAAAATTCAGTTGGGGAAAGAGGACACTTGGCAACTTCTAATGCATTCTGGTTTTGCCCCCCTCCTTCATATTCTCATTTCTTCTCAATTGTAAGAGTTCCAGAATTTTGGAGAAATGCTCCAGATTTTCATGGTTTCCAGTTCTGAGTTTTCTTCAAGATTGTACAGGGCAATGTCCTTTTCCAGAGAATAGAGTATGATTCATGCTATAGGTGTTTCTAATTGTAGGTTTTTATGTATGTAAGGCATACATAAATTCACACAAGATTTGTCTCTGAAGTGTACTTTCATTTTGTTCAAATCAGATCCTTAAGGAGGATTAAGTTTGTCATGAGCAGTTGAGTCTATGAGTGTAATGTTTTTTTTTAGGTAATCTTTTCAAGGAAGAGTTTAAACTCTGTGAGAAAATATTAATAAAATAGGGTTCATGTTCTAGATTTGACATTTTTTGTGAATGAGCTGAGTAATGCATTTATGTAAGGCATTAATGTAGGAATACTTAAGGATGAAGATGGATTTGCAGTAGAAGTTTTCATCTATAGTTTGATGTATGACTCTGTTGCCCTTGGATAAGGTACTGATCTTGCAATTAAGGGGATTCTCAAACAATTTAAAATCCAATCAGAATATCTTTTGTTTTTTGTTCTATGGTAGTGTTCCATCCATCTCATGATTCAAACATTGTTGAGTTGTCAATGTAGATTTAGCCTATGTACAATACCCTCCTTGTTTTTGAACCTTTCATGAGATCTATCTGCTTCTGTTGATGTTGTCATAAGTGTGTAATGGGTTTAATTCTATGCATCAAAAGGGTCTCCCCCACTAGGTCTAGCAGACTGAAGTGTAGGAGGATCAATTAGGGTCCTATGTTATGTTGTCCAAGTCCTAAAGTATTCCATTGTTTGAAACTGGCTATTTCATAGAATCAATTGCAGGTGAACTTAGGCTAACCAGTTTTGGTGAACAATAGATAGGAAGAGCACAACTAGTGTTGCATTCTTTATAGGAGGAAGACTTGTTTCTTGGAGTAGCAAGAAGTAGAGATGTATATCACAGTCCACTACCGAAGCTGAGTATGTTGCAACGTATATGGATTGTACCCATGCAATTTAGATGAAACACATTCTGGAAGGATTGAAGTTGAAGATTACATATACAGTAAGGATTTTATATGATAACACTAGTGCAATAAAACTGCTTCAAAGAACTTGATTTTGCATGCTAGAACCAAGCATATTTAGCTGAAATATCATTTCTTAAGAGAGAAAGTGCAGAGTAAAGATGTGTTATTAGAACATGTATCTACCAAGGAGCAGCTAGCAGATATCTTTACTAAACCTCTGCCTAAGAATACTTTTGAGTATCTTAGAGGTCAGCTAGGGCTTGTGCCCCTACATAAGGTCAATTGAGCATGATTGAAATACATCAGTCCCAGAGCTAATTGAAGAATCTTGAAGCGGGATTGATGTAGAGTGGAGTTATTCCACAAGGGGAGCATCAAGTTGAAGGTTGATGTTGCAGAACAGTGAAGTATGATATTGCATGTTTTACTTTCACTTTGGCATTGTTGTCAAAGGGGGAGAAGAACTATATGATTCAGGAGAAGAATTGTATGATTGAAAGAGAAAAGATCTATAGCCAATTACTAGCTAAAGACATGAAGACTCAGTTGAAGGAGAATACATGGTAAAATGTAAACCAAGATTCCTATTCATAATCATAGCAATCAAGGGTATTGATAATTTTATTTCCATCAATGCCAAAGGGGAAGATTGTTGGCATTTGCATGAAGATTGCATTGATAAACTTTTATGTTGTCATTGATATCAATTATAACCGGTAATGATGTTGTATTAATATTGTTTTGCAACTGGCAGGATATCTTGTGAAGGAAATTGATATTACTAGAGAAGAAGTGAGATCAATTGGTAAACCCTACATGTTGATATGCTAAACCCTAACCAATAAAATTTGGTGAATAAATTGTATTATTTTATGATCAAATGATGACCGGTAATAATTATGACACGTATGCATGTTGTATGAGAAGAGTTTCAAATGGTTTTTGGTTCATAGAGATAATGGTTTTTATCTTGGGAATGGGAAAGTTCATTGCATGTAATGGAAACCATGTGATCAGTTACAGTGTTCAATGAAGTGGTGATCAAGGAGAGGTTGAGGTTGTCTTGAATGATGTGCAGTGGTTTCTATGTAATCCAATGGTCGTACTTGAACCAATTTGTTGGTAATCTCTATGAGATAATTAGGTTTGTGATGTGTTACCGACCTGTTGTTTTGTTTATAAGGTCGATGAGTTGTTTTGTTGTAGAGTTGGCAATTTTGGTTGAATGTAAGAGTGATTGGTTGCCAAACCAGATGATGTATCTGCAGTATGTGTAAAGGCAGATAAGAGCATGAAAAGGATCTGAACAAGCAAGTGTAGTGCTACTTAAATAGATTAGCAAACCCCTATTGTTCTCTAACAATTACAACAATCAAATCCCCTAACCGAGTAAGCTCTAACAAGCTTAGTGTTATCTAAATCCTTTAACCAGGTGATCCTTTAGCTTGGATTTTAAATCCTTTACCGAGGTTACTCCTAATAGGGTATTTCTTGTAATAGGGCATTACAGTCAATCCCTTAACCAGGTGGTCCCTAACAGGATCTGTTCTTAATAGGACTTATTGTAAAGCTTTAACAGGCTTGCCTCCTAACAGGGCAAACTTTGGAAGAGTTCATAATACTTGTGGGTATTCATCCCGATCATGGTTTTTCCCATTTGGGTTTCCATGTCAAAATCATTGTGTCAAGTGGTGAATGTTTTTGTGGTTATGTTTGATATGATAAATTTTCTTAACAATTAAATCCACTTAGTTATGATATGATGACCGACAGTAATCTGAAATGAGCTTGTACTTTTGTTAGTAAAGTATTTGGATGTTTTGGTTAAAAGGTTTTGTGAGTTTCAGAGTTGTTTTACTATTAGTTTGTTATGATAGTCAACTGGTTTACTTGACAGTGATATTGAAATTTGTCAGTTTTGAGTTTGTCATGAGAGGTGGTTTTTGTTTGGTGAAAAGTTTATATCAATTTTCTATCTACTAATTCACCCCCCCCTCTCAGTGGTTAACTGGATCCTTATTGATTCATCGTACCATCATCCTCTTCTTTAACCAGTTTCTTCATACTATCATTCATCTTGAATTTCTCCTTTCTCTTATTCGGTTTTCTTCTTCTCACCTTCTCCTTGGCCTTCAAAGCTTACTGGTAAGCTTCTTCAATTGTTGAAACCTTCAACATAATCATCTCATCTTGAATGTTAAAAGAAAGTCCGTTGATGTACCTCACCACCTTTTGTTTGTTCATCTCTCTATGTTCAGATCTAATTACCACCTTGTAGAATTACTTAGTGTATTCCTTCACAGTCATGTTTCTCTATTTCAGAATCTACAACTTCTTGAACAACTCTAGTTCATAGTCTCTTGGTATGAATATGGTCTTCAATCTTGCAACCATCTGTCTCCACTGGGTGATCTTCAATTCACCATTCTCCACTCTATCTTTTTGTAACTCTTTCCACCACAAGGAAACATTCCCTTTCAACTTGGTCTATGCCAACCAGACTCTCTATGGGTCCTTGACATCCTCCAACTCAAATTAGTCCTCCAATTCTTTGATCCAATCGATCAGATCCTCTAGGTTTAGCATTCTAGAAAAGTTAGAAACCTCTACTTTGTGCACTTTACTTGCTTGCGCCACTTCTCTTAGGAATATTTCCTCTCTCTCATCTTCCGGTCCTTCAACTTCCTCAAACTCTTCACCAGCTTCCTCATACTCATCCTCAGAGTCAAGGTTTCTTCGCAAACCAGCCAAAGAAATCTAGATTTAACTCTTCACTTCATTCTTGAAGTCTTCCATCATCTGCTCTACCCTCCGAGGGTTTTTTCTCCTTGGTGGCATCTCTTCTTCCACTCTGGTGAACTGCCTCAACTTCACAACCTAACTACCGGTTTCAATTGCCTCCCCTCAGTGATGTTAGACAGTTCAGATAACTGGAAGACAACTCAGAGGGGGGGGGGGGTGAATCAGTTGTCACAGATTATCATAAGCATTAGCAATTTAAACTTTAATAACACAACCCAAGACAAAAATACTGGAATAGAAGTTAATCCAATTAAGCATAAACAATAATCATAGAATAAAAGCCATCCACAAAATACCAAGATTTGTACATGGAAAACCTAGTAAAGGGAAAAACCATGGTGGGAAGCCTACCCACAGTTAGATAATACTTCTGCAGTAAGTATGTGAATTAGAATGAAGGGGAATGCACTTGTAGGAAGGCCAACAACCTAGAGCACACTGCTCATCACAAAAGGATCCTCATTGACTACATATAAATCCAGACTACACTCTAGAAAAGTGTTGAATTGCAAAACATATCATCTCCTATGCCTGAGTACAGTTCCAGTTAAGCTCAATACCAGAGGACTAAATCATCTTACACAAACCCAATTTGATCTCTAATGATCGACCAACTCCTCTGCCTGAATGATATTACATTATTCTCATATTACATTCCTTGACCATGACCTCTTACATTAACCATGATGATCTACAATGAGATCTTACATCTATTTATACAAACCCTCGACCATAGACAATCAGGTTGGCCACTAGACAATAAACCAATTATATAATTGCAAACCATTTCAGCCTTAGACAAGTAATAACAACACATAAGAAATCCCAAAAACACAATAATAGGTCCTATCCACACATTACATTAATGTTGGTCCATAACCTAGATCAACCGGGACCAAGTATAGGTCCATATGCATTAGCAATGATCTCCAAATGCCAAGTCTCGAACATGATTACCAACAACATCCTGAAACTCCATCAAAAGATTCACCAACACCACTTATGTAATTCATCAAAGATCTCCACCAAAAGCTCTGCCAATGAAACCCTCATCGGAACCAGAAACCAATCTTCTAAGTAGGAAGAATAGCATCCAATCACCAGACTGAAACCAATTGACGAAATATTAGTATAAGCATTATGAACAAACTAATTCCATCACCAAATTATACCAGAGCCTACTAGATCAAGTCGGATCTAATTTAACTAGAAACCACTCATCCTACTAGGACCGGAAGGGTGCAGGTAAAGTATCCAAACAGCTAGTTTTGATATTAATGACAAAACATCAATGCAACACATAATCAATTCCACCAAATGTTCAACAATCTCCCCCTTTGGCATTAATGGAAACACTAGATGTGAAAAACATCTAAGTACCAAGAAATGCCAAACAAGTCTCCCCCTATGGAAGATAGCCAACAATCTCCCACATATAGCTCTGAATATCAATATATCTCCCCTTTGAATAACATTTCTCCCTTTGATATTTAATTTTTCACATCACTATCTCTCCCACTTTGACATGAATGCCAGAAATCTGAGAGAAATATCAAAGAAAAAAAACATAAGCTTCTGAATCTCAAAGATGACTACTCCCCCTGAGTAGTAGCATCCCACATCAGTGCCAGAATGAATAGTATCTTTGATAATGCATGACGGACTGATGCCAAACTACATCAATCAAGTCTCTACTAGAGGGGTAGAAACCCCTAATCTATCTCTCAGGTACTCAAATGATTCCTTAGATAAAGGTTTAGTGAAAATATCTGCAATTTGTTCTTTAGTGTTCACATAAACTAGTCTAACTTCATTTGCTTCCACTTTCTCCTTATAAAAGTTATACTTGATAGATAGGTACTTTGTCTTAGAATAAAATATCGGATTCTTTGATATATCAATAACAACAGAGTTATCACAGTGAATAACTACCGGTGCATCACAATCCACTTTTATATCCTTCAACATTTCCTTCATCCATAAAACTTATGTACAGTTAGTAGCAGCAACAACATACTCAGCTTCACCAGTAGATAAAGAAGCATGTGATAGTTTCTTGCTGATCCATGAAACCAACTTCTTTACAAGAAAGAAAGCTCCACCGGAAGTACTTTTCCGATCGTTAACATCTCCGGCCCAGTCAGCATTTGTATATGCACATAAAGTGAAGTTACCATCCTTAGGATACCATAATCCATATTCTGATGTACCTTGCAAGTATCTAAAAATCCTTTTCACCGCCATCTCATGATTTTTCCTAGGATCACTCTGAAATCTTGAAACAATACAAACAACATTCATAATGCCAATCCTAGTCCGAGTCAAATAAAGTAGACCTCCAATCATAGATCTATATCTTGTAGGATTTACCAGTGCAGAAACATATTTTCTTGTCAATTTCTCACTTGTAACCATAGGTGTACTTACCAGTTTAGAATCTCCCATACCAAATTTATTCAACAATTAGCATATTTAGTTTGACAGATAAAAATGCCTTTGTCAATTTGAGTAATCTGCAAACCTAAGAAAAATTTCATCTCACCAATCAAAGACATCTAAAATTCTTTCTCCATATTCTTAGAAAATTCTATGCATAATTTATCTTCACCTCCAAAAATAATGTCATCAAAAAATACTTCAACAATTAGTATATCACCATCAGTGATTTTATAATATAAATTATTGTTAGCACTTCCGTTAGTAAAACCAAGCTTCAAAATATATTTATCCAACCTTGCATACAAAGCTCTAGGTGCTTGTTTCAATCCAAATTAAGCTTTCCTTAACCTACAAACCATATTAGTATCATCTGATAGTGAAAAACAATCAGGTTTCTCAATATAAACTTCCTCATCAAGATCCCCATTCAAAAATGCACATTTAACATCCATCTGATAAACCTTGTAGTTTTTTATAAGAAGCATAGGCAAGAAATAATCTTACAGCTTCAATCCTAGCTACTAGTGCAAAAGTTTCTCCATAATCAATTCCTTCCTTCTCAGAATATCCTTTACAAACCAACCTATCCTTATTCCTTATAACTTGACCGTCCTCATTCAATTTATTCCTAAAAACCCATTTAGTTCCAATAACATTTTTATTTTTAGCCAAAGTCCATGTGTTATTTTTCTCAATCTGATCTAATTCTTCTTCCATAGCTTTTAACCAAAATTCATCTTTACATGCCTCAATTATTGATACAAGTTCAACTTGTGAAATCAAACATACCTCACTAGTTGTCAGTCTTCTTCTTGTGATCACTCCATTGCTCTTATCCTCAATGATTTGATATTCAAAATGATCCAGTCTCACATACCTAGGAGTCTTCTGACTCTCTGTTCCTCTTCCTTGTTTTTTAGTTATTGTAGAATTCTCTGATGTTGTCGGAGTAACTGGTTCAACTCTCTATTTTGGTAAAGGTGTTACTAGTTTAGATATAATCATTTCCACTGTCGGTTCCTTTTCTTAAACTTTGATTTGACTTTAGCTCAGCTCATCTACTTTGACATTAGCACTCTCCACAATTCTTTGTAATATCTTGTTATAAAATCTATATGCTTTACTTTCATTAGAATAACCAAGAAATGTGCCTTCATCACATCTAGGATCAAATTTCCCAATAGTATCATCTCTCCTGATATAATATTTACTACAAAAAACTCTTAAATACTTAACTATAGGTGTATTGCCAAATCATAATTCATAAGGTGTCTTACTGATTTCTCCTTTGATATGCATTATGTTGAATGTGTAAACCATTGTACTCACTGCTTCTCTCCAGTAGAAATGAGGTATATTTGCTTCCATCATCATTGTTCTAGCAACATCCAAGATAGTTTTGTTTTTCCTTTCCACAACTCCATTCTGTTGAGGTGTCCCAGGAGCAGAAAATTGTCTTCTTATACCATGCTTGTCAGAAAAGTTATTAAACTCATCAGATGTGAATTCTCCACCATGATCTGATCTCAAACATTTAATCTTCAATCCTATCTTAGTTTCCCCCTTAGCCTTAAATATTTTAAACTTTTCAAATGCTTTAGATTTTTCTCTCAAAAAAGTAACCCACATCATTCTAGAATAATCATCAATGATTAGCATGAAATGTCTATCACCATGAAAAAATTTAATTGTAGGAGAGCCACACAAATCAATATGAATAAGATCAAGAACATCATTTGATTTATCTTGTATACTCCTAAAAGAGGTTCTGACCTGTTTACCCATTTGACATTCTTTACATACTGGATTATAGGGCTTCATAATATTAGGTATATCTCTAACAACCTTAGTTTAACTAATCTTCACAATGCAATCAAAATTCACATGACACTGCGTTTTATGCCATAGCCAACTCTCATCAATCTGTGTAATCAAATATGTCTTCTCACCAGAGTTCAAATGAAATATATTACCTTTTGTCTATGTACTAGTTGCAATCTCCAAACCAGATCTATTAATGATTTTCCATTTTCCATTCTTTAACTGTAATCAAAATCCCTTATCTACCAATTTTCCTACACTCAAAAGATTATTCTTCAAACCTTCAACATAATAACATTGTCAGTATTGTTCTTACCATCCAATTATATAGTTACTTTTCCCTTGATCATACATGCCTTGTCATCTCTAAATCTAACTAGTCCACCATCAAATTCTTGCAAAGATATAAACTTCCCTTTATCTCCAATCATATGATGTGAACAACTACAATCAATCACCCATTCATCATTTTCCTCAATTTTAGCAACAAGTGCCTTCACCTCAGATACATTCTCTTCCAATATCGGATCGTCTTCCTTGATAGACAAGAACATCCATTCCTTCCCATTGTTGGATCCACTAGCAGAGTCTTCTATCAGTTCATCATCTGAATTAGTAATCCCTTCCTCATCTGCTATGTAGCATGATTTGTCTCTATTTTTCTTATATTTATACTTGTTCTAATATCTTGGGTTAGGCTTAAATGATCTTTTAACTCTTTCTTTGAATCTTGAATTCTTTTTAGGACATCTAGATGCAAAATGAACAATCTTATTGCATGCAAAACATTTAAAAGGTGCTTTTCCTTCATACTTACTTCCTACAGATCCTTTCGATACTCTTCTAGAAAATAGTGCTTCAAGTTGATCAAACTGATCATCATCTCTCTTCATTTCTTCTAATTCCTTTGCATATAAAGCTTTCTAGTCTTGTTTACCAGTGGCAAATGTAGATGCATGAAAAGCGGGTTCAGTCTTCACAGCTCTAGAAGGTCCAAATTCCTCAAGCTCAAAAGTAGATAGTTTCCCAACTAAACTATCTTTGTTGATAGATGTGTTAGCCATTGTTCTCAAATCATTGATAGCAGTAGCCTTCATTTTGTAAGCTGGTGGTAGTTCTCTCCAGACTTTAGAAACAATGCCATCTTCACTTTGAGTTCCACCACAACATTGAATTCCCATAATAATATCATTTACCCTTTCCATGAATACATTAATCCTTTCATCTTCTTCCATATTCAGGTTTCCATATCTCACCTGGTTACCATCAAGTTTAGCAATCTTCACTGTAGGGTCACCTTTATTAAGAGTCTACAACTTATCCCATATAGCCTTTCCAGATGATTTGTTTATTAATCCCATTATTTGCTGATCAGAAAGTGCACACAAGAGGGCTTCTCTTGCTCTATAATAATTCTCATCTTCTTGGCCAAGTTAGCCAGAGGAGGATTGATAGATCCCAGATTAAAGGGTGTGATGCCATTCTATGTGATCTCCCAAATTTCCTTGCCAAGACATCTCAAATTAGTCTCCATTTGAATCTTCTATACTGTGTAATTTTTTCCTTCAAGCCTCGATATCCCTTTGAAGAATAGCTCTAGAAGAACTAGATGAGCTTGAACTATTAGTCGCCATAGGATCTTCCTCAAGTGGTTAAGCTTTCTATAGAGAGGATCAAAGGTCTGATACCAATTATTAGATAGTTCAGATAACTGGAAGACACCTGAGAGGGGGGGGTGAATCGGTTGTCAAAGATTACCAAAAGCATTAGCAATTTAAACTTTAATACCAGAACCCCAAAAAACAATACCAGAATAGTAGTTAATCCAATTAATCATAAACAATAATCATAGAATAAAAGCCATCCACAAAACACCAAGATTTGTATGGGGAAAACCCAATAAAGAGAAAAACCATGGTGGGAAGTCTACCCACAGTCAGATAATACTTCTATAGTAAGTATGTGAATTATAATGAGGGGGCCCGCACTTGTAAGAAGGCCAACAACCTAGAGCACACTTCTCATCACAAAAGGAGCCTCACTAAATACATATAAATCCAAACTACAATCCGGAGAAGTGTTGAACTGCAAAAGATAGCATCTCATATGCTTGAGTACAATTCCAGTTAAGCTCAATACCAGAGGACTAAATCCTCTTACACAAACCCAATTCAATCTCCAATTATTGAACAACTCCTCTTCCTGAATGATATTTACATTATTCGCACATTACATTCCTTGACCATGACCTCTTACATTAACCATGATGATCTACAATGAGATCTTACATTATTTATACAAACCCTCAACCATAGACAATCAGGTTGGCCACCAAACAATAAACCAATTACATAATTACAAACCATGTCAACCTTAGACAAGTAATAAAAACACATAAGACATCCCAGAAATACAATCATAGGTTCTATCCACATGTTACATTAATGCCAGTCCATAACCTAGATCAACCAGGACCAAGTATAGGTCCACAGGCTTCAGCAACGATCTCCAAGTGCCAAGTCTCGAACATGATTACCAACAAAATCCTGAAACTCCATCATAATCTACACCAACAACACTTATGCAATTCATCAAAGATCTCCACCAAAAGCTCTGCCGGTGAAACCCTCGCCAGAACCAAAAACCAATCTTCTAAGTAGGTATAATAGCATCCAATCACTAGACCGAAACTAGCTGATCAAATATGAGTATAAGCATTATGAACAAACCAATTCCATCACCAAATTATACCGAAGCTTGTCGGATCAAGTTGGATCCAAGTTAACCAGAAACCACATCCTAGCGGGACTAGAAGGGTGTTGGTAAAGCATCCAAATAGTTAGTGTTGACATCAATGTAACACATAATAAATTCCACCATATGCCCAACATTAGATCTATTGACCACCCATGCAACTTGCCTCTATTAAGTGATCTTTCCACCTCAAGGAATGCCTTAGATGATTCTTCCACCAGTCAGTCCATAACCAGCTCTGATATGAATTGATGCAGCCATAACCAGTGAAAACTCTCAAAAGAGTCAATTGGCTTATGCAGCAATAGAGAAACAACAAAAGAAGTAAGAAAACATAACAAATTCATATAAATAGATCATATTCAACTCATAGAACTTTCAACAATCATACAGTAATCATCAGATTATCATCAAAGAACATCTGGTAGTTAACTAGTTACATGCAGGCTACAAGCTAGAAATAACCCAACCAAGACTCCAAAGATCAATCAGATCACAACATGCAAATCTCAATCCTACCAGAGAAGAACCCAAATGAACTAGAAATCTAGAATCAACCACATGAAACTGTCAGGAAACTGCAAACAAGATCTTCCATGCAGAACAAGCAACTACTAGTACATACTAGTAAGAATACTAAAACTGCACAAAGAACTTAAACAAGAAACGAAATTTTTTTGGTTGATGCAAGATTACTCATCGACTAGGGATGCTCCTGCATCACATTTCTTGGCACTTGGATGTTTTTCATATCTAGTGTTGCCATCAATGCCAAAGGGGGAGATTGTTGGCAATTTGGAGGAATTGATTATGTGTTGTCTTGATGTTTTGTCATTGATGTCAACACTAGCTGCTTTGGTTGTTTATGGGTATCCTTTTGGCCCTAGTAGGATGTTTGGTTTCTGGTTGATTAGATCATGTTGATAAAGTATGCTTTGGTCTATGGAATCAGTTTAGATTGGTTATTCATGTGTTCCTGATGTGTATCACATTCACTTGGTTCAGGATTTGATGATCTAGAAGCTATCACTTGTTCTAGTAAGCCTTTTGGTTATCGGTGAGGGTTTCATCGACAGAGCTTTGTTGAAGATATTTTGAAATTATGCATAAGTGGTGTTGGTGCAACTTCTAGTAGGGATTTAGGATGCTGATGGTTATCATGTTTGTGTTCTACTTGATCGGTAGTGTTGTATTTAGCACCAGACCTATTCTGTGCTATCTAGGTTATGGATCGGCTTAACGTAACGTGTTGTTGGGAATCCTCGATGTATTTTTGGGATGACTTATAGGTTGGATGATATTTTTTTGGTCCTAGGCCAACATGTTTTGTAATTATGTAATAGGTTTTTATTGTCTAGGTGGCCGACCTACTTGTTTAAGGTCAAGGGTTTGTATATATATGTGTATGATCTCATTATAGATAATTGTATGCAAGAGAATAATGTAATAATCATTCATGTAAAGGATTTGGTCAATCATAGGTGATTGAGCTAGGTTTATGCAAGAGGTTTAAGACCTCCAGTATTGAGCTTAACCATAACTGTACTCAGGTATAGGAGATGTTATTATTGCAGTTCATTCTTCCTTCTAGTTTGTAGTCTAGATTTCTATGTAGTCAGTGAGACTCCTTGTGTAATGAGCAATGTGCTCTAGGCTATTGGCCTTCCTACAAATGTAGGCTCCTTAATTTGTAATCACAAACTTGCTGCAGAAGTATGATCTGACTATGGGTAGGCTTCCCAACATGGTTTTTCCCTTTACCGGATTTTCCATGTACAAATCTTGGTGTCATGTGAATGGTCACTATTCTCTAATTATTGGTTGTGCTTAATTGGCATATCTGCTATTTTAGTAAATTTTTTATGTATTCTGATATTGATCTTATGTGTTTTAGTAATAAAGTTTTAATTGCTTAAGGTTCTGGTAATCTGGTGACAACTGATTCACCCCCCTCTTAGTTGTCCTTCAGTTATTTGAACTATCTAACAAATTGAACACTCTATCTTCCATAACAAGCATTTGTTCCATGTATACAACAATAGATAAAGTAGAACCTTCCCTTTTTTCAAAATAAATCTTGTAAGAAATGCCTTACACAACATACCTTAGAATGAAGTTGATAAATTTTTTGATCAACAACGCTCTCTAATCATCCATCATGCTAGTTAGGGTTTCGAATTCCTTATTATTTATAGATTTCTTAATTAGTATGGATCCTTTGTTGCATAAACAATAATGGCTGAAATAATATCCTTCCTGATTGGATAGGGTTTATCCAACATGATGCAATCATCTGTACATGAATTAGAATTACTTTGATTATCTGTTGTTCTCAATTTCTGATCTCCTTATCTTCTCTATAAGAATTTTCAAAGCCTCTGTCGCATATAGAGAGAACAACAAGAAAATAATAGTCTAAAACAACATTCAACAAGGTTTATACAAAAACCTTCTACACTTCAAACTTATATCAAGCTTAGGTAGGTCTACCTTTTGTGAATACTTTTCACAATTATGATAGAAAATTTATAGAAAACCAATGCCAACTTCTACAAACCCTATCACCTTAAACATAACTGAACACAAAGGAAAGATTCATATTCATTTTCAATTGATCTCCAAGAAGGTCATGAAACTCAACAAGCTATATCAGTGCCTTATCCGGGCCTCAGAGTCACCTAGAACTAAATAAGAATTCTGAATAGGAAACTCACATACACATCATTACATTGACTTCACTAAATTTATATATTCCTTACATATATAAACTTTCACCTTATACATAGACCCAACCATCAAATTCAAGCAGAATTATTGATTACCAATGAGAAGTTTTAAGTATATTTAATTTCCCTCCTTGAGAGAAATACCTAGAACATTCTTGTAAATTGCTTTGCAACTCATCCAATTAAACAATCCTAGATTATCCAATTAAACTAGTAAATAAATCACACATACAAGAAGACAACATGAGTGAGGGCTCAAAATGTTCTGATCTGTATATTAATATCTTTCATCAAAATCTTACATAACTCAGAATGATTGCCAGAATATTAGAAAACCCTAAATATATTTTGCCAGAGTTTCTATACAAATTCTTGTGATGATTTCTTAAATACTCCTGGTATCCATTTATAGAAAAAATGGATGCAACAAGCTTCAAAATTTCCTAGGAAATTTTGTTATAACCATAATTTCCTCTCAAAAGAGGGTTACAATTCTTGCTAAAGGAAATAGGAGTAAAAACCAATTAGTTAACCAGCTAGATAGAGGCCAAAAGACTTCTCAGTATTCACAGGTCGAGTGCGAGGTGTCTTTAATTCCTCAAAAATCTAGTTATCCTGAAACAAGTAGTTACAAGAGCTAACCACTTCCAACCTCCCTGAGGTTTGTTACAATGCTGCAACATCAATTGAATATTCTTGAACCTCTTCTTCTTGCATCATATACTTATCCTTCCATTCTTTGAACACGTCATCACTAGGCCAAGAGAAACTAACAATTTTCTTCTTCAACTTATTTAATATTTTCCAAGTGTTCCTTGATTGCTTAACTTCTGTCTCCAAAAAGCCATAATGTGACTTCATCGTTTCAATTTCTTCAATTGTTTGAATGAATAAAGATGTATCATCTGAATTGATGACATCATTTATCCGTTGTGACAATTTATGGCCTAACTCGCCAAGCCATACTTCTTCATCTTTTAACTTGCTTGTGCTAACAAAACCTCCAAGAAATAATTCAAACTTCTAGTGAACATACTCCCTTCTATACAGGTTTTCTTTTCTCTCTAGACCAGCTCTTCCCTTTGCCAACATGGATGTACCTTTTACCAACTCACAAGTGGATTTAATAGTGGCATCAGCATCAGCATCTTCATGGGATGAGCACATAAGTTCCAAGTCTGCTTCCCTAGCCATCCATTTATTTAAAATTGGCTCCAGAGTAGCCTTGTCTTCCTTTAAATCAGTCAACATGCTCAAAACTCTTTTCATATATATACACAATAGAAGCCCCTATTGTGTCAACAAACTTTAAAATTGTCCCCCTGACCTTCTCCTCATATTTACTTGCAAACATAGCCTAAGCCTGCTTCAGTTTTTCCATTTCATCCTGGATAGTCTCAGTAGATTGGGAACTGGTAGTCATAGGGGAAGAGGGAAATTCAATGATTGGAATAGTAGATGGAGGCTTGGCTGGAGAAGAGGAAATCATCAAGGTGGAATATTCACCTTTATGATATTGTCCTCCTATTTGATTCTTCAATTTTCCAATTGTACTATCCTTTTGAGCTATTTCAATTTTGGCTTCATTATAGGGTTTTAAGATTAACTCTGACTTCTCCTGGAGATCAACCTTTTCCTTGGCCTCTTTCTTAGCTACAACCATATTGAATTTTGCAGATTCCAAAATTGTACTAGCAGCCTCCACCACCCCTGTGTCCTTCAGTCTTTTCACAATCATGCCTCCAAGATAGCTGGACTCTGAGGAGTCTTTCCTCTTTTTTCTCTCCTTCCTTCTTAGTGACCACATGACTAAGGTAGCATGATTATCACTACAGGTCACTCCCTTCAAGAGCTTTGTTTCCTTCCTTACTGCTTCAAGCACTAATGCATCTGCTATGTCCCATTGAGGGAGAATCAAGACTCCAGCTTTTGCAATCAACTTCCTTCCTTGCTCTGGGGTAATAGTCTCAAATTTTGTTAATATTTCTTGCTTTACATTTGCCTCAACTACAGATATATCTTTGTGAGGACATTCATTTTTCCTTTTCTCACATCTTGCCTTGAACTGGTCTATATTTTTTCTCCAAACAAAATGCAAAACGGACCCTATTTTGACAAAACTATCATCTGCCACAAACTCCTCACTGGCCTGCTTAATAACAGGGTCTAACTCTTTACCTATATAAACTCCTCTATAGTTAAGTCCATTTGGGCACTTGCTGGTTCTTCAGGCATTTGTTCTTGCAACTCCTCATAAGTGAGAGCAATTTCCCTTAGACTTCCTGATTGCAATAGTTTCTCTGCTACTACATGTTCGTCTCCTACATGTGTTGGGGATTGGGAAGGAGAATACAAGGGCTCATTTGTCTCCACTTCTGTCCCTACTTTCTGCCTTTTAGGGGAATTTGGGATCTCAACCACATCTTCTAATGCCTTTTTTCCTTTTCAAGTAGAAGGTTCCTCCCTTATCGGCATTAGTACACTGTACTTTGACCTTTTCTACACTACATATTTTCCCGAGGAGATCATCTTGGCATAAGAAGGGTTGGCTAAAACCAGTTTGGCCTTTTCAGGATTGGCTTTCATCATAGCCTCCTTCTCCTTAAGGGTTTGCATTAAATCCTCAAAATAATCTACCAAAAACTTAATCTTTTCCTAAAAAGGATGAAAACTAACTAGAGGATCATAACTGCTGTCAAAATAGTGAATGGAGTCCAAATTTTTCTTAAAGGCTATCCATTTTTCCTTCCTAACTCCTTGCTCAGCTAAATTGAACTCACTCCTTATTAAATCCTCAGGGAAGTGAAACTGGTGTTCTTTACCTTTACATATGGCCCTCTTCTTGAACATACCATTAAAGAAATCATCTGGATCAACAAACCTTGTCACTGTAGTAGACAACCTGTATGGCTGAAAAAATCATCAAAATGTGTCCAACCACCTTTGGTGATTACAAACTAATGTGCTATGGTAATAGTTTTGAAAATTGTTACTTTCCCCCTATTTGTTAGTTTTGCTTCTTGTAAACCTCCAATTTGCCTCAAGATCTCAACAATTCCTATCTTCAATGGGACTTGATAGGGGAGCAAATATGGTGTTACTCTAAAACCATAAACTCTGAAAACAGTAGAGATAGGGTACAAATATATATCACCCTAGTTGTGCACAATTTTGATGTCTTCAACTAATTCTTTAGGCCTAAGGAATTCAAGGAGAGTTTTAGGATTCCTAGGGTTCTATGGGCACAAGAGGATTCTAAGCCTAGATGTAAAACATCTATCAAAATTTAAGTAACTTGCATCTTCTCTATCCCAAGATAGAATTGTGCTCCATAATTGAATAGGAATCTCCTCTCCATCCTTTTCCTTGAGCAGGTCCATTTCATTAGAAAATATTCAGCACCTTTGAATAAAAACATGTGCATGAGGAGAGAATACCATCCAAAAGGTCTGTTCACCTTAGCATTCTTTATCCCTATCAAACCCTCATGAATGACATTAGTGAGATAAGGTATAGAATCAAAAGTCACTGTCAAAGATGGGTTCAAAATTTGTGCTATCATGAGAATATAGTGGGTTGGCATAGTAATTTTCACATCTTCACCAAGAATCTGACATAAGAACCAATATATTCCTTTATCCCTCAAAGTAAATAGGTTTAATGAGAAGGGTTTCATGGTGCTTGGGTCTACTACTATTAGTCCTCCTATTTTGGCAAAGAATTCTTTCAAGGGGCCATTTCTATGGTGATCTCTCTGTGCCTCATAGACCTTTGCCAGCATTTCAAAATTGATGGGCTCTAGATAATTTGATGCCTCATTGAGTCTGAAAACTCTCCTGAACTCATCATCATTTATTTCAATTAGAGACCCACCATTTACATTACTCATAGTCCTTATATCGGGATCATAATTATTTGCAATTTGGGTTAGTAGGTCCACATCCACGAAAACCCCAGGGACTATAAGCTTCCCAACATCTAATTCCCATATGCTATTCATTGGAGCAAGGGAATTTCTCTGGCTAAACTCCACTTTGAAAATTCCCAAGCCCGCCATTCCTAACTGGGGATCCCTCAACCAATTCCCTTTATCATATAAACCATCACCAAGTCTTAGGCGGGAAGATTTAGGCACTAATTCTTTTATTTTAGCTAAAGTATTAGTGGACCTAGTCAATTGCTCTTGAAAAATCATCACAAATGGCTCTCTCTTGATAATCAACCTTCCCCTTGAATTCTCTTTGCGGTGCCATTTCAAAATTATACTTATTTCAATGGAATTTCAAATAGATTATTTGAGAAATCAAACACCCAGTGATACCAATCAAACTATAATTGTCAACAATTGCATAAACTTACTTGTTGCCTGAGAAAATTTGCTTGGTGCACTAGTTCCTCTGCAAGATTCCTTGAATGCAAGCCAAAACATCAACTCGTGTAAGGATTATTATGGCAACTGAGCATTGATTAGAATCAATTAAGGCACATGCTTCGACAATTAATTCATAAATCGAATTCAAATAAATGGCTTCAACAGACAACAAAATTTATCAAAGTGTTCTGCCTTTTTGTTGTTTCACGAAGGGCAACCATCTGGCACCTTCATATTGTGAAACAATGCCCATCGTCAGATCATGGAAAACTTGCACGTTCTTTACCTTACCTGAGTCATCCTCTCTTAGAACGAGCCCCACCATTTTTTTTCATTGTTTCGTGAAGGGTAACCATCGTGCACCTTTGCATTGCGAAATAGTGCACAACGTCCGATCATCAACTAACTGCTTGACCTTTATTCTCCACCATAACTGTTTGTCTTTACAACCAAGTGTAACTGCCATCGCTAGTGGTTTTTTGTTGTTTCGTGAAGGGTAACCATCTTGCACCTTCGCATTGTGAAACAACACGCGGTGTTCGATCAAGAACTAGATGCTCGACCTTTAGCTACTTTAGCCTTCAAAGTGGGCCCTTTGTGAAAATCCACTCATCTACAAACTTCTAGAAAATATCTCCATGTGTCCGTCACTTATTCGCTCAAGAAATCTGCCAGGCTCCACATTCTAACTGCCATGTGTCTCACCGAACCATGGATTTCATCAACACTGCCACTTTATCGAACGGATGAACTAAAAATCCATTCGGAGCCATGCATCCTTTTGATAGATCACCCTCTACTTCATCTACATATCCAACTATGTTTCCACCTAATATGTCACATAACAGCCAACTCCTTTTCATTGTTTCGCGAAGGGTAACCATCGTGCACCTTCGCATTGCGAAACAATGCCTATTGTTAGTTCATCTTGGAGATGCTCAATATTTACCTTGGGAGCCACTTACCTATCGAGCCCACCGCCTTTTCATTGTTTCACGAAAGATAACTCTCATGCTACTTTGCATTGTGAAACAATGCCTGTCATTCGATCATCTCGAAGATGCTCGGTCTTTAGTTTGCCTTTCCCATACGTACCCTTTTTGCTACTTCGCGAAGGGTAACCATCGTGCACCTTCACATTGCAAAACAATGCACATCATTAGATCAACCGCAAGATGCTCGGCCTTTACCTCGAGAGCCGCTTACTTGCTCAGGTCGACCGCCTTTTTGCTGATTCATGAAAGATAACTCTCGTGCTTCTTTGCATTGCAAAACTATGCAAACCATTGGATCAACCAGAACTTGCACGAGCATTACGAAACCTGACAGAAAAATAAAAGCAAAATAAAACTTAGGAAAAGGGGGATAAGACAAATAAAATGTTATAACCTGCCTATGCAAAGTCTTTAAAAAGGGACCCCCCTTTCTAGTGACAGACTGACCCTTCCACTTAAGTGGAAAAAGGTAATGAGGAAACATAAACGCAAGGCTTACAAGATGAAAAATTGAAATTGAAAAACCCTAAACCATTAGAAAAGTAACCCTCATAGGCAAATGAAACACTAAAACCTTGCAGATTTTAGTGGATTGAAAGGAGAAAACCCCAACACTCAAAATACTAACAACAACAACTTTGATTGGGGATGATTGGATGCAAGAGCAACACAAAAACATAGAAAAACTCTGGAGAGCAGACCAAGAACAAGCCTAAAAGAAACAACAGAAGCAAACCTAATATGTACAGCCTACAACCTATTGTGCATGGACTTAAATGAAAATTAAGAGAAGTAATACTTCAGGAATTTTCCATGCACTGGAAATTCCTATACCTCACCATTCATTATTTTCAAGAAGTATGAATCCTTTCCATTGATATCACAGACAATAGAAGGGCCTATCCATAGTGATTCAAATTTCTTATGCTTACCCTTTTCTTGTCCTCTTGCATTCCATTGAAGAACCATGTCACCAATTTGAAATTTCCTTAATGTTGTTATCTTGTCAAAAAGATACTTGGACTGTAATTGGAGCTTCAAGTTTCTTTTATGAGCCATGGTTCTGATTTCTTCCATTTCCACCATTTGAACCATTCTGTCTTCCATGGGTCCTGATAATTCCAATTCCTCATCTTGTAGAAATTTATATATAGGGGGAAGATTATTAACTGGCACCCTATTTTGTGTTCCATAAAATATTTCAAATGGTGACACACCAATTGCTTTCTTCACGATAATCATGTCTGCCCATAACGCCAAATTGAGTTTTTGATCCCAAGACCTTTTATTCTGCTCAAGAATTTTCTTGATAATATTCAAAAGGGTTTTATTGCTGGATTCTACTTGGCCATTACCTTGTGGATGGTATGGTGAAGAATATGACATGATAATTCCATGGCTAGCAAAAAATTCGGTGAATTCCTTTGATCTAAAGCTCATATCATTGTCCATTATTAGTTTTATAGGCACACCAAACTGTGTTATCACATTATCCATCAGAAACTCAATGACAACTTTACTGTTTGCCCTTCTAGTAGGTATAGCCTCAATCCATTTAGTGAAATAATCAGTGGCCACCACAATCCATCTATGACCCCTACCTAACTTCTCTGCTATCTCCCCAATAAAGTCAATGCCCCACTGGACAATATGGACTTCCACTATAACTGGGTTAAGGGGCAAAGCTCCTTCATATTTTAACTTGGAATAAATTTTTTGGCATGGATCACACTTTTGAACATGCTCATGGGCATCTTTAAACAAAGTAGGCCAATAGTAACCAGCACTAACTATTTTACAAGCTGTGGTCTTGGTTAAGTAGTGCCATCCACATACTCCATTGTGCATTTCAGTAATCATCCTTTGAGCTTGGGAATTGTCTAAACACATCAGCAATGCCCCATCTCTGTTTCTCCAATATAAATCCCCTTAAATAAGGATATATTTTTGAGACTTCAATTTCAATGTCCTTTTCTAATTTTTAGTCATTCCCTCTGGGTATGTTGCATCTCTTAGAAAATGCACTACTTCTGAGTACCAAGGCTATGTCTCAATATGAGTAACCAGGACTTCCTCGATTTCAACATTGTTAACATCAACATCAATCAGATTTGACTCAGCCATCAATTTGGCAATGCCTAGTCCTCTCACTAGTTTGGCGATCTTAATCTCCAAGTCAAACTCTTGTATTTTGGTTACCCACTTGCATCTCTTTCCAATGACTTTGGACTGAGATAAAATGTCTTCAACAACCACATGGGGGACATAAGCGACTATTTCTGCATTTACAAGATATGGCCTAAAGGCTTTCATAGCCTTGACTAGGGCATATTCTTGCTTTTCCATGACCTCATATTTCAACTTAGTAGCCTATAATGATTTACTATAAAAAGCAATTGGATGGTCATATCCCTCATCATCTTTCTGAAGTAGAACTATTGCTATTGTATGATAAGAAGCAAAGGAGAATAATGAGAAAGTCTTACTATAATCCAGGGATTTCAACGCAAGTGCAACCTGAATAGCCCTCTTAATTTTGTCAAAATCTTGTGCAGCCTCTTCATTCCAAGCAAACTTTGCATCCTTCTTTAGTAATTTAACAATAGGTTTCACAATTTCAGCAAAGTTAGCAATAAATCTTCTGACAAAATTTACCTTGCCCAAAAAGGACTAAATTCCTTTGACATTCTTTGGCTTAGGTACATTATTTATGGCCTCAATCCTTTCAGGGTCTATCCAAACTCCTTCTTTTGAGACAATATGCCCAAGTAACTTCCCTTCAGTAACTGCAGAATGACACTTATTTGGGTTCAAAGACACACCAAACTCCAAAGCCTTACAAATAAACCTTTTCCAAATGACCACAATGATCATCTGCTTTCTTAGAGAAGCATGTTAAATCATCCTAGTAAACTACCATTATGATGTTGATAAACTCTTTAAAATCTACATCCATCGCTCTCTAAAAGGTAGCTCCGACATTCTTTAAGCCAAATGGAATTCTCACATAAATGTATGTTCCCCAAGGGGTAGTAAAGGTAGTCTTAAACTATTTGGGCTCTTTCACTAATACTTGATTGTATCCTGAGAACCCATCCATCATGGACAACAAATCACACACAGTTACTCTTTGCAACATAGCCTCCATATTTGGAGAAGAATAGTTATCTTTCAAAGAGGCAACATTCAAATTTCTGAAATCAACACAAAGCCTTATGTCCCCATTCTTCTTTCTGACTGGGACTAAGTTGGACACCCATGAGGAATGTCTTATAGGCTTAATAATTCCCCCTTATCTCAATTTGGTTAACTCTTGTTGCATCTTGGTCTCTAAAAGGGGGTTGATATGTCTTTGCTTCTGTCAAAAAGGCTTAGCATCTAGATGCAGAGGAATTTCATGTTGAAACAAATCTTGTCTATATGCCTTCAGGTCCTCATAAGACCAAGCAAAAACATGTTTATACTTCTTAGTAATTTAATGAGGTTGGCTTTAATGTGAGGAGACAAGTTCTTCCCAATATATACCAACTTAGGAGATGACTTTGTCCCTAAGTTTACTTCTTCTAACTCCTCTAATCTGGTGGTCGACTTTTGATGCAAATGACTGTCATTATAGCTAAAAATACCTTCCAACTCAACCAATCCTTTAGGCATTTTATTAGTTTCTAGCTGAACCATGTCATTCCCAAATACATTGTCTTTGTTATCTACCACCTCTACCAATGCATTGCAATCAATCTTCTATCCGTAATACTCATGAATGCATTGTACAAATCTCAGTATATCATCATCATCTTCAAATACCTACCAGTTATACACATTATCTGGAATAGCAGGTGTATCTTTAATCTCAACTATAGATACACCAGTCAATGCTACATCATCATTCTTCAATGCAACATTAGCCAGAAATTCTTCCTTAATATTTTTAGATCTTTCAATCTAGTCAATATAAAATGCACCAAAATACTCAATGATATCCCAAATAGAATGTTTGTATCTTTTCAAATAGTCATTTTTTATGCATATCTAGACCTTATCTGACAAACTACTAGTTATGAATCCCCAAATAATCTTAACAACTGAATTCCATGTTTCTTAGCAATTTCCAACCCCAATTAATAAGGCCTCATATTCAGCTGTGTTGTTCGTACAATGAAAAGCCAATAGAAAAGAATATTTGAAAGTGATACCTGATGGGGACACAAAAAACACTCCCGCTCTAGATCCTTATTTTGAGCAAGCCCCATCAAATTACATATGCCACAAGCCATCTTGTTGACATTCCAATTCGTTGATGATGGGATCAGTGTTCTTTAATTGAGGTTGAATTGGTTCTATTCTAAAAGTATTCAAATCCAGATCAACCATACAGTTCAACATATTAGGGTCTATCTTCTTAATTACATTAAGAGCACATGGTTCTCTATATAACTTAACCTGGCTTCCATTTACTGGTATTGTTGCATATGAAAGATCTAATTGCACACTTCCTCCAACTATTGCAGCCCATTGTCTAGATAATAGCATGCCATAATGGGGTTTTGTGTTAGTTACTATAACATCCATCTTATAAGTTGCTTCAGGGAATGGTTCTATCTTTATCTCTACATCCCATATTGTTCCTACAACAGGTACCTCTCTATTGTCCATGGTGTTGGTTCCCAAAACCACAGATTGGAAAACCAAAAGGCTTGCCAAATCTTCAAGTAATCCAATCAGCCTTGGCCAACGAACAGGGATGGTCGAAGACCAAATCCCTTTGTACTTTAGGCTCCACTAAACCTAGGTGGGTATACCTTTTCCTCTCAAGCACCAAAAGGATTATTTAAAGTGGATTTAAGTCTTTTAGCAAATTACAAAAATGGCAAATTGTTGTTCTACAACTATGCTTTATTATGTGCTTTAACTGAATACTTTGAAAAGAAATGAAAATGTTTATGATAGTATAATGAAAATAAGGATGCTTTCAAGACTTCAAAAGAAATATGTAAAGATCAGTTCATATAGAATTTAAGAAGAATGTTTCTTTATCAAGGCCCTTGAATGTATGATCAGCCAAAACCTTAAAAGATAAATAGCAGACTAATGCCTTTATCCAGAGGGTACTTATGACACTTTATGGATAAAAAATCTTATCAACTCCTGAGACAATATTGATCATCAACTATGGAGGTTTCAGTATGTGTTACACAACAATGAAAACCCAGTATCACGTTTAATGTAACAACATGTGATGGCACATCATAGCAAATCATATGACAGATTTATCAAGAGGATAGAATAACTCATCAACACAAAAGTATGCACAATACTTAGGAAAAGAAACAATGAACCTTCATATATTAATCCTTAAGAGATGATTGCATACATAAGCTGCACTTGAAAATACTCCATTACAATGTTTGCATAAAAAGATACTTCATTGTTCTATAGACTTCCCTAATACATATAACTTACACTCCTGACTGGCAGTATGTTATTTCTAAAATCTCACCCATTACAGTCAAAATGACTCATTATAAATACATATTCTAAGAGGCATGAATGGAAAGACACACCCTTCCATTATCCTAGCAACTAACTGAACAATAACTAAACATCCTAACTAAAATATCAATTACATTACAAAAGTTTAACAAATAAACTAAGACTATCGATCCAACCGATGTCCACATTTCTAAATATGCTGCAAATATCCCGCATAATTATATGTTGTAGCGTTGAATATCGTATCCCTGGCTGCAATCTCGATCATGTAAAGATTCTCAAATTGGTTGGCAGTGTCATTCATATCAAGGATATTTGTTTTGGCAATGGCTTGGGTTGCACTAAGTAAAGACTTACACTCAGAAAGTCATATGGTCTTATCTTTAATTACTCCTACATCCTCTACCAAATAGGGAACCCCATGTTGAACAATTTGTTGGCATTCATCAAATTCAGACGTCAATTCCTTTGTAGCTTCCTCATGTGTGATGAGCAGACCCTGAACCTTCCTTTTTGTCTTTTCTCTAATCGATGCATTTTGTAACAACAGGTTGAGCCTATCTTGAATTCTGGTGTGTGAAACCATATTGTCCATGTTCCTCTAATATACACCCCAGAACTCATCCAATGCCTTCTCCAAATTCTCATATCTCTTAGTCAACAAAACACAAGCGGTGTCAACTCTGATGCTTTTAATCTCCCTCTTCAACTTAGTATGCTCATAAGCCAATTTTTTGAATTTCTTCTTCCATTGACCTCCCGAATCAGTAATTTGAGGGATTAGATGCCCACTCCTCTTAAGGGTTTCTTCATATAAGGCCTTGTGTGGGGTCCACCCTCGACTTGACTTGTTTTGACTAGAGTTGACTTTTAATTCATGTGTGATAGACATTATTGGGCATATGCTATTTCAGATGATTTATATGATGTTGATACTATCATTATTGATCGTGTGATTTATTAGACACTATATGCTTATTATGTGATTGAATATCGAAAGATTATATTGATCATGTGATTTGATGAGAATAAGTGTTGATGGATTTTACATGTCTTACTATAATCATGAATTATACTAATCATGCACTTGATGATGTTTTTATGTACTAACCATATTCAGTGATTATCTATGACGAGTTGATCTTATGGTGTGTTTGATTGTTGTATGACTGTCTTCGAGATAGAGACAATACTACATCACTCATTGCGAGCGGGATGTGTCATTGAGATTCTCTAACCCTTGCCTGTTATAATATATATGCATTTTTTTGTATCGATGCTTTGTGGATGCAGGATTTGCAGGTGCCAGACATTGACTCCACCTGGCTCCACAGGTCTGAGTGTGTCTTTAAATCCCAATGGTATGTGGTTCAGAGTTGGCACAATTTCCCCTCACATACTCTAGGTCTAAGCTATTCACTGTGAGTCGTCAGTGTCTTGGCATAAGTCGCCATGTCAGTTAGTAAGTTGGGTTTCTTCTGTGTTGTGAGTATGTTAGTATTGGCTAGTTAATCCTTTCATGTTGAGGTTGATTTGGTTATTGATGCGAGATTAAATGGTTAATAATGTTTATTTTAATTATTTTGATTAATAGCAATTTGATTATTTGGTTATCCAATGTTTGATTTAATTTATTAGATTCTTGCCTTTTTGGGTATTTAATTATTTGATAGTTAAATGTTTATTTATTTAATGATGATTTAATATTTATTTAATATTTATTGTTTGGCCTATGTTGTGGTTTTATATTTATTTGTGATTTGATCTTTTATTGGTATTTAATTGTTTATTTATTTAATCCCTATGGTTTAATATTAATTTGGTATTTAATGTTATTTGGTTCTTTGATTTATTTATGAGCCTTTGGTTTATTTAGTTTAATTTCCCCATTTGATTTATTTAATTGTGGCTCATGTTTTATTTATTAGTTTACTTTTATATTAAGTGGGTTGTATAAATTCACTTTAAAATAAAATGATAAAACATTCCCACCTAATTGTAAAAGCATGATTTATATTTGCCTTACCTACCCTCTTCTTTTATTGGTTGAATTTGGAAAGGGAAGTAAAATTATATTAAATGGTGAGGTTGGTAAAATATATTATAGATTGGAATATTTTGATTGGCTGAGATTGAGGCTAGTATTTTTAGTTATTGTTTGTCTTTTTATTTTCTTTCCCATGAAGTTTTCGGGGTTGGCTCTCCTCTAGAAACGTTTTTCTCCATCAAGTTTTCTTCTTGTCTTTGGATTTATTCTTTCGTGGTTTTGGCTGAAACTTGGATTGGATTTGGTTTGCCTTGTGGGAGCTCTTCTTTAGCTTCAATCCATTACTTCAAAGTTGCAAGTTGGAGTTCTTCAGTTTGTATTTTTGGTTTCAATGGCTTCTCTGTGTATGCTTGTGTCTGCATTGTTTTGGGTATTGGGCTGAAATAATATTATATGCTATAGTTTTATTATTGTTGAAGAGAAATATTTGGGGAGAACTTTATATTATTTAGGTTTTGTATAGTTGTTGGAAATGGGTATTTGGTATATTCTTGTGTATGCCCTTCCTAGTTTTGTGAAAACCCTTGTGAAGATATTTGATTAAATATTGGTCTATAGTTTGAGATATTTTATTGTGTTTATATCCAAGTATTCCTTTTTTCTGGGCGTCTCTATTCATATGTTTTTCATGGCTTTTTGTAAAGTCGGGATTTTATTATTTGACCTGAAAGTTTCTAGGATTTTCATAAGTCTGGCAGAAGCACTGTCTTTTTTCAGCAGAAGCACTGTCTTTTTTCGGCAGAAGCACTATCTTTTTTCGGCAGAAACTCTATCTGTCTTTTTGGTAGAAACTCTATGTTTGTTTTTCGGAAGAAGCACTATCTTTTTTTGGTAGAAACTCTATCTGTCTTTTCGGCAAAAACTCTGTCTTTGCTTTCGGCAAAAGCCCTGTCTTTTTCGCAGAAGCAATGTCCTAATATGCAAAAATGCTAATCTGCCTATGTGTTGTATTTTGTGAGTTTTTGGTCATTTCTGAAGTATTTTTCCCGAATGGATTATTGTACCAGAGGCCATTTTTGAGGTTTGTTAATACTTTCCAGATTTGGTTTTTATCAGTCCTGATGTATTTTGATGGTTTATGTATATTTATCTCTATACCATTGTGGGTATTTTAGACTCTCTTCCATGTGGATAGGCCATGGATGATTGAGATGATTTTTATGCTATTTTGTTCCAGCAAGTGAGTAGGCCTTGCTATGATGTTATTCATTATTTGATGGCAGCATTTGATGGCTTCTTATGCCTTTGTTTATTGCTAGCCAAGAGGCTCATTTTGTTATATTGATGTTGTTGTAGCCTTGCATATGTTGTGAGAGTATGTGTGGAAGTTATTGGTTGCATTGAGTATTATTTTCATATATTTATGTTGGTAGAGCCTCTTGTGATGTGTTGTTGGGCCATGTTAGGAGGAGTGGGCTTCCTTGTGATGACCGAGGTCACGAGAGATAGGCTTGCATGAGGTTCCTTGTAAGGATGCATGAAGTCTAGACCACCAGGGCACATTGGAGTTTTCCATGATTTGTAAACAAGTGATAACATTGATAATGAATTTATTGGGATGGGAAAATTATAACTCATTTAAATAAGATAATGAATAGTTTTGTGCCTCATGGCTTAGTCCTAGGGAGGATGTTTTAGGATAAGCATGAGAAGGCTATGAAGACGATAAGCTAATCTCCTTTGGTCTCTCATAGGTTGAGATGGCTCCACATGTCCATCAGGCTAGTGCCTTGTGTTATTATGTTATTATGTTATAAGGATGACATGTGATGACACTCCACTCCTACATGTGTTCCCCCTTTGTGATTTATGATTTTTCTTATTGGATGCATTTATGTCCTGATGAGTTTTACACCTCTGGGAGTTTATTCTTGTGGCTCTCTGTGAGTTATTGCTTGAGAGTCAATGTTAGTTAGTCTCTTTGGTTTGAGTGTTAGCCTAGATGTAGAGTGTGTGTTGGGACCTTGTGTCATCTCCTAGCATGGGGGGTGGTTCCTTTGGTTCCACATCATCGGGTGGTTGGTGCTTTTAAACCATTGGAATGTTCCTATCTTTGGATTCTTCTTGCGTGGATGAGGATTCTTCTTTAGATTATTCATGGATAATAATTGCAGCAAGAATGTAAATGATGATGTGATTTATGTAATGAAATTCTTATGTAACGGTTGTAAAAGAAGCCATGTATATGAGAAATGACTATGTTGTTCTAGTTATACTGATAGCTTTTGGTTATGGTAAGTGATTGTAATGATGAACCTTGAGTTGTATTATAACATATTTATATTAAATGAAATGGATGCATGAGATGTGGATAAGTATTGTTGTTTGAAACTAAATGATGTATTTTGTATTCTTGATGAACCATGTTAAAGGTAAATCAGGTAAATGTTATGATAATGGTTTTAGATTTGAAATGATGTCTTTAACTAACGATTTAAGTAGAAGAAATGTTATGCCTTGGTAATATGTATGAGTATGAGTAATATTGGAAGACATCTTAGGACATGTTTATGAGTTGCAATTAATAAATTTGAAATTATAGTATTATACTTCATAGATAGTGATCTAATGGTTGGACTGAAATTTTATAATGCTTGGGGTGTAATTGAAGGTTCCTTATGAAATATTGTATGGATGTTCTTGGTGAATGAATTGCTAATCTTATTAATGGAAATTACTAGTAAGTGTATGGGTAGATGGTAAAATGAATGCTTGTCTTTTAGGAAAGGATTAGAATGTATCATGTGTTATGGTTTAAGATTATGTCTCCATTTGGTGGATGCTATTAGTTGTTATGGAATTAGGATATTGTATCTTAGTTGTGTTGAGATGAATTCATGTAGTTCTTAATTTGTAATAAGATGATTGTTGGTTAATTGATGTAGTGTAAGATATTTTATGAAGATTGAATGGGCTATGGATTAAATGGTTTGTGAGTATTGCCTTATGTACTTTAGGAATCATGATGAAGTAATAAGTATGCTAGAAGCATAGAATCATAAATGATTATGTGGAAGTTAATCGTAAATGGAAATTATATTAATGCAATGTAAGGGTTAATCTTGATATATGAATGGTGATGTCCATAGTTGAAGGTCAGTTAAAGGTAATAGGAACATTTGGACTTGGTGCATAAAATGAATTTAAGTGAAAAGGGAAATATATGTGCATTGAAAGATAGAATCTCATGTTAAGTGAAAGATTAAGTAGATTGCATATCAAGAATGTTAGGTATTGATATGATGTATCTATGGGTGTATAATGATTAAGATTATGTGGTTGATCTAGAAGAAAGTAAATGCTTATTGCTTATGTAGGTAGATTAAGCAATGGCGTTGAGATACCCTAAGGAGTTAGTGGTAATGATTTAATGTATTCCGCTTGCCTAATTGTTTGAATAAGCTTGAGTGATTTACTCTATGTTCATAATAGTTAAATGTTGTTGTGTGCTCGCTGCATTGCTTATGAGATGTTATGTGCTATATTGTTTAAAAAAAAAAATTAGATTAGCATGTTTTTAGCTATATTTCTCTGGGGTATTTTGGCAGGCATTACACCTTGTATTTATTCTTCTCTGCTATCTCATACTTCATCTGGGCCTTATTGAATTTTGAAATATTAATACCTATACCGGCCGTGACCATAAGGTCTACTTCTCTAGCTTTCAGGATCATCATGTGACCAAATGCTTTGTCCACATCTATGATTTTTGGCCTTTTATTGGGAGGGTATAAGACCCAGAACAACATTTATTCCTCTTTTGGATTGTACCTTGATCCATTAAAAATGTCTTTTACTCCTTGGATATTCAATTTCATATCCTTATTGTCTGAGTTCAACAAAGAATCAAAGATAAATGAGGCACTCAAGTTCCAACCTGGAAACACAATTATTCTAGTCTCTACTAGTAGTTGCCTCCCCTTTTGTGGGGTCATAGTCTCAACTTTTGTATCAATATCTTCCTTCAATCTCTTCTTCATTTCTTCCTCATTTTTAGGGGTAATATATGGCACTGCTTCCCTTAAATTCTTACCCTTGAAATGGTATAGGAATGATTTGAACTCTTTAGACTTTATAAATTGATCATTTGACATAGAAGAAACATGCTCTATAATTCTTTCATCTATTCTTCTTTCAGTGCAATGATGATCCTATCCTATGCTTCTGGATCCTTTTCTTTCTCAGCTGCCCAGAGCTTGGAAACAACCTTGTTCTCCCCTAAATCACTTTAGGTTGGTTCTTCCTCCATGTTTTCTAATCTCTGCCTTCTCTCCTCTAGTTTTTTCACCAAGGTTTCCATAACAGCTACTAGCTCTTCCACCTCCTTATTTCTACACATGTATTCAAATTCATCCTCTTGATGAAGATAGTCTCCCAGCTCTTGCCTCTTCCAACTTGCATGGATGTAACCCTCAAGATCATAATGCATCCTAGACACATGTTGGAATAGGTTGTATTCATCCACCAGCTTCCTATCAATGGCTTCATATGCTTTGGTAGATACAATTTTAAAGTACAGAAAGTGAAGTGTACCAGGGAGGAAGGCTTGCTTGTGTGCAACTCCAAAATTCTTGGCATTAAAAACACTTAATTGCCTTACAATTTCCAAAAAAGTAATCCTGTCTAGTGCAGGTTTTGGTAGCACATAAGGATAACCTTCATATCCATAGCATCGAACAAAAGTGAAGTTTTAGCATGAGTACTAATCACCCCAATTGTGATTGACCTTTGGATTTTTGTGCTCATGAGGCCTAAGAAACTTCTTGACATCCTTAGAGAATGATCCCTGCAGTTGCTCACCAAAGAGCAAGAAAATTGGTTTAACAAAGAATTCATCGAATTTGAGGTAATGAGAGTTCACATATCTGTAATCCCAGAGAGAAACCCACAACTGCACCGGTTGATCCTGTCCATTCTTCCATACTATATTTAGACTCAAACCCTCTAGCCATAATCCCCTGAATCTCCCATAGAATAAAACAATATGCATTAACAATGAATAATAGTTGAAATGCTTATCTGGATTATCTTTCAAGTTCATGAAACCTTCATGCAGTCTATCCACTAGGTATGAAGCAAAATCAAAAGCTCTAAGCTCATGCCTCTGGATATCCGCTGCTAAAACCAATGGTCCTATGTTCACCACATCAGGAGCTTCAACTTATCCAACCTAGCCACAAGCGATATATGTATATTGTAGATACTTCTTGAAAATAGTTATATCATAAGGAGGGCAATCTTCCTCTGTTAGCCTCTGCTTTTCCTCTTTGTGGATTGTGAGGTTCCAACCCTGATATGTAGTATCCATTTTCCTATATTCCTCCTCCAAATCCATAAATGACAAAGGCAAATCTACCTCAAGATCCACTGAAAAAACTTCCTGAATTGTGGGTACCGCAAAGTAAACAAAAACCGTCCCATTAAGAAACAAAATGCATTGCTTGTTTGCATCATAATGTCTCACCAAGAGTTTTAATAAGTCAATATCTATAAAATCATTAGCTACCATGAGTTTACCTAAATTGGTGTTCCATCAGTTTGAAATTGGCATAGGCTCATCTATGCGGAGGTAATGAAAAAGAAATAGCTCATGCCCTTGCACTGTTGTGAGTACATCTCCAATTTCTCTGTACCTATCCTCCAACTACTCATGAATAGGAAAATTCACCTTAGCTCTACATGACCTAGCTCCTGGAGAGCCCATCTGATCTATCATATCTTGGTTTAGCTTTCTTCGAGCCTCATTGACTTCACACTTAGATTTTTCATCATGGTAGTGGACACTTCTACAACCTTTCACTTCCCTTTTGAGCTCGACCCTTCCATCACTACAAAATTATTCACTACACACTCAGCAGCTCAGAAAGCACTTGATACCTTTTCTGCAATAACTCTGTGTGAAATACTATTATGCAACATTGGTTATATATCCCAAGGAGTCCAATCTTGTACTTAATCACCACAATCTGGATGGATTTTCTTCGTGTGGCAATGGACCTACTCCATATATGCATTTAATTGAAGCCATTTATGTTAGTTTTTCACATTAGGACCTCCAACGGCTAATTAGCGAGACCTTTTCTGATGATTCAATTGTTTGGCACCGATTGTTATGACTTTACTGCTTTTCACTTTCTGATCGGCACAAACTATCCCAACCAACTTATTAGGTCTTGAGATAGCAATTTTTTCTCTATCCCAATGGTTCATTTTATCCCGATGGGCACCCTTTCAGTCTCGGTTTTTCCTTTTGTTTTAATGCACCATCGACGTAAATCTCTCTGATGCATTCACCTTTGGTTTCCTTCTACTTAACTCATCGGGTGTTGGCATAGTTTATTTCATGTCTCTCCGATGCCCCAATAATCTCAATATACCAATTCACATTCTACATAAGCCCACCGCGTTATCGACATCACTCATCCTGAAGAACTCCTCGCAACCCACCATTCACCTAAATGGTCCTATCGGGTTTTGACATAACATAAAAGTTCTTCCTCCGATGTCCTGATGAATCTTACTATATGCTTTCTTTATTGGCATAGCCTACACCGATGTTCTCGTAAGCACTTCTATCTTCATCGATGGTCAGAATAGCCCTTTTCTATTCCTCCCGAAGTGCCAATGAGTCTTCGATGCACCTTTATGTTTTATGTCTGCAAGTTTTTTTTATCGGTATAAGTAATACCGATAGTTCCGCCCTCCGACTCTTCATGTCGTCATAGATCAGCCTAACCATTTTTGTACTATTCTGATATGGTTCCCTTTTCTGATGGGCCCACCTTTGGTTTCCTTTAGTCATTGGGTATTGGGATAGACTATTCTCATTACTTCCGATCTCCCGATACTATATGATGAGCTTTGCCTTATCGTTACAAGTTACACTGATGGATTCATAGGCTATCAGAATAACAATTTCTATGTTTTGCCGATAAGCCGATATATGCCAATAGGAAAACAACTACCTTCTGTTTCATCAGAACAAGCTATCTCAATGACATGACTTTCTCAAGAGCGTGCACCATGCTGGGTATTTTTAAAATGCTCTAAAGCATCCACATGTTGTTTCATCGGTATAAGCTATGCCGATACTCCTTATTTTGCTCGCCAATGCTATTTTATCGAGACTACTTATGCCGATGATTGAAATTTTGCAATTTAGCATAGATGGACCATCACTATTGAATATTAGTGATCCCCACTTTTCTCACTAGGTCTAGTACATATTAGAAGACAATCCTGGATCATAACATAATGACTTCTCTGTTGATAAAATGCCTCCATAATGGATTCCTTGTGCAATAAATACTTAGTGTATGCCCTTAGTGTGCCCACGTAATACCTTGATACTCCTAAAACAACTGATCCTTTAGAGGAATTTACCCATGCTAATAAAATTTTTGCACATGCAAACCAACAATAAATGCTCATATGATAAAAATGAAAAAAGGAAAATGCCTCTATATAGCATAAAATATTTTGTAAAAATATGTGCTAACACATGGAATAGAACTTCCCATACAAAGTAGTGAATGACAGTCCCAATTCTTTCATAACACCATAAGGCATAACATTTGCGGCAGCCTCGCAATCTATCATACAATTTTTAATCAACCTGTTATTTACTAGTAAAGTTACATAAAAAGGATCAACTTATGAAGGTTCTTGGGTGATTGTTGTTCCCACATATATTTCTAGAGTTTGTGGCTACTGATCCTTTTTCATCCTTCTCGGCACCTGTAAGTAAAGAGGAATTATTATCTGATATACTAGAGAGCAAAGAAAAGGCATCTTCTCGATGCTCTTTTATTTTTAACAGTTCCACCAATGGAACTGTAGCTTTTATTTGGGTCAAAGCTTGAGTCATTTCAAATGTTGAACTAACAATTGACTTAGTATTAACTTTAGCCTTTTCCAGTTTTGACTGGCTTGCCTTTTTAGCTACAACAATTCCCAATGAATCACCAGCAGCACTTTTTTTGCATTCTTTTCCAAATCTTTGGACTGGTCACCTTTTGCATGGCCATCTTGAGGCAAAGTGTTACTGCTTGCCATTTTTTTCTGAGATGCTTCCTTCATGAACATAGAACTAGTCATACCCTGATCTCCATCCCTTTTATTGCTTCTCATATTATAATTATGTTTGGCTTTAGCTATAGCAGCTTTGGTGAGGTTCTTTACTTCCTCTTCACTAGGTCTTCTAAGATGGATTTCTTCATCTTCAATTGTTACAACATTTAAATTAGGATACCTGTCAATAGTTAACTGCCCATGATCATTTTCATTATAGCTCAGTGTATTATACCCACTTGCTTCACTTTGTGAAGACTCATCATCACTTTCAATGATAGTTTCAAACATATTTACAATAGGCCTATCCTCATTCTGATACCTTGATTCACTATCATTTCTCATAGACTCATTTAAATCCTGAGCCACAACACATTGATAAGGAGAATGAGGCCCATCACAAGATGTACACCAAGGAGTATTTTCCATATTATGCACATTCCTACCCTTCAAGGGATCAGGTGTATCTTGGTTATGTGTGTTTCTTGGCTTATCTTGCACAGGCTTACCATCTTTGAAGGTGGTATTGTATGGCATGTCATTTAATCTAGGAGGCCTATCTTGCCAATTATAATGAGGTTTGTCATTTTTGTTTACTTTGGTAGTAAGATCTTTCATGGCAGTCATTAGTTTTTCAATTTTATCCTCCTCTTTAGGAGCTTTATTTGGTTGTGGCTTTGACTCCTGCCACAGTCTGCCATCAGTCCTCCTCCCTACCTTTGCTGATACTTTTCTATTACTTTCTATGTTTATGGAAATCCTAAAAGCATCTCTTAAACTGTGAGGGTTTTTGTCCCTAAGGATATAAGCCATTTTAGGATCAAATGCATTTTAGTAAGTGGTTAAACACACATTTCAATCTAATCTCATCACTTGAAAGAGCCTGTGCATTGCTTTCTGAAACCTTGCATTGAAATCTGTGACTGCCTCATTATCAGACTTCTTGATATTATTAAATTCATTGAGCATGAAGATCACATTTGTTTTATCACCATATTGCTCTTGGAAACAATTCTTAAACTCTTCCCACAAACTAATGTTGTTTAATGGCAAGCCTCTATACCAATCCCTTGCATCATCAACCAGAGACTGCACAAACAATTTCATGATCACATCTTCATTGGAAGTCTCATAATCATTTATCATATCCCCGAAATATTTTAGGTTCTCCTCTACACTTATGGCATTATTTCCAGAAAATTTTTGAAGCATGTCCCTTAATTCAATAGGAACAAGGTTTGGGTATCTAGGAGTTCCATCAAAGAAAAGTTGCCTATACAATTACAATAATGGGTCTTCTTTGGAACTGGTTACCAGTGTGACTATTACCCATGTTCATTCTCATATTAGGACCACAAGACCAAGAGACTTGGTTATGTTGATTAGTGGTGGGAATTTGATTTACTGGGACAATACCACAAAAACAAGCAGAGTTGTTTTTACTAACAACAACATGCTAATTCTGAATTGGAGAAATATTTGCAGGTATAGTTGGCTGAATTTTAATTATAGGATGTGAGGCATATTGAAAAGGAGGCTCACTTGAATCTATTGAAGGAAAGACTATGGGAGGGGCCTTTAAATAATCAATTTTTCTTTTAACTTCTTTATTGGTTGCTTCTAACTTAGCTCTTTCAAGCTCCCTTTGCAGATCTTCCCTTTCTCTCCTCATTCTTTCTATCTCTCTCTCATGTGCAGACAATCGATGAGAGATTTCTTTTGAAGTCTTAGACCCAGACCCAGTTTTCGTGCACTTTTTTTTCCCTTTATCAATGCTAATTTTAGTAGGATGCGGGTCACTATGGACTTCTCGACTAGTTTGCACAACAATTTTATGTGTAGGGTTGGTCTTTTCTATCATGTTTTCCCTAATAAATGGACCTTCTTCCTCACTCTTGGTTTTCTCTTGGGTAGACAGTTCAAGATCAATGATCTTCCTTAACAGCCTATCTCTCTTAATCAATTTATCCTTAATTTCATTTTCTTTACTTATTTCCTTTTGTGTTCTTAGAGAGATCAATTGATGAACTCTTATATTGAGAGCCTCAATTTCTTGGGATACTTCATCTGGATCTAGAAAGATCTCTTCTAAATCTGACATATTGACTTGATCAATATCAATCAAACTAACATTCCCATCTACAGTCCTTGGTACATAATTCATCCTAACATTAGAACTATTTCTATCCTTTCCAGATATATTAGCATGAGAGATTCTCTGATTCAAAACTTGGACATCTTCATTATTACAAAACAAACCAGCATGAAAACCCAAGATGTCTTGCTCAGATTCACGGGAAGAAGAATTTGCAAATTGCATATATGGGTCTTCCAAAAAACTTACCTGTGTGACTGCTTTTCTATATCCAAGCAACATTAGATGGTTCATGTGCAACTGATCTTTTTTGGCTTTTTTAGATCTACTTAGGCTCCCTCTTGCAATGTCTCTTGAGGATTTTTCCTCATGTATGACCTAGTGCTTTTCCCTCTCTGCATTGTACGTGCTTCCTTAGAATGACTTGTTCTTATTCAAGAGCACTGGTGATTTTATGTCAGAGTCGCCACCCAAAAATGGGAAAATAAGAAATTATTAAGCTCAACAAATCATTCACAAGAGACAATAGAATGGGAAGAATCTTTAGAGAAAAAGTAACAAAACACATAGATAGAACGACCTGCTAAAAGGACCAAATACACACAGATCTGAACAAACTTTCAGTCAATACAAGTATTAGTCAGTAGCATAGATTCACACTATGACTCTCCCCAATAGAGTCACCATTTTTCTTGTTCTCGATTTATGATCTCCTTATCTTCTCTATAAGAATTTTCAAAGCCTTTGTCGCATATAGAGAGAACAAGTACAAAAACCTTCTACACTTTAAACTTATATCAAACTTAGGTGGGTATACCTTTTGTGAATACTTTTCACAATTATGACAAATAATTCACAGAAAACCAATGCAAACTCCTGTGAACCCTATCACCTTAAACATAACCAAACATAAAGGAAAGATTCATATTCATTTTCAATTGATCTCCACGAAGGTCATGAAACTCAACAAGCTATATCAGTGCCTTATCCGGGCCTCAGAGTCACCTAGAAATAAATAAGAATTCTCATTAGGAAACTCACATACACATCATTACATTGACTTCACTAAATCAATATATGCCTTACATACATAAACTTTCACCTTATACATAGAACCAACCATCAAATTCAAGCAGAATTATTGATTACCCACAAGAAGTTTTAAGTATATTTAATTTCCCTCCTTGAGAGAAATACCTAGAACATTCTTGTAAATTGCCTTGCAATTCATTCAATTAAACAATCCTAGATTATCCAATTAAACCAGTAAATCAATCACACATACAAGAAGACAACATGAGTCAGGGCTTAAAATGTTCTGATCTATATATTAATATCTTTCATCAAAATCTTACATAACTCAGAATGATTTCCAGAATATCAGAAAACCCTAAATATATTTTTCCGGAGTTTCTTTACAAATTCTTGTGATGATTTCCTAAATAGTCCTGGTATCCATTTATAGAAAATATGGATGCAACAAGCTTCAGACTTTCCTAGGAAATTCTGTTATAACCATAATTTCCTCTCAAAAGAGGGTTACAATTCTAGCTAAAGGAAATAGGAGGAAAAACCAATTAGTTAACCAGCTGGATAGAGGCCAAAAGACTTCTCAGTATTCACAAGTCGAGTGCCAAGTGTCTTTAATTGCTCAAAAATCATGTTAGGCTGAAACAAGCAGTTACAAGAGCTAAGCACTTCCAACCTCCCTGAGGTTTGTTACAATGTTGCAGCATCAATTGACTATTCTTGAACCTCTTCTTCTTGAATCACATACTTATCCTTCCATTCTTTCAACATGGCATCACTAGGCCAAGAGAAACTAACAATTTTCTTCTTCAATTTATTTAATCTTTTCCAAGTGTTCCTTAACTACTTAACTTTTGTCTCCAAAAAGCCTTAATGCGACTTCATCTTTTCAATTTCTTCAATTGTTTGAATGAATAAAGATGTATCATCTGAATTGATCACATATTTATCTAGTGTGACAATTTATGGCCTAACTCTCCAAGCCATACTTCTTCATCTTTTAACTTGCTTGTGCTAACAAAACATCCTGGAAATAATTCAAACTTCTGGTCAATATACTCCTTTCTATATAGGTTTTCTTTTCTCTCTAGATCAGCTCTTCCCTCTGCCAACTTGTACATACATTTTACCAACTCACAAGTGGATTTAATAGGGGCATCAACATTTGCCTCTTCATGGGATTAGCACATAATTTCCAAGTCCGCTTCCCTAGCCATCCATTTATTTAAAATTGTCTCCAGAGTAGCCTTGTCTTCCTTTAAATCATTCAACATGCTCAAAACTTGTTTCATATATATATACACAATAGAAGCCCCTATTGTGTCAGCAAACTTTAAAATTGTCCCCCTGACCTTCTCCTCATATTTACTTGCAAACATAGCCTGAGCCTACTTCAATTTTTCTATTTCATCTTGGATAGTATTAGTAGATTGAAAACTAGTAGTCATAGGGGAAGGGGGAAATTCAATGATTGGAATAGTAGATGGAGGCTTGGTTGGAGAGGAGGCAATCATCAAAGTAGAAGATTCACCTTTCTGATATTGCCCTGCTATTTGATTCTTCAATTTTACAATTGTACTATCCTTTTGAGCTATTTCAATTTTGGCTTCATTATAGGCTTTTAAGATTAACTCCAACTTCACCTAGAGATCAACCTTTTCCTTGGCCTCTTTCTCAGCTACAGCCATATTGAATTTTGTGGATTCTAAAATTTTACTAGTAGCCTCCACCACCCCTGTGTCCTTCACTCTTTTCACAATCATGCATCCAAGATAGCTAGACTCTGAGGAGTGTTTCCTCTTTTTTCTCTCCTCCCTTCTTAGTGACCACATGACTAGGGCAACATGATCATTACTATAGGTCACTCCCTCCAGGGGCTTTGTTTCCTTCCTTACTGCTTCAAGCACTAATGCATTTGCTATATACTATTCAGGGAGAATCAAGACTCCAGCTTCTGCAATCAACTTCCTTCCTTGCTCAGGGGTAATAGTCTCAAATTCTGTCAACATTTATTTGTTTACATCTACCTCAACTGCAGATGTATCTTTGTGAGGACATTCATTTTTCATTTTCTCACATCTTGCCTTGAACTGGTGTATATTTTTTCTCCAAAGAAACTGCAAAAAGGACCCTGTTTTGACAAAACTATCATCTTCTAGAAACTCCTCATTGGCCTACTTAATGATAGGGTCCAGTTCTTTACCTATAAACTCCTCTATAGTTAAGTCCATTTGGGCACTTGATGGTTCTTCAGGCATTCCTTCTTGCAACTCCTCATAAGTGAGAGCAATTTCCCCAAGACTTCCTAATTCCAATAGTTGCTCTGCTACTACATGTTCGTCTCCTACATGTGTTGGGGATTGGGAAGGAGAATACAAGGGCTCATCTATCTCCACTTTTGTCCCTAGTTTCTTCCTTTTAGGAGAATCTGGGATCTCAACCACATCTTCTAATGCCCTTTTTCCTTTTGAAGTAGAAGGATCCTCTCTTATCGACATTAGTACACTGTATTTTGACCTTTTATGCACTACATATTTTCCTGGGGAGATCATATTGGGATAGGAAGGGTTGGCTAAAACCAATTTGGTCTTTTCAGGATTGGATTTCATCATAGCCTCCTTCTTCTCTTTCAGGGTTTGCATTAAATCCTCAAAATAATCTACCAAAAACTTAATCTTTTTTCTGAAAAGGATGAAAACTAACTAGAGGATCATAATCTTTTTCTTAAAGGCTATCCATTTTTCCTTCCTAACTTCTTGCTCAGCTAAATTGAACTTGTTCCTTATTAAATCCTCAGAGAAGTGAAACTAGTGTGCTTTACCTTTACATATGGACCTCTTCTAAAACATACCATTAAAGAAATCCTCCATATCAGTAAACATTACCACTGCAGTAGACAACCTGTATGGCTAAAAAAAATCATCAAAATGTGTGCAACCACCTTTCGTGATTACAAACTGATGTGCTATGATAAAAGTTGGGAAAATTGTTCCTTTCCCCTTATTTGTTAATTTTGCTTCTTGTAAACCTCCAATTTGCCTCAAGATCTTAGCAATTCCTATCTTCAATGGGACTTGATAGGGGAGCAAATATGGAGTTTCTCTAAAACCATAAACTCTGAACACAATAGAGACAAGATACAAATATATATCACCCCAGTTGTGCACAATTTTGATGTCTTCAGCAAATTCTTTAGGCCTAAGGAATTCAAGGAGAGTTTTAGGAATCCTAGGGTTCTATGGGCACAAGAGGATTCTAAGCCTAGATGCAAAACATCTATCAAACTTTAAGTAACTTGCATCTTCTTTATCCCAAGACATAATTGTGGTCCATAATTGAACAGGCATCTCCTCTCCATCCTTTTCCTTGAGCAGGTCCATTTCATTAGTAAAATATTCATTACCTTTGAATAAAAACATGTGCGTGAGGAGAGAGTACCATCCAAAAGGTCTGTCCACCTTAGCATTCTTTATCTCTATCAACCCCTCATGAATGGCATCAGTGAGATAAGGTGCAAAATAAAAGGTCACTGCTAGAGATGGGTTCAAAATCTGTGCTATCATGAACATAGAGTGGGTTGGCATAGTAATTTCCGCATCTTCACCAAGAATCTAACATAAGGACCAATACATTCCTTTAGCCCTCAAAATAAATAGTTTTAATGAGAAGGGTTCCATGGTGCTTGGGCCTACTACTGTCAATCCTTCTATTTTGGCAAAGAATTCTTTCAAGGGGCCATTTCTGAGATGATCTCTTTGTGCCTCATAGACCTTCACCAACATTTCAAAATTCATGGGCTCTAGATAATTTGATACCTCATTGAGTCTGAAAACTCTCCTGAACTCATCATAATTTATTTCAATTAGAGACCTACCATTTACATTCTTCACAATCCTGGTGTCGGGATCATAATTATTTGCAATTTGGGTTAGCAGGTCCACATCCATGAAAACCCCAGAGACTCTAAGCTTCCCAACATCTAATTCCCATATGCTATTCATTGGAGTAGGGAAATTTCTCTGGCTAAACCCCACTTTGAAAAGTCCCAAGCCCGCCATTCCTATCTGGGGATCCCTCAACTAATTCCCTTTATTATATAAACCATCACCAATTCTTAGGCGGGAAGATTTAGGAACTAATTCTTTTATTTTAGTTGAAGTATTAGTGGACCTAGTCAATTTCTCTAGAAAATCATCACAAATGGTTCTCTCCTGATAATCAACCTTCCCCCTGAATTCTCTTCTTGGTTCCATCTTAAAATTATACTTATTTCAATGGAATTTTAAACAAATTATTTGAGAAATCAAACATCCACCACCACCACAGATTCCTTGAATGCAAGCCAAAACTTGGTTGTAAAGCCAAAACATGCACTGGTTCCTCTGCAAGATTCCTTGAACGCAAGCCAAAACTTCAACTCATGTAAGGATTATTACGGCACCTGGGCATTAATTAGAATCAATTAAGCCACATGGTTCGGAAATTAATTCATAAATCAAATTCAAATAAATGGCTCCAACGGACAACAAAATTTCTCTAAGTGTTCTACCTTTTCATTGTTTTGCAAAGGGTAACCATTGGGCACCTTCTCATTGCGAAATAACGTGCATCATCAGATCATGCAAAACTTGCACATTCTTTACCTTACCTGATTCATCCTCACTTAGAATGGGCCCCACCATTTTTTTCGCTGTTTCGCAAAGGGTAACCATCGTGCACCTTCGCATTGCGAAACAACACGCAGTGTCCAATCATCAACTAACTACTCGACTTTTATTCTCCACGGTAACTGTTTGTCTTTACAATCAAGTGTAACCGCCACCGCTAGTGGTTTTTCACTATTTCACGAAGAGTAACCATCTTGCACCTTCACATTGAGAAACAACGCATGATGTTTGATCAAGAAATAAATGCTTGACCTTTAGCTACTTTAGCCTTCAAAGTGGGCCCTTTGTGCAAATCCACTCATCTGCAAACTTCCGGCAACTATCTCCACGTTTCCATCACATATTCACTCAGGAAATATGTCGGGCTCCACATTCTAATCGCCACGTATCTCACCGAACCATGGATTTCATCAACACTGCCACTTTATCGAAAGGACCAACTAAAAATACATTCGAAGCCACATGTTTTGTTGACAAATCACCCTCTGCTTCATCTGCATATCCAGCTATCTTGCCAGCTAATCTACCACGTAACAGCCAGCTCCTTTTCATTGTTTTGCAAAGGGTAACCATCGTGCACCTTTGCATTGCCAAACAACGCCTGTTGTTAGATCATCTTGGAGATTCTTAATCTTTACCTTGGGAGCCGCTTATCTACCAGACCCACCTTCTTTTCACTGTTTCACAAAAGATAACTCTCGTGCTACTTTGCATTATGAAACAACACCCATCGTCTGATCATCTTGAAGATGCTCGGTCTTTAGTTTGCTTTTCCCATACGTACCCTTTTTGTTGTTTTGCGAAGGGTAACCATCATGCACCTTCGCATTGTGAAACAACGCTCATCGTCAAATCAACCGCAAGATGCTCAACCTTTACCTCAGGAGTCGCTTACTTGCTCGGGCCCACCACATTTTCACTATTTTGTGAAAGATAACTCTCGTGCTTCTTTGCATTGTGAAACTCCACAAACCATTGGATCAATTGAAACTTGCACGAGCATTATGAATCCTGTCAGACAAATAAAAGAAAAATAAAACTTAGGAAAAGGGGGATAAGACAAATAAATTTTATAACCCACCTAGGCAAAGACTTTAAAAAGGGACCCCCCTTTCTAACGACGGACCGACCCTTCCACTTAAGTGGAAAAAGGTAATGAGGAAACATAAATGCAAGGCTTACAAGATTAAAAATTGAAATTGCAAAACCCTAAACCCTTAGAAAAATAACCCTCAGAGGCAAATGAAACACTGAAACCTTACAAATTTTAGTGGATTGAAAGGAGAAAATCCCAACACTCAAAATATTGACAACATTACCTCCTCATTGTCAAACTAGGGAAACTCGGTCCATAGATCCAATCCTTTATGCTTAAATACCTCAATCTTCTACAAATCTGCATCACTCAAGTTCTTTTCAACCTTGCCGATCTTTTCGGGATTAAATTTATCTAGGCATACCTTGTCTACAATCTCAAAATATTCATTTCTCAATTCTTCGATAATCATCTTGGATTCCATGACTATTGCTTTTCTTTTCAGCTCTTTTCTTTTCAACAACACACAACCTCTTCAAGCTCTTCCATTATCATGATAAAGAAAAATGATCTCAAACATCGATACTTATCTTGCCAAAAATCTCTTTTAGGGTTTTGCCACCAAAAAGTGTCTTGTCAGTGATGCCAACAAAATATATTGAATTACCGCATAGCCTCTCCAACATAGTCATGTTGAACTGATAGCATGAACTAACTCAAAAAGGGAGGACCAAAAGATTTTTTATTGAAGACTCCCCCTAAGCTGAATCAATATGCCTAGTTACCAAAGGAAGAAGTGTTTGCACCAGATTCTAGTATACTAGGCTTTCTTTTATTGTTCACCTCCTTGTTTCTCCAAACCATGCCCTTTTTCTTTGATTCATTAGCCTTTACTATATTCTTCTCAATAGAATTCTCCATATTTTTATTTTTGCACTAATTAGTATAATGTCTAGATTGCTTGCACTTGTAACAACTGTTGTCCTTCTACACTGAATTTATTGAATGTGATCTAGATCTACACTAATTGCTTTGTGACCATAACCATTGCATATATGACAATATCCATGAAATTTATTCTTCACCTTATTTGTTCCAACCAAATTATGATTATGACTCATAGCATGATTTCTACAATAGTTGGCTTTATGACCAAACCTCTTACAATTGTAACATTGAATGCTTCTATATTTTGTAGCCTTATTACCAAATTGATTGCATTAAAAATAATAACCATTAAATAATGGGTACCTTTGTGCATTCAGTTGATGAATTGGTAATCTCCTTGCATTAGTTCTCTAATTTCGGGTCTTGCTTGCATCTTCAGATTTCTTATTTGCTTCTTCCTTCACCTCTTTGCTTTTTTCTTTGACATTTTGATTTAAACATTCACTGGTTTGAAATCCAAGTCCAATATTGTTTAAATGAGCTTTCTGCATGTTAATCAAATCTTCCAAAAGTTTGTTGCTATCAAGAATCTTACTTTCTACCTTCAACCTCTTCACTTCTTGCTCTAGCTTCTCACATTCTTCAGTGTTTAGCTTGATTGATTATTTTAGGGTTTCCTATATCTTGTTCTTCTCCCCAACCTTCTGTATCAAATCCTTAATGGTTTTATTCACCCGCTTAAACTAATTGTTGACTTCCTTATGTCTCAACTTCATTACACATTCATTTGCTACCTCCACATTCTCTTTCAATTCCCCATTTTCTGACAACACTTTCCAAATCTTCAAGGGCTATCTGTAATTCCTCATCCAATTGATATTCTCTAATCATTCTCATCAATTCCATGGTTTAATCAACAAGGATCTCCCTCAAATGGTTAAGCTTACAAGCAAGGGAACAAAGCTATAATACCAATTATTGAATTGGTTGAATAGACCAGAATACTGAGAGGGGGGTGAGTTAGTATTCCCATGATATCTAAAACTTTCCAAAATTCTTAACCTATTATTGATATATCATTTTCATTAATTAATCTCATCAACATGAAATAACAAATGTAGAATAGAAAAATATTACAACCACAAATAGATCACCTGATTTTATACGTGGAAAACCAAAATGGGATTAACCACAAAGAGTGTTATCTCTCAAGATAATATTTTTGGCAATTGACATTCATTCAATTGGTTTCAATATGTTGTCATTGATGGCAACATGTTCCGGATTTCATATTTTAGTTTGGTTGTTTACTGGCAGACACTTCATCGGCACCGACATCGGCAGGTATCTTCACCGGTAGGAGAAATTCTATGAGTACTGGCATTGCAGGCTGACATGAATTCATCAGGTTACAATATTGGAGGCCAACATCATTTGGGAGATCTATAAATCAGCAATTGATTTTGATATTTATGTATATATATGTAATTGAGCTGACATGTATATTCATTTTCTAATTACCTATGTAAGCAAACATAAGGCATGAACGATTGTAAGGGTATATAGGTTAGTTGACTAGATCATTTTGTGATATGAGAGATATGTGAGGTTATGAGATATATGAGAGTAATATTTGTAATGCGAGGAATGTTGATTATGTAAGAGGTTATTTTGGTAAGGGTTTAGGGTAGCAGAACCAGAATAGACAGAGCTTGAACTAGAACTATCAGGCATTGCAGATGCATTATATGAGTTCAGTTTTATGCTTTTTTATTCAGAGTGACTATAGTCAGTGAGACTCCTTTGTGATGAGTAGTGTGATCTAGGTTGTAATCCTTCCTGCATGTGTAGGCCCCCATATTTTATAATACCTTTTCATATGGCCAGTGGATTGATATTGTAGAGCACAAATCCCACTGTGGTTTTTCCTCTTTGAGGTTTTCCATGTATAATTCTCTATCTTATGGTATTCATTTGTGTGATTGGCTTATTGATTTCTTTACTTCTTTCATTTATATATGTACCAGTTCATCGGTTGGTGAATGCATGTTTTAATAAGGTTAAAATTTATCATTCCGGTAGAACACTAATTCACCCCCCCTCTCAGTGTTCTTGGATTCTAACAATTGGTATTAGAGCCTTGTGCCTTGGAGGAAGTCTAACAACTTGAGGAAGATCCTGAATCCGGAATCCATGGATATGAGTTTGGAGAAGAAAATTGAGGTAGAACTTGAAGATTATGATGTTGAAAGGATGAAGAACTTGAAGTTACAAGATGAATTGAATTCTACTCAGGAATTCATTCTTATCCTACATGAGAGGTTGTCATCTGTTCAAGCTAGGAGGAACGAACTTCTGCAAAATTAGGATAATGATGAGAAATATGTTAGAAGCTGAGTCAAGAGAACATGGTCATGAGGAATGAAATGCAAGAACTAACTATGAGGATGTCAAAGGAGATTGAAGACCTGAAGATGAATGAAGGGAATCTTGGGAGATCCCTAAAAGATAGATTTGAAGAATGCATCTGGTTTGTTCATGAAAATGATATATTGAGAATTGATTCAGTACAATCCAAAAGTAATGATCAAGAACTTGAGAGACAAATGATAATTCTGAGAGATGATCTTACTACTGCAAGTGAGTACAAGGACAAATTCAAGGCTACTTCAACACAACTTGATGAATTGTTGAAAATTCAAAGACAGAATGGAGATTCCAGTGGACTTGGATTTGAACAAGATCAGAGCTTTGGTACTACAAATGAAGATCAAAATAAGAAGGCATTGGTAAGGCATCTTAATGCTTATAAATTTAATAGTAGATGCTTTGTTTGTAATAAATTTGGTCACATGGCTAGGGAATCTAGAAATAGAGCAAATCAAAACTATAATTCTGCTCCTGGTCAATGTTCTAAATGAAATAAGTATGGTCATAAGATAGAAGATTGCAGAATGAATGTTAAATGTTATGCATGTGGAAAATTTGGACATGTGGCTAGTTAGTGCAGGTCAAGCAATTATATGGGTTTTAGCAAAGCAATTCAAAAAAACAATGTTACATGTTATGTATGCAACAAGGTTGGACACATAGCTAAGTTCTGTAGAAGAAGAAATCCACCGGTTAACAATAATGGATCAAATGATAAAGGAAAAGAGAAGGTCAATGAAATCAGGCAAGATCATATCAAGAAATGGGTCAGGAAGTGAGATGATCAATCAATAGATGGAAATGCACTGATTACTCAACCGATAGAGGAGGTTTCTCTTGCACCATCAAGAAGCTCATCTGGTAACTGAGGTAGATGCCTTAGGGATAGGAAAATTTCATGAACATACTACTTATGCCCTGGGAAGAGGTTCTGGAAGATGTTCCAGACATTGGAAATTCTTATCTGACATGGAGATGTTCGACCAAGATCCGGTATCTTTCATCGAAAGTCATTCATATCAATGATGGATTAGGGTTTCTTGGAGGTTAAAAGGTTGAATCCACTTCATTTCTGATCACCTTGCATTCAGAGTGATTCAGAGAGATTCTAAAGTGATTAAGTGCGATTTGATGTCTTCTTCAGTGATTTCATCAGCAATCAGAAGAGTTCTTTAGGGTTTTTACCGATTTCTCAGGTACTTATCAAAATTATTATTCATCATAGAAGTAGGATCATCCTCTGTACCTACTTTTATTGCAAATCCTACTATTGTTCAGGCAAAGGATTTCCCTAGGGCGATTTTCAAATGATGTCTGCATATTTCCACCTTGGATGATGCGGTTGGCTCTTTTTCTCATGTCCCAGAAGGAGTTTTATATGTGGAAGATGTTAAAGCATACATTCACTGCCACATTAAGGATTTGGGTACCAGTGATATTAAAAGCATGTATATGAGAAAGTTAATGGGAGACTATGGAAAGATCAAGCCCGAGTACAAACACATTGAGGATCTAGGGTTTACCGACATTATGGATATTCTTGAAATTGAGGATGAGATTGTCAGATATGTTTTGAGAAGAGTGCATGGAGAATTCATCTGGTTGGATAGACCTTATAAGATCTCAAACAAGGCCATCAAGGCCATCACCAGTGTTGGTTGCCAAAACCACAAATTCAAAAACCAAAAGGCTTGCCAAATTTTCAAGTAATCTAATCAGCCTTGGCCAACGAACAAGGATAGTCGACGACCAAATCCCTCTGCACTTTAGGCTCCACTAAACCTAGGTGGGTATACATTTTCCTCTCAATCACCAAATATATTATTTAAAGTGGATTTAAGTCTTTTAGAAAATTACAAAAATGGCAAATTGTTATTCTGCAACTATGCTTTATTATGTGCTTTAACTAAATACTTTGAAAAGAAATGAAAATGTTTATGATAGTATAATGAAAATAAGGATGCTTTAAGGACTTCAAAAGAAATATGTAAAGATCAATTCATATAGAATTTAAGAAGAATGTTTCTTTATCAAGGACCTTGAATGTATGATCAACCAAAACCTTAAAAGATAAATAGCAGACTAGTGCCTTTATCTAGGGGGTACTTATGACACTTTGTGGACAAAAAATCTTATCAATTCCTGAGACAATATTGATCATCAACTATGGAGATTTTAGTATGTGTTACACAACAATCAAAACCCACTATCACGTTTGTTGTCTTCAAAATCTGATTCTCTTTAACATCCTTAACATAATATGATTGAACTCGGTGCAAACGAGATATCAAAGATAAGGAAATTCTCAAGACAACATATGACAAGGTTTAGTTAAACCTTCTACACTTCGGACTTTCTCAGAGTCCAGGTGGGTATACCTTTGTGAACTAAATTCACACTTTCAAACATAAACCCACAGCAAACCAGTCCAGAAAACCAATGGATTTAATCACCTTGAAACCAACTGAAACAAAAGAATGCAAATTATACTCATATTCAGTATTGTGACCAACAAAACATGTAATAGACAACTTCAATCAATACCAGTGCCATATCCAAGGTCACAGAGTCATCTAAAATTTAGACAATACTCCCCAAAACAAAATACCTTCACACATCCCATTGGCTCGACTTCTATTAATCCTTATATGTGCCTAACACTTATAAGAATTTATGCATATCAAATTAAACCATGATCATCAAGTTTCAAAGTTCCCTACAAAGAATTCACTGGTAGGAATGATCCCCGCATCTTTAATTTCCCTCCTAAAGAGAAAAGATAGTGAACACATCTACTAAAAATTGCCTTGCAACCCCATTCAAACAAAATAACCTTGGATTATTCAGAATGAAAGCAATAAACAAATTGTAGGAATACTTAAAGACAACGCAAAGTTCACTCGAAAGCCGATAGTTTGCATATTGATATTATTATTCAAAGAAGTATTACAAAAACTTTGGAATTTTTTCCATTACACTTAGAAAATCTTAGCTATGAATTTCAACAGTGTTTTCTTACAATTCTTTGCGATCCTCTTTCCTCTAGTCCTAGTATCCATTTATAACAACATGGATGCACAAAGCTTCAGAATTTTTGAGAAGAGTCTGTTACAATCATTTCTTTCAAAACAAATAAGGTTATAAGCTTTTTAGAAAAATAGTTACAAGCTCTTTTCGGCCTCTACAGTTTCTTCAACAGGTTGTTCGGTTGTAACTCCTTTTCCAAGAGTTTCTCATTTTGTTGACTTCTGAATTGAGCAAACCATAATGTGACTTAATTTTCTCTATCTCTTGTATTGTCAAAACAAAGAAATAAGCATCATCTAGATCAATAATTCCCTTAATTCTTGCTGACAGCTTGGCTTCTACCTCCTTAAGCCACATTTGTTTGTCCTTCAGTTGATCTGGGCTAGCAAAAACTCCTGGGAGCAACTCAAAAACTTGATCAGCATATTCCTTTTTGCACAAATTAACTTTCCTATCAACATTATCCACCCCTGCTGCTAATTGTACTAAATCTTTAGTGATGTTAGAAGTGGATCTAATGATAGGATTGGCCCTTTCTTCATCACAAGATACACACATAAACTCTAAATCTTGCTCCCTAGGCCTCCATTTGTCAAAAATAGGTGTCAAAATGGCCTTGTCTCCCTTGAGCTCATTCCATATATCCAAAATTTAACCTACATTGTTGTAGAGCAATGAGGCATTCATCGTATCTGCAAAACTGGAAATTGTAGCCCTTACTCTCTCCTCATACTTATTTGCATATAAGGCCTGAGCCTATTTTAAATTTTCTAATTCTTGCGGAGTAATCTCAACCATTTGAGAGCTAGAGGGTGCTGGAGATGGTGGAAACTCAACGATAGGGCTAGTAGGTGGAGGTCTTGCAGGAGAAGAGGAGATCATCAGTGTTGAAAACTCACCTTGATGGTATTGTCCAGTCAACTGGCTCTGCAGCTTAGCAATGATGCTATCCTTACCTCTTACCTCCTCCTTAGCACTGTTATAGGCCTTCAAAATTGTTTCCAACTTGACTTGGAGGATCTCTTTCTCTTTGGCTTCCTTTTCTGCTACTGCAACACTAAATTTTGCAATCTCTAGTACAGTGCTATCAGCTTCCACTACCCCTGTACTCTGCACTCTCTTCACCATCATCCCACCAAGGTAACTTGACCCTAGGGTATCTTTGCTCTTCTTACTCTCATTTCTCTCGAGAGACCACATGACTAGTGCAGCATTATCCTTACTGAAAGTAATTCCCTCCATGGGTTTGGACTCCTTCCTCACTGCGTCTAGTACCAGGGCATCTGCTATATCCCACTCGGGTAAAATAAGCACTCCAGCTTGTGCCACCATATCTCTCCCTTGCTCAGGGGTGATGGTTTTGAACTCTTCCATCATATCTTGCTTTATTTCCTCTTCTACTAGGGCTAGATCTTTATTAGGCTGCTCACCTTTTCTCTTTTCACATCTAGCATTATATTTATCTATGTTCTATTTCCATATAAACTGCATAAATGCTTCTGATGTGCCAAAATTGTTGTCAGCCAAGAAGGCATTACTTGCCTTCTTTATCTCAGGATCCCACTCCTGGCCTTTGAGTTCATTGGTGGTAATGTCCATTTTAGCAGCAAGGGGTTCTTCTGGCATTCCTTCTTCCACTTCATCATAAGTGTAGGTAACTTCCCCTAGACTGCCTAACTGTAGGAGTTGCTCAGTTGCTGCTTGCTCATCTCCTATGTGGATAGGGGATTGGGATGGGGAATACAAAGGTGCATCCGATTGTACTTCTTTCCCTACCCTTTGCTTCTTTGGGCTCTCTTGGATGTCAATGACATCTTGTATCTTCCTCTTTCCTTTAGAGGTAGAGGGCTCCCTTGTTGTAGGCATCAGCACACTATAACTAGATTTCTTGTGCAGTGTATAATCACCAGGAGGGATTGCTTTGCTAGAAGCTGTCCTACTTAGGATCACTCTCACCTTTTCAGGGTTGCTTTTGATTACAGCTTCCCTCTTCTCCTTTAGGGTCTGCATCACATCTTCAAAGCAAACAATTAAAAACTTTATTTTCTCCTCTAGAGGGAAAAAGCTAGACAATGGGTCATAGCTGGCATCAAACTGATACATGAAATCCAAGGCTTTCTTATAAGCCACCCATTTCTCTTTCCTCAACTCCTGCTCATCTAGATCAAACTCATTTATGATGAGGTCTTTAGGAAACTGAAATGGATGGGGCCTACCTCTGCATGTTGCTCTCTTTCTAAACATTCCATTGAAGAAGTCTTCTGGATCAGCACACCTGGATACTACAGTAGACAAATGATAAGGCTTGAGAAAATCCTCAAAGCAATTCCAACCCTATTTTGTTATTACAAATTGGTGGGCTATGGTAACTGTAGGGAAAATAGTCCCTTTACCCCTGCTTGTTAGCTCTACCTCTTGTACACCACCAATTTGTCTAAGGATCTCTACAATTCCTACTTTGAGAGGGACCTGGTAAGGTAGCAAGAATGGGGTGCCTCTAAAACCAAACACTTTGAAAACTGTCGAGACTGGATACAAATAAATGTCACCCCAATTGTGAACAATTTTTATGTTCTCTGCGAATTCTTTAGGTCTTATGAATTCCAAAAGAACCTTGGGGATTCTTGGGTTCTCCGAGCAGAGGAGAGTCCTTATCTTGGATGAAAAGTATTTTTCAAACTTCAAGAAACTGGCATCCTCCCTATCCCATGACAACATAGTACTCCATATTTGTACTGCCATCTTTTCTCCTTATTTCTCCTTGACAAGGCCCAATCCACTAGCAAAGTAATCACCACCTTTGAAAAGAAATAGATGCATCAGGAGTGAGTACCATCCGAAAGGCCTATCCACCTTTCCATTCTTTATTCTTGTTAACCCTCCATGGATAGCATCAGCAATGAAAGAAGCATAATCAAATGTAATTGCAAGAGAAGGATTCAAAATCTGAGCAATCATTAACAGGTAGTGATTTGGCATATTTGCTTCAGCATCTTCTCCCAAAATTTGGCAAAGTGCCTAGTACATTCCCTTAGCCCTAAGGGTGAACATACTCAATGAAAAGGGCTCTTTTGTGTTGGGTCCTACAACTACCAACCCACCTATCTTTACAAAAAAATTCCTTGAGTGACCCATTCCTGAGATGATTCCTCTGTGCACTATAAATTTGAGCTAGTGACTTGAAATTTATGTGCTCTAGAAAATTGGTGAACTCATGAAGCCCAAAAGCATTCCTGTATTCTTCAACATTAATCTCAATAAGGGTTTTTCCATTTATATCCTGAATGCTTCTTTTGACTGGATCATAGTTGAGTGCAATTTGGGTCAACAAATCTATGTCCATAAATACCCCTAGGACTACCAATTTCCCAACATCTAATTCCCAAATACTGTTTTGCGGGGCCAGATAATTTCTCATTCCAAATCCAATCTTAAATAACCCCAACCCAAACAATCCAACCTGTGGGTCTCTCAACCAGTTACCCTTGTCATACAGTCCTTCTCCTATCTTTAAACGGGGAGCTCTAGGCACTAATTCCTTTGCCTTCGATGCCTGATTAGTTGACAACGTCAACTGTTCAAGAAAATCATCATAGACACTTCTTTCTAAGTAATTGACTTTGCTAGAAAATTATCTTTTAGGAGCCATTTAAAAAAATGTAAGAAATGAATACCGCTCCTAAATACTTCTATGACGAATCAATATCTTATCTGAAACACACCACACAGGAATTGCTACACAAGAGTATGAGAAAACCTATTCTTAACTTGAAAGAATTTTCTCTGCAACTGAACTGACTTGCTCTATACCTAAAGAAGATAGCTCTGCATCCGCTCCTCTACAAAAATTCTTTAAAAGATATCTTCACCCGGTTGATGGGAAATCATATATTGTACCCAGGGTCTTAACTACAACATTGAATCTGCATGCTTCGGCCGTCCCTTCAAAATTGAATTCATAGGAGAATTCATATTTTTCACTCCAACAGGTCACAACATTCCTGCAAGTCTTTCTTTTCACTCTTTCACAACTTCGCGAAGCATAACTATCAGGCAGCTTGGTCCTGCGAAATAGCACCGACCATCCAATCAAAAGAAACTTGATCGACCGTTATACTAACTAACGGTTTTGGCTCCACGCTGGGTCTCGCTTCTCTATTGGCTATGTGCTACCATGTGGCACTCAACCACTGGCCTTGAAATGCCTTTCGCATTCAACTCAACGTTGGCCGCGTGTCTTTCTCTTATACCGCTGGTTCCACCTTGGTGGGCCCACAACTTTCTTCTAAGACCATGTGTCCCTGGACACGTTGCCATCCATCACAACACATGGATGGTTCTCATTCACTTTCACTATCTTGCAGGGTATAAAGCATGAGCATCTTACCCTTGCGAAATAGCACGGGCCATTAGATCATTTTTTAGTTGATCGGCTTTTAACCATCCGAATAGGCTTCGGGAGGGGTGGGCCCTCTGACTCACTTTGAACACCTAGCGTATATTCATCTTCAGAGCTGACATGTCACTTTTTTATTTGCCGAGAAAAAGCACTGGGCTCCAATTAATTCTTGACACCTGTATTTGCCATGTCATCTCCTCCCACGACGTGACTCACCTCTAGGACCTGCCTTTTAACCTTTAATCTCAACTTGCTAACTGTTGTAGCTTATGCCGCGTGCCGCCATTTTACTCGCCCTCATCGACTAGCTAGACCACCTAGTTGGCCTACCATGTCATTTTCACAACTTTGCTAGTTTTAAACTACGTGCAACTTTGCCTAGCAAAATAGCGAAAGCCGTAGATCCATTCGCGAGATGCACACTAGTTACTGGGCCCGACAACTTTAGGAGGAATACACATAAGGCATAAATTTTTTGCGATTAATTAACATGACCGCCTAGGCAAATGACAAGGGGGGACACTTCCTACAATCCCATAACCCATTACTTAAGTGGATAAAGTAAAAAAAGAATAGAAACCAGAGAGTTTTAAATAGACATTATGCGATTTAAAATCAAAAACCCTAAAACCCTCAAGACCCTACACAGAGCTGAAGCAATTGAAAATGCGCCTTACTCAAAATTTCAAAAAAACATAGCCAATTATGGGAAAAGAAAAAACCCGTTTTTAATCAGTGATAATAGCGTTTAATGTAACAACATGTGATGGCACATCATAGGAAATCATATGACAAATTTATCAAGAGGACAAAATAACTCATCAACACAAAAGTATGCACAATATGTAGGAAAATAAACAATGAACCTTCATATAATCCTTGAGAGATAATTGCATACATAAGCTGCACTTGAAAATACTCCATTACAATCTGTTTGCATAAAAAGATACTTCTTTGTTCTATAGACTTCCCTAATACATATAACTTACATTCCTGACTGGCAGTATGTTATTTCTAAAATCGCAGCCATTATAGTCAAAATGACTCATTATAAATACATATTCTAAGAGGAACAAATGGAAAGACACACCCTTCCATTATCCTAACAACTAACTGAACAATAACTAAACATCCTAACTAAAACATCAATTACATTTCAAAAGTATAACAAATGAACTAAGACTGTCGATCCAACCGATGTCCACGTTTCTAAATATGCTGCAAATATCCCACATCCTTGTATGTTGTAGTGTTGAATATCACATCCCTGGCTGCATTCTTGATCATGTAAAGATTCTCAAATTGGTCAGTAGTGTCATTCATATCAATGATATCTGGTTTGGCAATGGCTTGGGCTGCACTAAGCATCGTCTACCAAAAGGGAACACCACGCTGAACAATTTGCTAGCATTCATCAAATTCAGAGGTCAATTCCTTTGTATTTTCCTCATGTGTGAGGAGCAGACCATGAACCTTCCTTTTTGTCTTTTCTCTAATCGATGCATCTTGTAGCAACAGGTTGAGTCTATCTCAAATTCTGGTGTGTGAAACCATATTGTCCATGTTCCTCTAATATACACCCCAGAACTCATCCAACGCCTTCTCCAATTTCTCATATCTCTTATTCAACAAAACACAAGTGGTGTCAACCCTGATTCTTTTCATCTCCATCTTTAACTTAGTATGCTCATAAGCCAATTTTTTGAATTTCTTCTTCCATTGGCCTCCTGAATCAGTAATTTGAGGGATCGGATGCCCACTCCTCTTAAAGGTTTCTTCATATAAGGCCTTGTATTTATTCTTCTCTGCTATCTCATGCTTCATTTGGGCCTTATTGAAATTTAAAATATTAATACCTATATCGGTCGCAACCATAGGGTATACTTCTCCGACTTTCAAGGTCATCATGTGACCAAATGCTTTGTCCACATCTATGATTTTTGGCCTTTTATTGGGAGGGTATAAGAACCACAACAACATTTCTTCCTCATTTGGATCGTACCTCGATCCAATAAAAATGTCTTACTCTTTGGATATTCAATTTCATACTGTTATTGTCTAAGTTAAGCAAAGAATCAAAGATAAATGAGGAACTCAGGTCCCAACCTGGAAACACAATTATTCCAACCTCTACTAGAAGTTGCCTCCCCTTTCGTGGCATCATAGTCTCAACTTATGTGTCAATATCTTTCTTCAATCTCTTCTTCATTTCTTCCTCATTTTTAGGGGTGATATTTGGCACTGCTTCCCTTAACTTCTTATCCTTGAAATGGTACAAGAATGATTTGAACTCTTTAGACTTTATAAATTGATCATCTAACACAAAATAAACATGCTCTGTCATTCTTTCATCTGTTACTACCTTCAGTGCAATGATGAGCCTATCCTGTGCTTCTAGATCCTTTTCTTTCTCACGTGCCCAGAGCTTGGAAACAACCTCATTCTGCCCTCAATCACTTTGGGATGGTTCTTCCTCCATGTTTTCTAATCTTTGCCTTCTCTCCTCTAGTTTTTTCTCCAAGGTTTCCATAAAATCCAACAACTCTTCCACATCCTTATTTCTACACGTCTTCAAATTCATCCTCTTGATGAAGATAGTCTCCTAGCTCTTGCCTCTTCCTATTTTCATGGATGTAACCCTCATGATCATAATACATTCTAGACACATGTTGGAATAGGTTGTATTCATCCACCAACTTCCTATAAATGGCTTCATATTCTTTGGTAGATACAATTTTAAAGTCCTAGAAGTGAAGTGTACGAGGGAGGAAGGCTTGCTTGTGTGCACCTCCAAATTGCTTGGCATTAGAAACACTTAATTGCCTTACAATTTCCCAAAAAATAATCATGTTTGGTGCAGGTTTTGGTAGCACACAAGGATAACCTTCAAATCCATAGCATCGAACAAAAGTGAAGTTTTGGCATGAGTACCAATCACGCCAATTGTGATTGACCTTTGGATTTTTGTGCTTGTGAGGCCTAAGAAACTTTTTGACATCCTCAGAGAATGATCCCTGCAGTGGCTCACCAAAGAGAAAGAAAATTGGTTTAACAAAGAATTCCTCAAATTTGAGGTGATGAGAGTTCACATATTTGTAATCCCAGAGAGAAACCCTCAACTGCACTAGTTGATCCTATCCATTCTTCCCTATTGTATTTAGACTCAAACCCTCTGGCCATAATCCCCTGAATCTCCCATACGATAAAACAATATGCATTAACAATGAATAATTCTTGAAATGCTTATCTGGATTATCTTTCAAGTTCATGAAACCTTGATGTATTTTTTCCAGTAGGTATGAAGCAAAATCAAAATCTCTAGGCTCATGCCTCTGGATATCCGCTGATAAAACCAACAACCCTATGTTCGCCACATCAAGAACTTCAACTCCTCCAGCCTGGCCACAAGCCATATATGTATATTGTAGATACTTCTTGAAAATATTTATATCATAAGGAGGGCCATCTTCCTCTGTTAGCCTCCCCTTTTCCTCTTTGTGGATTGCGAGGTTCCAAGCCTGATATGTAGTATCCACTTTTCCATATTCCTCCTCCAAATCCATAAATGACAAAGGCACATCTGCCTCTAGATCCACTGCGAAAACTTCTTGAATTGTGGCTACCGCAAAGTGAACAAAAACCATCCCATTGGGCAACAAAATGCATCGATTGTTTGCATCATAATGTCTCATGAGGAGTTTTAATAAGTCAATATCTACAAAATTATTAGGTACCATGAGTTTACCTAAATTGGTGTTCCATGGGTTTGAAACTAGCATAGACTCATCCCTGCAGAGGTAATGAAAAATAAATAGCTCATGCCCTCACACTATTGTGAGTACATCTCCAATTTCTCTCTACCTATCCTACAACTACTCACCAATTGGAAAATTCACCTTAGCTCTACGTGACCTGGTTCCTGGAGAGCCCATCTAATCTACATACCTTGGTTTAGCTTTCTTCGAGCCTCACTGACTTCACCCTTAGATTTGCTCATCGCGGTAATGACACTTCTACAACCTTTCACTTCCCTTTTGAGCTTGACCCTTCCATCTCTACAAAATTCTTCACTCCATGATTAGCAGCTCAAAAAGCACCTGATACCTTTTCTGCAATAACTCTGTGTGAAATACTATTATGCAACACTGGTTATATATCCCAAGGAGTTCAATCTTGTACTTAATTACCACAATATTGATGGATTTTCTTCGTGTGGCAATAGACCTACTCTGTAGATGCATTTAATTGAAGCCATTTATGTCTGTTTTTCACATGAGGACCTCCAATGGCTAATCGGCGAGACTTTTTCTGATGATTCAATTGTTTGGCACCGATTGTTATGACTTTACCACTTTTCACTTTTTGATCGGCATAGACTATCCCGACCAACTTATCGGGTCTCAAGATAGCACTTTTTTCTCTATCCCAATGGTTCATTTCATCCTGATGGGCACCCTTTCAGTCTTGGTTTTGCCTTTTGTTTTAATGCTCCATCGACGTAAATCTCCCCGATGCATTCACCTTTGGTTTCCTTCTACTTAACTCATTGGGTGTTGGAATAGTTTATTTCATGTCTCTCCAATTCCCTGATGATCTCAGTATACCAATCCGCATTCTACATAAGCCCATCGCGTTATCCACATAACTTATCCCAAAGAACTCCTCGCAACCCACCATTCACCTAAATGGTCCTATCGGGTTTCGGCATAACATAAAAGTTCTTCCTCTGATGTCCCGATGAACCCTTACTAGATGCTTTCTTTATCGGCCTAGATTACACCAATGTCCTCGTAAGCACTTCTATCTTCGTCAAGGGTTAGAATAGCCCTTTTCTATTCTTCCTGAAGTCTCGATGAGTCTTCAATGCACCTTTATGTTTTATGTCTCCAAGTCTATTTTATCAGTATAATTAATACCGATAGTTCCACCCTCCGACTCTTCATGTCATCGAGGATCGCCCTAACCATTTTTGTACTATTCTGATATGGTTCCCTTTTCCAATGGGCCCGCCTTCAGTTCCCTTTAGTCATCGGGTATTGGGATAGACTGTTCTCATTACCTCGGATCTCCCGAGACTATATGATGAGCTTTGCCTTATCATTACAAGTTACACCGATGGATTCATAGGCTATCGGTATAACAATTTATACATTTTGTTGATAAGCTGATGTATGCCAATAGGAAAACAACTGCCTTCTGTTTCATCAGAACAAGCTATCCTGATGACATGACTTTCTCAAAAGTGCACACCATGCTGAGTATTTTTGAAATCCTCCAAAGCATCCGCATGTTGTTTCACCGGTATAAGTTATGCCGATACTCCTTATTTTTCTCACCAATGTTGTTTCATCGGGACTACTTATGCCGATGATTTAAATATTGCAATTTAGCACAAATGGACCATCACTGTTGAATATTAGTCATCCCCACTTTTCTCACAGGGTCTAATACATATTAGAAGATAATCCTGGATCATAACATAATGACTTCTCTGCTGACAAAATGCCTCCATAATGGATTCCTTGTGCAATCAATACTTAGTGCATGCCTTTAGTGTGCCCAAGTAATACCTTGATACTCTTGAAACAACTGATCCTTTAAAGGACTTTACTCTTGCTAATAAAATTTCTGCACATGCAAACCAGCAATAAATGCTCATATGATAAAAATGAAAAAAGGAAAAGGCCTCTATATAACATAAAATATTTTGTAAAAATGTGTGCTAACAATGGATCTTTCTAGGGATGTATGTTCTTTTTAAGGACATAGCAAGATCCTAGTTATATCTGGAAAGAAGACCAATACGAAGATTCAGAATAAAAGGCAACAAAAATTTAAATTATTATGATACAAAAATACTCCCTGCTCATCAACAGAAGAAGTGCTTAAGATACTCAACATGAACTGGGAACTCTTATAATTGACCATCTATATCCTACAAATAATAAGAGTTTTCTCCCCTTTTTACTGAAATAATGAAAGGTCCTAGCCAGAGCGCATCGAACTTTCCATGCTTCCCTTTATCCCGATATTTGGCATTCCATTTTAACACCTATTCCCCTTCTTTAAAAAACCTATCACATGCCTTCTTATCATGAAAAGCCTTTACCATTTGTTGTCTTTGTAGGTTTCTTTCCTGAGCTTCCCTTCTACATTCATCCAACTCAGCCAAAGCCATCAACCTATCTTCCATAAAGTTTACTTCTTCTAAAACTTCCTTTGTAACAAATTTGTAAACTGGGAGAAAATTGCTTAAGGGTAATCGTGCTTCTTTGCCATATACCAGCTCATATGGGGTGAATCCTATGGATTTCTTAACTGTCACTCTGTTAGCCCATACTGCTAAAACCATTTTTGAATCCCAAGCCTTCTTATTATTACCTAACATCCTTTTGATAATCTTCAACAAGTTTTTATTGCTAGATTCTGCATGTCCATTTCCCTGAGGATGATAAGGTGATGAATATGACAAAGCAATACCATAGTTTTCATAGAAATCAAAGAACTCATCTGATCTGAAGCACATCCCATTATCTACCACAATCTTTTGAGGTACCCCAAATATAGTTAAAATATTTTCCAAAAGAAACTTTATCACAACTTTGCTGGTAGCCTATCTTGTGGGAATGGCTTCAACCCACTTACTAAAATAATTTGTGGCCACCAAAATACATTTATGCCCACCACTATATTTGTTTTCTCTCTCACCTATGAAGTCAATACCCCACATCTGAAAAGGTTCCTCTGTATGCATGGGTCTGAGAGGAATGGCTCCATTATATTTGAGCTTCCCTAAAAACTTTTGACAAGCTTCACATTTCCCAATATAAGTATGAAAATCCTTGGAAACTTGAGGCCAATAATAACCAGTATTAAGACTTTTATGAGTAGTGGTTTTAGCTGAGAAGTGGCCTCCACAAACACCTTCATGTAAATCTTTTATAACAATATAGGCTTGACACTCATCTAAACATAATAGAAGGACACCATCTCTATTCTTCCAATATAGATCTCCATTTAGTAATACATACCTAGATGTTTGAAGCTTTAAATTTCTCTTCTGACTATCATTTAAATTATCTAGACATTTCATGTATTTCAAGTAATACACAATATTTGGATACCAGGGACACCTTTCAATGCTGATTTGTAAATCTTTTAGCTCCACCTGATTTACTTGTGCTGCTTCAAGATTGGATTCTACCATTAACATTGCTAAACCTTGACCTCTTACCAATTTTGTTATCTGTAAATCAATATGAAACTCTTGGATCTAATTTATCCATCTGCATCTTTTCCCAGTAGTCTATGTTTGTCTGAAAATGTCTTTAACAACAACATTTGGTACATAGGCAATAACGGTGGCACCAACTAAGTAAGGTCTAAAGGATTTCACAGCTTTCACAAGAGCATAAGCCTATTTTTCATTCAAATCATAATTCAATTCTGATGCTTGTAACATTTTACTAAAAAATGTTACTGGTTGTTCATGACCCTCATCATTCTTTGTAACATGACAACAACAATAGTATGGAATGGGGAAAATGAAAATACTTGAAAGGGTTTAGAGAAATCAGGTGATTTTAAAATAGGGGCTTCCTTGATGGCTCTTTTAATATTTACAAAAGCTTCCAGAGCTTCATTAGTCCATTTTATTTCAGCACCCTTTTTCAACATTTTAGCAACAGGCTTTATGATTTCAAAAAAATTTGAAACAAACCTTCTCACAAAGTTAATTTGACAGAAGAAAGATTGGATAAATTTAACTGTTTTTGGAATTTGAATTTTATCAATAGAAGCAATCCTTTCTAGATCAATTCTAACTCCATCTTTGGAGAAAATATGACCTAATAATTTTCCTTTTGTAACCCTGAAATGACATGTTTTAGGATTCAAAGATATGCCATATTCTAGCGCTCTGATAAAAAAAAATTTCTAGATCATTACAATGATTTTCTGCCTTTTTAGAATAAGCAGTCATATCATCCTGATACACTACCAAGATATAATCAATCATGCCCTCAAAAGCCATGTCCATAGCAATCTGGAATGTAGCTCCTGCATTTGTTAGTCCAAAAGGCATCCTAGCATAAACATAAGTACCCCAAGGTGTAGTGAAAGCAGTTTTGAACTTCTCTGTTTCCCTAACTTTGACTTGATTATAACCCGAGAAGCCATCCATCATAGATAACAACTCATTCCCTATGACCTTCTGCAATAAAGATTCCATATTAGGCAAGGCATAATTATCTTTCAAAGATGAAACATTTAGATTTTTGAAATCTACACATAACCTAATATCACCATTTTTCTTTCTTACTAGTTCTAAATTTGATACCCATGTTGAGTGCCTTATAGGCTCAATAATCCTTGCATTTCTCATTTTCATTAACTCCTCCTTCAACTTTGGAGCCAAGGTAGTATTTATAGGTCTTTGCTTTTGTCTGAAAGGTTTTTCATTAGGCTTCAAAGGTATCTCATGCTGGAACAAATCTTCCCTGTAAGCTTTAAGGTCATCATATGACCAAGCGAAAACATGCCTATACTTCCTCAATAGATTAATCAATTCTATTCTAATTTTTGGTGTGAGCTTCCTTCCAACATACACTTCTCTTGGGTTGCTTTCACTTCCCAAGTTTACTTTTTTGACCTCCTCACATCCTCCTGAATTAAGCCTGAAATTCATTACATCTTTATCATCAAACATTCTTCCAAGCTCTATCAATCCTTTTGGGATTCTATTAGTTTTTAGCTGAAATACTTCCTACCCAAGTACAGTTGCTTTGTCATCCTTGTCCTCCATCAGTTTGTTCCAATCAATCCATTGGTGCTCATATTCATCTTCACAAAATAATTTTTTTAGTAAATCCTTGTCATCATCAAAAACTTGCCAGCTTTTTACATTATTAGGCACTAACGGTCTAGTCATAATCTCCACTTGGGTAATATCATCCAAAGGGATGTCATTATGTTTAATAGCCAAGTTCACCATGAAGCCTGCCCAAATATTGTTGGATCTCTTAGTCCAATTGATGTAGAAGGCGTCGAATAATTTAATGTGATCCCAAACTTCGTTCCTATAGTTTCTTAATTTTTCATTTTTTGTAGTAAATTTATCTCTAACTTGTGAAATGGCTAGTTCTGAATCACCATGAACCATTAGTAACTTGATACCATGCTTATTTTCTAGTTTAAAACCTAATAAGAGGGCCTCATATTTGGAAACATTATTAGTACATTCAAAGGTTAACAAAAAAGAGTATTTAAAAAAAATTTCATTAGGTGAAATAAGTACAACTCCTGCTCCATTTCCTTGCTTACTGCAGGCACCATCAAAGTATAACTTCCAAATTAAATTTTCATTTTGTTTAACTATTTGTGTAACTTTACTGATCTCTAGAGGTTTATAAATACTTACCGAAAAGTTGTCCATATCTGAGTGGCAAAAGTAAGTTGCTTCATCAGGATCAACCTCTTCTATGAGATATGGAGATCTTGGCTCTCTATTTATCCTCACCGTTGTCCCTTTGAATGGGATGGTAGCATATGATAGATCAAGCTGAATATGACCACCTACCAAATTTGACCATTGCCTAGACAACAACATTCCATAGTTCGTAGGAACTTGCACCACAGTGATGCCAATTTTATATGTGGTATCTGGGTAAGATGGAAACCTAAACTCCACATCTTTCATAATACCTACCATAGGTATGGGCCTATTGTCCATGGCATAACACTTACCATAAGGTATGTTAACATGCATTCCGATCTCTTTCATGACATCTTCAAGCATGATGTTTACTGCTGCCCCTGAATCTATCATACAGTTCCTGACCATTTTATTGTTAATTAATAGTGTCAAATAGAATGGATCAACCTGTGTGAGGCTTTTTGTGATCAATGTGCCTAAGTAGATTACTGGAGGATCCTCTTTCAATCTAGAAACATCCTTGCTTGCATCACCAACTTTTGATATAATCTTTAGGGTCTCATCCTTATATTATGGAAATTTCATCACTTCTAGCAAGGGTATTGAAACTTTTACCTAAGACAACGCTTGAGACATGAAAGTCCCATAGTTTGAAGAAGGTTTACTGATTTGTTTCCTCTCGACTGGTTTGACCAATTTTGGCATTTCAATTTGTTTATTTTTTTCTGGTTCTGCCCCTCTCCTAGCACCTGCATCCTTGCCCTTAGCCGCGTTACTGTTGGCTCCGCCTGATTTTGTGACCTTGGCAAAGATGCCTAATGGCTTGCCTTTCTCATTAGCTACATTCCTATTCCTCAGTTGATAATTACTTTTTACTTGTTCCACAACTACAATAGTAAAAGCCTTCTTCTCCTCTTCAGTCAGATTTCTCAAAGAAGGCACTAATTCCTCCTGAAACAACTTTCTCAAGCCAAGGACATCTTCATCATCATCACAAAAACCTTGTTGTATACCATATTGCAAATTTTCTCTTCTTTGATGTACATTAGAACATTCTTCTTCTTTAGATAACTCCTCATTTCTTTCCTAATAAGGATCAGATGAGAGGGCATTCACAGTTGGTTCATAACCTTCATTTGTATATTCCTCCTCTAGCAAGCCCTGGGCAATCATGCACTATTTTCCAGCATGAGGCAGAGTACATACATCACACCATGGATATTCATCTACAAAATTTGTAGTTTGTTTTAGTGGGTTAGGAGTCTCTTTGTTGATATTTGGTTTTACTAGTTTTTCATCTTTCCAATTTGTGTTATATAGAATGTCATGCAACCTCGGCCTATTGTAACTTATTTTCTTATTGTTCCTATGTGGTGGCCTTTCATTATGATTTTTTTTACCCTTTAGGTACTTGAGCATGTCCATGATTTGAGTAAGATCATCTTTCCTGGGAATCTTGGAGTTGTACAACTTTGGATCATCTCTCTTCGCAACTTTCCTAGCCACCTTCCTATTATTTTCAATAGTAGCTACCATTTTGGATGCTTGTTGTAAAGTGTTAGGTCTATGAGACAAAATCTCATAATGAGTTTTGCTGTCAAAAGCAATTAAATAAAAGTTAGTAAAAAATGAATCAACTGGTCTGACATCTTTGGGTATTCTATTTAGTACTTTATTAAATCTTTGATTAAATTTAGGAACTGATTCATTTTGATTCTTCCTTATGCTTGTTAATTCATGGGATGCAAATGAAGGATCATTATGATCTCCAAAATCTTCCAAGAAGAGCATCACAAAGTCCTGCTAGCTACAAATACATCCATCAGGAAGGCTTCTATACCATTCCCCCGCATCCTTTTTCAAAGACTGTACCAACAACTTCATGAATACATCTTCATGAGGAATCTCAAATTCTTCAATGATATTTTTTACATTAATAACATGCTGCTCTACTAAATCAACTCCATTTCCTGAAAATTTTGGGATTGCCAATCTCAAATCATTGACAATCTGATTTGGGTAACCAAGAATGCCGGTGAAATCCAATTGCCTATACCTTTCAATGATTAAGGGTTTCCTGCCACCATGATGGTTGTTTTGATTGTTCATAATTCCTCTATTGAATCCACCATTGATGCCATAATTTTCGTTATTGCCATTGTTCCCACCACCACTATTATTGCCATTATTGTTACCATTGTTCCTACCTCCACCATTGCCACTTCCATGATTGCCATTGTCACCTCTATTTTGTCCATTATTTAGATTGCTGCCACACCCATCTTCTCCTATGTGGTTTCCCCTATTTGTGTTAATCCAATTCCCATAATTTTCCCCATATCCATTCATTCTTCCATCCTCTAGCCTCTCTTCACTTTGATCCGTATGCACATCCCTCCATCTCCTATTCTCATTCACCAATGGGTTGTCATAGGCTACAAAAGGCTGGTCCATTCTCCTCATATGAGGGGGACTATATTTGGGAACTACTTGTCTACTTGTTTCACCTCTCTCTTCTCCTACTTTGTTTGTTTTGGGGCTTGAAATATTATTTCTCTCTATTCCTAGTTTCTGTAACACCCAATCTAGTTTCCTTTCAAGTGCCCTCGCCATCTTGGCATCATCAGCACTCATATCATCCATCTTAAGAATAAGATCATCCCATTGTTTTTCTTCTTGTTCCTCAGCATTCATGATCTCATCATGGTTATGTCTATTATGTTTTGTATTTATTTTATAGGAAGGGTTTTCTTCCCTATTTTTGGATCTTCCAGCAGATGAAGAATCTTCCTCTCTGCTAGGAAATTTCTTATATCCTTCAAATGCCATGTTTGATTTCTTTCCTTTGTTCCTTTTCTTGGGACTCAATTGAACAAGATCATTCTTTTTATGCAGAGACCTCCTCCCTTGCATCAATTTTACTGATAAATGTCTAGGGGTCTCTCTTATTTTTTCAAAATACCAATTATCATTCATGAATTAAAAAGTAGAGTCGCCACATCCTAAGAGAAAAATATTACTACTTATGTGATCTTCTTGAATCTCTCCTCTAGTAGAGTTTGAAATAAACTACCAAAAACTCTGAGAACTTTTGTATGAATAACTCCCCAACAAAGTCACCAATCTGTTGTATGACTCAGATGGGGAAAACAAAACTTATCAAATCTTCAATGAAAAAACACCAGAGCTTCTAGGTGAATGTCAAACTATGTATGACAACACCCCAGTAGAGTCACCAATTTGTTGGTTCCCAAAACCACAAATTGGAAAACCAAAAGGCTTGCCAAATCTTCAAGTAATCCAATCAACCTTGGCCAACAAACAGGGATGGTCTAAGACCAAATCCCTCTGCACTTTAGGCTCCACTGAACCTAGGTGGGTATACCTTTTCCTCTCAAGCACCCAAGAGATTATTTAAAGTGGATTTAAGTCTTTTAGCAAATTAAAAAAATGGCAAATTGTTGTTCTGCAACTATGCTTTATTATGTTCTTTAACGGAATACTTTGAAAAGAAATGAAATTTTTTATGATAGTATAATGAAAATAAGGATGCTTTCAGGACTTTAAAAGAAATATGTAAAGATTAGTTCATATAGAATTTAAGAAGAATGTTTCTTTATCAAGGACCTTGAACGTATGATCAACCAAAACCTTAAAAGATAAATAGAAGACCAGTGCCTTATCTAGGGGGTACTTATGACACTTTGTGGACAGAAAATCTTATCAACTCTTGAGACAATATTGATCATCAACTATGTAAGTTTTAGTATGTGTTACACAACAATGAAAACCAAGTATCATGTTTAATGTAATAGCATGTGATGGCACATCATAGCAAATCATATGACATATTTATCAAGAGGACAAAATAACTCATCAACACAAAAGTATGCACAATACTTAGGAAAAAAAACAATGAACCTTCATATATTAATCCTTAAGAGATGATTGCATACATAAGCTGCACTTGAAAATACTACATTACATTATGTTTGCATAAAAAAGATACTTCTTTATTCTATAGACTTCACAAATACATATAACTTATAGTCCCGACTGGCAGTATGTTAATTCTAAAATCTCACCCATTACAGTCAAAATGACTCATTATAAATACATATGCTAAGAGACACAAATGGAAAGACACACCCTTCCATTATCCTAACAACTAACTGAACAATAACTAAACATCCTAACTAAAACATCAATTACATTACAAAAGTTTAACAAATGAACTAAGACTGTCGATCTAGCCGATGTCTACATTTCTGAATATGCCACAAATAGCCCGCATCCTTGTATGTTGTAGCATTGGATATCGCATCCTTAGCTGCATTCTCGATCATGTAAAGATTCTCAAACTCGTCGGTAGTATCATTCATATCAAGGATATCTATTTTGGCAATGGCTTAGGCTGCACTAAGTAAAGACTTACACTCAGAAAGCCATATGGTCTTATCCTTAATTACTCCTGCATTGTCTACCAAATGGGGAACCCCATGCTGAACAATTTGTTGGCATTTATCAAATTCAAACGTCAATTCCTTTGTAGCTTCCTCATGTGTGACGAGCATACCCTGAACCTTCCTTTTTGTATTTTCTCTAATCGATGCATCTTGTAATAGCAAGTTGAGTCTATCTCGAATTCTGGTGTGTGAAACCATATTGTCCATGTTCCTCTGATATACACCCCAGAACTCATCCAATGCCTTCTCCAAATTCTCATATCTCTTATTCAACAAAACACAAGCGGTGTCAACCCTGATGCTTTTCATCTCCCTCTTCAACTTAGTATGCCCATAAGCCAAGTTTTCAAATTTATTCTTCTATTGACCTCCCGAATCAATAATTTGAGGGATTGGATGCCCACTCCTCTTAAGGGTTTCTTCATATAAGGCCTTGTATTTATTCTTCTCTGCTATCTCATGCTTCATCTGGGCCTTATTGAATTTTGAAATATTAATACCTATATCGGACGTGCCCATAAGGTCTACTTCTCCAACTTTCAGGGTCATCATGTGACCAAATGCTTTGTCTAGATCTATAATTTTTGGCCTTTTATTGGGAGGGTATAAGGCCCACAACAAAATTTCTTCCTCATTTAGATCATACCTTGATCCAATAAAAATATCTTTTACTCCTTGGATATTCAATTTCATATCCTTATTGTCTGCCTTCTCTCCTCTAGTTTTTTTTCCAAGGTTTCCTTAACATCTGCTAGCTCTTCCACCTCCTTATTTCTACACATGTCTTCAAATTCATCCTCTTGATGCAGATATTCTCCTAGATCTTGCCTCTTCCTTCTTGCATGGATGTAACCCTCAGGATCATAATGCATCCTAGACACATGCTGGAATAGGTTGTATTCATCCACCAGCTTCCTATCAATGGATTCATATGCTTTGGTAGATACAATTTTAAAGTCCTAGAAGTGAAGTGTACCAGGGAGGAAGGATTGCTTGTGTGCACCTCCAAAATGATTGGCATTAGAAACATTTAATTGCCATACAATTTCTAAAAAATCAATCCTCTCTGGCGTAGGTTTTGGTAGCACATAAGGATAACCTTTAAATCCATAGCATCGAACAAAAGTGAAGTTTTGGCATGAGTACCAATCACCCCAATTGTGATTGACCTTTGGATTTTTGTGCTCGTGAGGCCTAATAAACTTCTTGACATCCTTAGAGAATGATCCCTACAGTGGCCCACCAAAGAGCAAGAAAATTGGTTTAACAAAGAATTCCTCAAATTTGAGGTAATGAGAGTTCACATATCTGTAATCCTAGAGAGAAACCCACAACTACACCAATTGATCCCGTCCATTCTTCCCTACTATATTTAGACTCAAACCCTCTAGCCATAATCCCCTGAATCAACAATAGAATAAAAAAATATGCATTAATAACGAATAATTCTTGAAATGCTTATCTGGATTATCTTTCAAGTTCATGAAACCTTCATGCAGTTTGTCCACTAGGTACTAAGAGAAATCCAACTCTCTAGGCTCATGCCTCTAGATATCTGTTGCCAAAACCAACGGTCCTATGTTTGCCACATCAGGAGCTTCAACTCCTCCAACCTGGCCACAAGCCATATATGTCTATTGTAGATACTTCTTGAAAATAGTTATATCATAAGGAGGGCCATCTTCCTCTGTTAGCCTTCCCTTTTCCTCTTTGTGGATTGCGACGTTCCAACCCTGATATGTAGTATCCATTTTCCTATATTCCTCCTCCAAATCCGTAAATGACAAAGGCACATCTGCCTCCAGATCCACTCCAAAAACTTCCTGATTTGTGGCTACCACAAAGTGAACAAAAACCATCCCATAGGGCAACAAAATGCATCACTTGTTTGCATCATAATGTCTCACCAGGAGTTTTAATAAGTCAATATCTACAAAAACATTAGGTACTATGAGTTTACCTAAATTGGTGTTCCATGCATTTGAAATTGGCATAGGTTCATCCCTGTGGAGGTAATGAAAAAGAAACAGCTCATGCCCTCGCACTATTGTGAGTACATCTCCAATTTCTCTGTACCTATCCTCCAACTGCTCATGAATAGGAAAATTCACATTAGCTCTACGTGACCTAGCTCCTAGAGAGCCCATTTGATCTATCATATCTTGGTTTATCTTTCTTTGAGCCTCACTGACTTCACCCTTAGACTTTTTCATCATGCTACTGGACACTTCTACAACCTTTCACTTCCCTTTTGAGCTTGACCCTTCCCTCTCTGCAAAATTCTTCACTCCATACTTAGTAGCTCAGAAAGCACCTGATACCTTTTCTGCAATAACTCTATGCAAAATATTGTTATGCAACATTGGTTATATATCCCAAGGAGTCCAATTTTGTACTTAATTACCACAATCTTGATGGATTTTCTTCATGTGGTAACATACCTACTCTGTAGATGCATTTAATTGAAGCCATTTATGTCAGTTTTTCACATCAAGACCTCCAATGGCTAATCGGCAAGACCTTTTCCAATGATTCAATTATTTTGTGCTGATTGTTATGAATTTACTACTTTTCACTTTCTAATCGGCACAAACTATCCCTACCAACTTATCGGGTCTCGGGATAGAAATTTTTTCTCTATCCCGATGGTTCATTTCATCCCAATGGGCAACCTTTCAATCTCAGTTTTGCCTTTTGTTTTAATGCTCCATCAAAATAAATCTCCCTGATGCATTCGCCTTTGGTTTCCTTCTACTTAACCAATCGAGTGTCGGCATAGTTTATTTCATGTCTCTCTGATACCCTGATGATCTCAATATACCAATCAGTATTCTACATAATCTCACTACGTTATCAGCATAACTCATCCCAAAGAACTCCTCGCAACCCACCATTCACCTAAATGGTCCTATTGGGTTTCAGCATAACATAAAAGTTCTTCCTCTGATGTCTCGATGAATCCTTACTAAATGCTTTCTTTATTGGTATAGCTTACACCGATGTCCCCGTAAGCACTTCTATCTTCATCAGGGGTTGGAATAGCCCTTTTCTATTCCTACCAAAGTCTTGATGAGTCTCTGATGCACCTTTATGTTTTATGTCTCCAAGTCTATTTTATCAGTATAAGTAATTTTGATAGTTCTGCCCTCTGACTCTTCATGTCATCGGGGATCGGCCTAACCATTTTTGTACTATTCTGATATGGTTCCCTTTTCTGATGGGCCTACCTTTGGTTCCCTTTAGTCATCGGGTATCGGGATAGACTATTCTCATTACCTCTGATCTCTCAATACTATATGATGAGCTTTTCCTTATCGTTACAAGTTACACCGATGGATTCATAGGCTATCGGTATAATAATTTCTACATTTTTCCGACAAGACAATGTATGCCAATAGGAAAACAACCACCTTCTATTTCATCGGAACAAGCTATCCTGATGACATGACTTTCTCAAGAGCGTGCACCATGCTTAGTATTTTTTAAATGCTCCAAAGTGTCTGCATGATGTTTCATCGGTATAAGTTATGCTGATAATCCTTCTTTTGCTCGCCAATGTTGTTTCATTGGGACTACTTATGCCGATGATTGAAATTTTGAAATTTAGCATAGATGGACCATCACTGTTGAATATTAGTGATCCCCACTTTTCTCATAGGGTCTAATACATATTAGAAGACAATCCTAGATCATAACATAATGACTTCTTTGCTGACAAAATGCCTCCATAATGGAATCCTTGTGGAGTCAATACTTAGTGCATGACCTTAGTGTGCCCAAGTAATACCTTGATACTCCTGAAACAACTTATCCTTTAGAGGACTTTACCCATGCTAATAATATTTCTACACATGCAAACCAGCAATAAATTCTCATATGATAAAAATGAAAAAAAGGAAAAGGCCTCTATATAGTATAAAATATTTTGTAAAAATATGTGCTAACAACTAGTTTGCTGCAAACTAGTCAGCATCCAGAGAAGAAAATTTTTAATGATCAGGTAGCAAGCTCACTAGTGCAACATCAGACCGACAATCGATGAGGTTTAGCACCATCACAAATAGAGACATCAGATCTGGTAGCATGATTATTGGATACAAGTAACTCAATCCAATCATCTTAACTCTATTTCTAGCTCCTGCATTTATGTTGCACATAAGATCATGAGGGAAAATGAGAAGTTAGATCTCTATGGATGGATGTTAGATGAATAGAAGGGACATTTCGGTATGGAAATATTATTGTCTGTTTGATGCTATTTTTCATTAATGAAACTCAATTTTGGGAAGAGATAGTGGGCATTTGATATCCCAATAGGAAGGCAACTGAAATAATCTTTTGTTACACTAGGTAGTCAATGAGATAATAAGGTATGGAGTTACTTCAAGGCATTCCAAATTCTATGAAATATAGAGAGAGGGTTCCAAAGAAAATTGTTGAGAGATACTCAACTGAGATATTCTTCATGGTTAAAAAGGATGAAACCTTGATGGAAGCAGTCAAACCTCAAAATATATGGATTGAAGAGATGGTTTATGAAGTTGATGCATAGACTTTGGATGCTAATGCAAAGATGTTAATTGATGGACCTATTGATGAAGCTGAGAAATCCTTTGGTACCATAGAACAAAATAAATAAGAGGTTCAAACTAAGTTTAACAAGAACAAGAGGGAGAAACATCAAGGCAAGGAAAGAAAATTTGTTGAACAAGTATCTTGAGATATCAAGGCATTAATGGACTTCGTTCTAGAAAAAGGAAGGAAGAGGAAAGAGCCTGAAGTTTTTATTGAGCCTATTCAATCAGACTCTAGAATTGAGGATGACACACCCTTAGCATTCAAGAGGGTATTGAGGAAGAAAGGTGAATAATCCAAGGAGGAAGCAAGGAAGCCACCAGTTAGGAAGGTTACAATCAAGGTACCGACACATAAAAGAGCTCCAAAGGAAACACCTTTTGCTCCATCCGGTATTAGAAGAAGAAAGAAGATGGATGCCACAGACCTAGCAATGGTATCTAGTAATGTAACAATTATTCCACCTAAGTCTTGTGCAAAATTGGTAGATGAAATAACTAAGGATGGTATGTTGAAAAATGTACAATTTTATTATGAGCATTTAGATGATGATGAATAGAGAGAAGTTGAGGAAGTAGTTTTATTATATTTAGATATATATAAGAAAAATTTGTTGGAAATTGAGAAGCAAATACCGACACAGTTATATGACAGTTTAGATGCTAGAATATAATCAGCTATGGAGGAAGATAAGTGGATAAAGATTCATGAGTTATTAACTACCCGTGGATCCATTACTCCAGAGGAGTTGGATAGGACACTTGAGGTTGCAAATAGAAAAATCTTTCACAACAAGCATAGGATAGTTAGTCTTATGTTAGGAAGGGTTAGTGAGATAATCACTGAGACCCATAAGGCATGGGTTCAATTGTTTGATACAAACCCTAGTTTTTACACTTCACCAAAGGCTAAAATTGACACTACAGACATCCCGATTGAAGGGAAACGTAAAGGTATAGTGGGTACCTCATCTACAATTTTGAAAGATATTAAGATATTGGATAAAGAGCTCCTGGTAGAATCTAATGTATAGAAAATAGAGGTGATACCAATAAATGTTAAGATACCGACAGATTCAGTGAGTGTACAAGTTACAAATGTTGAGGAAAATAGTCCTCCGGGTCATAATGTATAGATTGAGGTCACAGTTCATAAGAAGGAACCAATAATAACTGATACTACACCAAGTGGTGAAGCCACCAGTGCAAAAGAGGAAGTTATAGAAGTTAATAAACCATTATAGGAGAAGAAAGAGGAATCCGGCAAGGAACTAGTAGTGAGCGCATCATTATTGTCAATCGAAACCTCACAGGTAGAACAAAAAAGCTTAACTAAGATTAGTTCTATTGAGCTCACGATGATGGTTGCACATAAGATGATGAAGGAAGGATTTGTGGACAAAGGAGTTATTGATCAATCAATCCCAATTTTTCATAGAATTGTCCTAGAGTGCAAATTTGACAAAGGAGCAAGCCAATCCAGCAAGCTTAAAGTAATCACAGGGCACATTTCTAAGGACTTTCAATATTTACAACATATATCAAACTAGCAGGTGTTGGAGATATTTACACAAGCTAAGAGAGCAACATTTGATCAGATGATTGAGTGAGAAGAAGGAGATTAATGATAAGTTGAAGTTGATTGATAATGTCTTAATGCAATGTACTAATATTTATAGAGTATGTTGTAACATAGGTTTACTTATAACAGATTTAGATAAAAGGATTAAGGATACTCAGGAGAAGATTGTAGGTATAGTCAATTCTTTTGATAGTTCAATTTCTTTGACTACATCTATTGATGGTCATATTTTGGTATTGGAAGCTCAAGTTTTAGCTCTTGAGAGGGATAAAGATAAAATCATTAGGAGAGCTAGAGGTCTCAGAGGATTGGTGAGTCCCCAGTTGGACTCATTAAGTGTACATAAGAAGGAGTGTATTGATATGGATGGTAAGACCACACCAGAAGAACTTAAGGATAAACAGTCATATGCTCACATGCTTAATGGACTTGTATTTGTTTCTGGAATATTCAAATCAGGTTGGGATACCTATCTAGAGCTTTTGGAGAAAGCCTATCTGGAAATTTTCAAATATATTTAGCTCCGATAAGGTGTTTTGGGACATTCTTTGTACAACCTTTCATTCTTCGTCTAGGTTTTTTATTTTTTTTTGGCATTGATGTCAAAGGGGGAGGTATAGGTGAAAAATATATTCTTGACATCGGGAGATATGGAGGTATGGAGTATTTTTTTGAAAAAAATGATCACGGATGGGTATTAAGCTCAGGGGGAGCAACCTAAGAATGAAACATACAAATGGAAACCATTATCATTTTTCACATGAGTGTTTCCATCAATTCCAAAGGGGGATATTGTTGGAAATTGACACACATTCAATTTGTTTCAATATTTTGTCATTGATGGAAACATGTTCCAGCTTTCATAATTTGGTTTGGTTGTTTACCGATAGACACTTCACCAGCATCGATAAGAGAAATTCTATGGGTAGCAGAATTGCAGGCCGAGATGACTTCATCAAGTTATAGGTATTAGATGATGACATCATTTGGGAGATCCAAAAATTGACAATTGATTTTGACATTTATGTATATATATGTAATTGAGCCAACATGTATATTCATTTTCTAATTATCTATGTAAGCCGACATAAGGCATGAAGGATTGTAAGGGTATATAGGTCAGTTGATTAGAACATTTTGTGATATGAGAGATAAGTGAGGTTATGAGATATATGAGAGTAATATTTGTAATGCGAGGAATGTGGATTATGTAAGAGGTTATTTCGGTAAGGGTTTAGGGTAGAAAAACTGGAACAGATTGAGCTTGAACCGAAACTCTATCAACCATAGCAGATGCATTATATGAGTTCAGTTTTGTGTTTTCTTATTTAGAGTGACTATAGTCAGTGAGACTCTTTTGTGATGAGCAGTATGCTCTAGGCTGTAAGCCTTCTTGCATGTGCAGGCCTCCATATTTTGTAATATCTTTTAATATGGCCAGTGGGTTGATATTGTGGGTCACAAATCCCACCATGGTTTTTTCTCTTTGAGGTTTTCCATGTATAATTATTTGTGTTATAGTATTCATTTGTGTGATTGGCTTATTGATTGCTTTACTTCTTTCATTTATATATGTATTAGTTTACCAGTTGGTGAATGCATGTTTTAATAAGGTTAAAATTGATCATTCTAGTAGAACACTGATTCACCCCCCCCCTCTCAGTGTTCTTGGATTCCAACAAATATAACTAGTTATATGGTTTTTATAAAAGGGTGGCTCATTGCCTGATGACTCACTGCCAAATACAAAAGTGGCTCATTACTAGAATGCTTACTACAATAGATATAAATGAACTGAGGAAAGGTGCATCTCCAAATGCATGAAGTCAATTCTATATTAAGCTCAAATAACAACTCACAAAACTTACAATAGATCTAGTAAGGGATCAGTGTACCATTGTCCACAACTGCCTATAGCAGATTTGGTGAGGGATTACTGCACTACTCTACCAAAACAATCACTTGCAGCAGATCTAGTAAGGGATTATTGAAATATTGTTTGCACTCTACTTCTGCTATATACTTCTTTCCTCATACATTTCTCACACTACAAACTACTTTTATTACTACACCCACTTTGTTCTCCATAGCTCTGTCATTTGCACACTTCTTCTTTTCACCTATCTCATAACCTTCACACTCTTTTCACACTATATCACACACCTTCTATGTATATATGTGTGTGTTCAGTAAGCTCATATACTGAGATGATATTTTGGCCAAGCACAAATGATTTACACAATAATATGTTGCTCAGATGAACACATTATCTAATAAAGCCTTAACCAAAAACATGATAACAAATTTGGCCTTCACTTGATCTCCTACATGCTTCCTTCATACATTTCATTTGCCAATGCATACACCTTAATTACTAAAAGAGAACATGAGTCTCCCAGACCTATATACAAAAACCCATAAGTACAAGGTTCTAAGCACAACAACACCTAACTCTAGGATATAGATGCCACATATACCACAAGTAATAAAACATAAATAATGATAGATACAATAAATATAGTTGATATAGCTGCTACCACTAATATAACTAATATGGGAGCTTATACATTTAATAGAAAAACAAGATACCAACCAAGATAAGTACAACTCAAGATTCCAGAGATGAATATATTCTAGAAATAACTCCAGTAGATCATCTAAGCCGTGTTGCATCACCTTCTCAACTAGTAATACCAAAACTTCTTCCCAATAGCATACACTAGATGTGGCATGTTAACTGGGTTTGACATCAATGAAAATAATGATAATATTTACACGTATAACAAGATGGTAGAGGTGATACACTAGTGATAGTTGTGGGAGAGGGTGTAGATGAGGAGATGAAGGTTGATATTCTTGGGACCTCAAAGGAGAGTGTCGATGCTTCATCAAATTGTTTTAGATCCTGTGAATTGGAGGACTCTAATGAGGGGGATGATTAAAATGATGATGATGATGATGATGATGATGATGATGATGATGATGATGATGAGGGTGACGAGCATATGACTACAAAAGAGGAGGGTATGGTGGGTATAGTTGAGACTAGAGGTGGAGTTTTGGGGGAAGTAGTTAGGGATCAAGCTGATGTGGGTGTTGTTGATGATCAGATGCTTCATTTGGAGGATGTTCCTTGTAATGAACTATTTGATTAAATTGCATGCTCAAGTACTTTTATACAAACAAGATAGTTATATAACCATATGGGTTAGGCATTTTTCCATATGGGATAGGGGGTTTTCATATATCCAATTCGGGATAGGAATCTACCCAAATAGAGTAGGCATCTATTCATAAGAATAGGAAATACTTTGGCCAAAGACTTAGACTCATCGGGACCATCTGAGTCCTAAGTCACTCTCTAAAGACTACACTCCCCTACTAGGAGTGCACCGAGGTCACTATCCTTAGGAGTATATAAAAATAATTATATAAAAAATATTGAGTTATGCCTCAAAATTTGGCCTCAAGCCTCAAGAAGTCAAGTGAATCCATACGAGATTCCTTCTGAGTATGCATTAAATTAGTTTTAATCTTTCAATTAGCATTATGTATACCCTTTTATTGAAGGACTAAGGAGCTTCAAAAACCAACAAATCATCCTTAACCAAATTGTAATCCCCATCCCTGAATGCCTAAGTACTAGGGACAACTTTGTCCCTAGACTGCCTACATTACCCATTTCGACATGATATCAAGGTGTAAAATATTTAGTTTTGGTTTTTATCTATGGTTTAATGTAAACTGTTTGGTTTGTACACAACCCTTTCTAGGGTCAATGTCTCAGATAATTTCTATGTGGTTGTTATCCATGATGGTGGCTCTATAGAAAAAATCTCAAGGTGGTCTTCTACTTATGGCCTAAAAACTAAGTCCTATTTCCTATGATATACATCACCCTCGATCCATTATCATCTAATAAATTTCATCAAGATAAATAAATTCCAAAAAAATCACACACAACTAAACCCTAATGGGGTTTTCTAAGGTTTAACTAAGTGGATGCTAGTTCATTTATAATATATCTTTTTAGATTATTGATCCTATTGGCAATATGTTGGATTTGGTCAAGTGTTGTCATTGATGTCAACATTGTATCACCATTGGATATGGTTCTACTATCCTAGTTGGACCTATCCTGGTTAGACTTGGTGTTTGTCTTGGTTTTGGCTGTGATTCTGATCCGGTATGATCAGATCCCTGGATTCAATTTTGGATGGTTAGTCTAGATGGCTATATGCTTGTCATATTCTGTTGGTTTTTTATTTGGTGCTCCAGAAGCTATTGCTTATGTTCTTTTTGTCTAATTTGTTTGCTTCATGTGCATATACAGGAAAAGTGAGACAGTATGTGGGTTAAAATGTGGCTCCCACAAGGGTTGAGCTCAGCATGTTGTAGATCACAGATATATTTATGCTCCTTCATAGATGACATGGCATAGTTGATATAAGGCCAAAAGAAGCTCAGAGCAAATGCAATTGGCCTGTGTAAAGTTTTACTCGGGTGCCAAAGAGGTTTTTTTAAAAGGCCAGAGAACTTCCAAGCGTTATTAGTCGCCAGGCATGAAGAACATTTATCCCACATTGGTCGCGGGTAGGAGATTTTTTGTATTTAAAACTAAAGTCACATATAACTATAGTGTCAAAGATTACAGGCTTTTGGCAAGAAGAGGCAACTCGTGGCCTGGTGGACCCTGCGCGCATGCACATCTCAAGGTGACCCAAATTTTGCATCAGACCGAAAAGACCAAGAGTAAAGATTGAGTAGATTGATCACATCCAATGGTCAGGCAAAAGATCAGATGATGGTCACTAAGGCGCTATGGAAATATGCAAGCCCATTTATCACTGTGACTTGGTGACAAGGTGATCCCAGGTCCATCGGACATTGGTAAGACCCATGATATGTTACGTTGAAGGCTTGATAGAGATTGCAAAGCGGTGTGTGTCGCCATCGCATATCAGACTTGCAAGTTTGATGATATCCCGATGACCTGATGGAAAGTGCGAAGTAGTGTAGGGAAGTGCGAACCAATGCAGATCAAGGGAGATCGGATAGTGGAGTGACATTTCAGGGCTATCCATGACTATCATTGTACCATGGTTGTGAAGTGCCCGGAACAAATACCCTCGCGACAAGTGGTAGGCCAGGTGGTGCTGAGGTGGATTCTAAGAAAATCACAAGGTGACATGTGGTGACACACGGCAAGATAGGTGGCAGTCCAGTGGCTAGTGACATGGCACAGATGGGTGACTTATCGAGCAGACCTTGGCTGGGATGAGTCTCGAAAAGGTTTCACCAAAAGCCCTATTCCATCACCATCGAGAAGACCTTGGCATCGATGGATCTCTAAACGGATTCACCAAAGGAATCGATTTCATTGAAATAAAAGATATCGATGAAACTACAGGTTTGATGAGATTGGTAAATGGCTCGCTGAGGGAGTAGTTTGGTTGAAAGAGTGATGCTAAACAAACCAAAGTAAAATAGTGGTCCCAGTGCCGCTGAGGTGGCAGATGAGGCCGTGCTCAGGTGGATTAGGTGGCAAACCAAAGATTGACACGTAGCATAGATGGAAAAAGAGGTAAAGGGCGAGCAAATTAGAAAGATCAATGGTGATCACGAAAGATCCAATGGTTGTCACTATTTCGTGATTCAAATATGATCATCAAATACTCACCGCTACTTGGCGACAAAGCATGTGTGGAAAAGGTGAGTGCCTAGGTGAGATAAGGATCATGCAAGTCCAGAAGATCCGATGGTTGTCTCTAAGGTGCAAGGAAAATTTGCATGCCCAGTTATCGTTGTGACTTAATGACAAGGTGGGACCAAGTCCAGTGGCAGGTCCAGATGGCAGACAAAGTGGACCCACGAGAAAATTAGAGGCAAATGTGTGGCAAAAGGCTACAGATGAGCAGATGTATATATTTTTAAGTTAACTTTGAACTTGAACTTTGAATCGGTTCAAAGTGGGTCAATGGTTCAAAGTGGTTCAATGCTTCAAAGTTCATTGGTTCAAAGTGGTTCAATGGTTCAAAGTACATTATCATTTCTCATTCCCGTGGGCGCAAGATGAAGAAAGCAAAAAAGCAAAGATAAAAGCAAATGGTGGGGCCTGCTAGGAAGTAAACAAAACAATTAAAGCAAGCGGCCATGGTCAATGTAGGAGATCCAGTCGCTGGCAATAATAAAAATTGCATAGTGGACTCAGAACTGGTTGTTTTAACGATGAAAAGCCTGCCAAGCAAGGAGATGGATTTCTACATGAAAGATTAATGCAGATGCTTATTGATTGTCTGAATATGCAAGTGTTACATACCATTGGAAAGCTCATGAAACAGGGAGATCATTTCCACAACCATTTTTAATAGAAGTTTCAACACGGAGAACAGTTGCCAGAGAATGCATAAGATTTTCTAAATGGGATTTGTTTTTAATATAGTCACAGTTCAGTTCATCATGCAAATTTCACATGGAGATAACTAATTTTCGCATTTAGACATGCAGATTTTCTCTTCATGCAGGATCAGTGGCAGTCCTTTTGAGCAGTAAAGATTATTATTTTACAGCATTATGCATGAGTTTTTATGCCATTTTTGGGGCAGATTCGCCCAAGGCTTTTCTCATACAGTCATTTTAGGGTTTTGAAGGGGATTCATCACGATTTCTATATATTCCTTCTCTCCTTTTTTCCCTCTAGTTCTTTATTTTTTGCATACACATTTTTGCAAAAAAGTATTGTAGCTCAGCAGTATTTGAGTTTTGTAATAGCAACACTCCTTTATTTTTTAGTAATATAGCAGCAAATTTCCTTCTTGGCACTTCTTGTACTATCTAGTGAATGAATGATTTGATAATTTCCTATGATTTTTATCCTCTAATTTATCTCATTCAGTCAATTTATGGTGCAAGGAGATACGTGTTAGTTGCAGGTTCTAGTTTGTGTTAGTTGATTTTAATTTCTTGAAGTTGTGAAAACTTATTGTTTTCCTTCACGCATGCATTAAATTCATGCCTTTCTAGGAAATGTTTATGCATCTACATCTTCAATTGAGCTGTGAATCAATCAAGGTTATTTGTTGAAGGTTTTGTGAGTTAAGTCAGTTGTAGATCTCAGATAAGATATTGTGGTGCATCACCTTCATTAGAAAGGATTTTCATTACATGCAAGTTTTCTATCCCTTTCTATCCCTTTTCTTATTAAAAATATTTACAAGAGATTCACCAAACAAGAAGTCAGCCTGGTCTCTGGAGATTCACCTTCAATTTGAGAAACCCACAGGCTTGAAGGTGTTTTCATGTTTCATAGGATTGCTTGTTTTCAAACTTAGCATCACAGGTGCAATCCTCAGTGACAATAGTTCCCGGTTGGTATTTCCTGGTACCAGTTAGCTCTAATGGTTAGCAATATTTGATGATTTGGGTAGATGATTTTGGTTTGGATTATGGAATAGGTTTCTAACATGATGAAGGTGCTTCTTGATCATGTTCTAACTGTTTTGTGGCTTTGCATTGGTTGGCATAATGATATGGTGGTCCTACTTATCTGGTTAGATATTTTGTGTTATTGCATTGAGGGTTTCTACAGGTTGGTGAAACATGTTGGAGATTGGTCTTAGCATGATTTTCAGTGGATGTAACTATTTGGGTATTTATATTAGGTCCATGCTATGTAATGTAAATCATAATATTGTTCTGGTGATATCGTGTAATGTATTTTGTTGTAATTGTGGGTTTATGGGTTTAGGGTTTAACCAACCTTATCAATAAGGTTGATGATCTGTATTTATAGGTGACTTCCTCGTGTAATTCAGGTATGGTATGGGATCGATGGTTACATCTTCATTATCAAAGAAAGGTTTATGTGCCAATAGGGATATAACATTCAATGAAAGATTGTGAGAGGATTTGGTATTGCAGGACAAACATCTGTTCTTAATCAGAACTATATCAAGCATTAGGAGATGCTACTTTCATAGTTCATTCTTTTCGGATTGTAGTTTGATAATTTTGTAAGTTAGTGAGACTTCTCTTTTGTGATGAGCAGTGAGCTCTAGGTGGTTGGTCTAATTGCAAGTGCAATCCCCATTGTAATTATTTCACATACTGGTGCAAAAGTATTATCTAATTGTGGGTAGGGTTTCCCACCATGGTTTTGCCCTTTACTGAATTTTCCACATAAAAAGTATTGGTGTTGTGTGTAGGGTGCTTTCATGCTTTATCTTTCATTATGTTGATTTCCTTGTGCTCTGGTATAAAGTTTATAATTTGCATTAACTGTTATACTTATGAGAAAACTGATTCACCCTCCTCTTAGTTTTCTATCGATATCATAAATTTCTAACAATTGGTATCAGAGCCTGATCCTCTTTGCAAAAGATTAACCACTTGAGGAGATCTGATGGCATCGACATCAAATTCTACATTCAACCCCTACCAGAAGGAGATTCCCATATTTGATGGCACAAATTACAAAATATGGAAGGAGTGAATGAAGATTCATCTGAGATGTCTTGGAGCTAAAGTTTGGGAGATAGTGGAGAAAGGGAATATACCTCATGATCCTAATAATGGAACACCAACACCTGTTGATGAATAGAATAGAGCTGAAAATTATGTCAAAACAAAAGAAGCATTGCTAAGTGCCCTATCTAATGAGAAGTTATTAAATGTCATAGAGTTGGAGAATGCAAAGCAAATCTGGCTAAAGCTTGAAACTCTTTATGAAGATGACCAAATAGTAAAGATTCCAAAACTTGAAGGTTTCCAAGTGAGATATGAAACTTTCAAGATGGAAGAAGATGAGAAGATAAATTCTTTCATGGATAGAGTGAATGAAATTGTCATGGTAATCAAATGTTGCAGCAGATTAGTTAGTGAGGATGAGGTTGTGTCAAATATTCTGGGAGTTCTACCTTCGGCTTACAAGAGAACTTGAATAGTTGGAAGCCCCAATTGCTAGAAGAATCCCTAAAGGACTGACTGGAAGTAAGTATGAAGGAAAAGTACCTTTTAAATATTTTTTATGCAATAAGATTGGTCACTTTGCTTCTACATGTCTTGAAAGAGCTACTAGGAATCATGAAATATTTATGAGGAATTGTAAATCCTAATCTGGAATATCAGAGAAGACCTAGAGCTACAAGGAATAAGGACAAATCTTGTTATTATGTTGGTGATGATGATTTTGGTATTACTGATGATGATGATGATGATGATGAACCTGTAAGTGGATCTGGTAATGGAAGCTTCAGTAAAGATTGGGTCTTTATTTCTATCAAGGATGATTCTTTGGAACCTGTCATTGAAGCAACTCATATTGAGGATAAAGATTTAGCTTCTTAAATTGAAGAGAAGGATGAATGGGTTATAGACAGTGATTTCTCACATCACATGACTGGTCATAAGAGGAAATTCCTAACTCTCCAAGAATTTGATGGCAGACTAGTCAGATTTGGAGACAACAAAGCATGCAAGATCAAAGGCAAAGGAACAATATCCTTGGATGGTAAGACTAATATTGACAATGTTTATTATATTGAAGGATTGAAGCATAATATCTTGAGTGTAGACTAGATGGAGGATAGGGGATTTTATTTCCAATTTAAAGATGGAAAATGGAAGATTATCAATGGATATGGATTGAAGATTGCATCCAAAACTCAGACCAAAGGAAACATCTTTCATCTGAACTCCAGTGAGAAGGTCTTCTTGAATGATCAGATTGATGAAATCTAGTTATGGCACTAGAGGATGTGTCATGTAAATTTTGATTACATATTAAAGATCAATTCAACACAAGCTATCAGAGATTTTCCCAAACTTGTTAAACCTCATAATCCGGTATGTAGAGAATGTCAAATGGGTAAGCAAGTTAGAACTTCTTTCAAAATTATACATGATATATCTAATGAAATTCTTGATCTTATTCATACTGATCTATATGGACCGGCAAGGACTAAAAGTTTTCAAGGTGATAGATGATATTTTATGTTTTTTATTGATGACCATTCTAGAATGATGTGGGTTGCATTTTTGAAAGAAAAATATGAAGCTCATGAGAAATTCAAAATTTTCAAACCTATGGTTGAGATAGAAACATGATTGAAGATCAACTGTTTAAGATCAGATCAAGGTGGTGAGTTTACATCTGGTGAGTTCAACAACTTTTGTGAGAAGCATGGAATCAGAAGACAATTTTCTACACCTAGAACCTATTGGTATTTTGGTATTGTTTTCTCATTGATGTCAGCACCTACTATCACCTATCAAGTCTGGCACTTTGAAGAATTGGCAATGTTCACCAGCAAACAAGTGACTTATGTATAGTCACCGGTATTTGGTACATCGGCAGGATATAATATTCACCGGCACCTGGAATGGCATGGAAAACACCTAGTTATGTCGAAGACATCATTTGGACACTTTGTCTTGGAGATTTGTTCATTGGCATATTCCTATTTGCATATTTGTTGTTACCAACAAATAGCTCCAAATAATTCACCGGCAGACTTATCTATTCTAGATCAGCATGACGCGCTATGGAGATGTTTTATTAATGTTGTAATTGCATTCAGATGACATGTTGAATTGGTTATTGCATTGGGTATTGTTTTATTTGTAAAATGATTTTATTGTAATATCCTTTAGAGCCGACCTACTAAAATTGGTCTTAGGTTATGATATAAATGTAAGATCTTATTTGTAAGATCTAATGTGGAATGTGAAAAGGAATTGTGTGAAGGTATATGCGAGAATAAGCAAAGCTATACACGCAAACATCATTTGAAGATTGAAGGATGTTTTTGTTAAGACAATCAGAACTACACCGGTATTGATTCCAGCATAGTAAGATGCTATTTTGAGTAGTACATCCTTATTGGATTTAACCATCCAATTGTAGTCAGTGTGACTCCCATTTGTGTTTGAGTAGTGAGCTCTAGGCGCTTGGTCTTTTTGCATGTGCAGGCCCCATTTGTATACACATACTATCTGCAGTAGTATCATCTGATTATGGGTAAGGTTTCCCACCATGGTTTTTCCCCTTACAAGGTTTCCACATACAAATATTGGTGTTATGTGTTGTGGATGTTATTATCTTTCTATTTCACGCATTGATCTTTACCGGTACTGTAATTAACTGATAAAACTGTCTACTGGCATAAAAGTTTGGTTTACCAGTATTAAGCATTATTGTTGGTTAAGTTGTTTTGGTTTGAATTTATTTGACAACTGATTCACCCCCCCCCCCTGTCAGTTGTCCCGAGGACCTAACAATAGGTATCAAAGCCTAGTCCTCTTTTTGTAGAAGTTTAACAACTTGAGGAGATCCAATGTCTAATAACTATTTTAGGAAGGATAGTCCTAAGCTTGATGGAACCAACTATGCAATATGGAAGATTAGAATGGAGACACATCTAAATTGAAATGGAAAGGACATCTGGGATGTTACAAAGAATGGCTATACAACTCCTACAACTAGCCAGGCTAATCCACTAAACTTGGCTAAAGATGAGAAAAATGATTGCAAAGCAAGAGAAGCACTTTTGAGCGCATTAATAGATCAGAAAATCATGGGATTATCAGATAGATCAACTACTAAAGCTATTTAGGATCATCTAGAAACATTGAATGAAGGATATTCCACAGTCAAAATTGCAAAACTTGAAAGCTTCCAGGTCAGGTATGAAAATCTGAAAATGGAAGAAGATGAAAGGATTTCTACTTTTATGGAAAGAGTAAATGAAGTTGTTTTGGGTATTAAATGTTGTGGAGGAACCTTAAGTGAAGATGAAATTGTTTCAAAATTTTTAAGAGGATTGCCATAGGCATATAAAATGAAGGTTACTGCTATAAATGAGTTAAGAACAACACCTAATACATCAGTAACTAGGGATACATTGATTGGAAAACTTTCAACTTTTGAAGTTGAGGAATTTGGTCCTATTGCTACTATAAAGAGAGATTTGGATTTTAAGGCATCAACATCATCTGCACCATCATTTTACAAGTCTTATTGGAAATCCTTTTATGCAAGAGAACTTGAGGAAAGCAGGAGGGAAAATGAAGAACTTGAAGAACTTGAAGCAGTATTTGCAAGGAAAATGCCTAAAGGTCCAGTTGGAAGTAAGTATGAAGGTAAAGCACCCTTTAAATGCTTTAACTATAATAATATTGGTCATATGGCTTCTAGATGCCATGATAGACATGCTAGACTAAGGGAAGAAGCTAGAAGAACATACAAGCTTAACCCTGAATATCAGAGATATAAATTTAAGAAGAATAAAGATAAATCTTGTTATCTTGCTAATGAAGGAGTCACTGATGATTCTAATGAAGATCCGACAGACAATGGATGGGTTTTTGTTGCTATAACAGAAGATCAACCAACACCTACTATTCAACCGGTAGAGTAGGCCCTAGTAGCTAAAGTTGAAGTTAAGGATGAATGCATCATTGATTCAGGATGTTCACATCACATGACTGGTGATAAAGGTAAATTCTTGAACTTTTAGGAATATAATGGAGGTCTAGTACGATTTGGAGATGATAAAGCTTGCTTGATCAAAGGTAAAGGTACAATATCTCTTGATGGTAAGCATAATACAGACAATTTTTACTATGTGGAAGGTTTAAAGCATAATCTTTTGAGTGTTGGTCAATTAGTTGAGAAAGGATTTTAGTTACAATTAAAGAATGATAAATTCAAAATTATGAACAGAATTGGTTTGGAAATTGCAACCGGTAATCAAACTAGAGGTAACATCTTTCATTTGAATAACAGTGAAAAGACATGATTGATTGCACATATTGATGAAAGTTGGCTATGGCATAAGAGACTCTGTCATGTAAATTTTGATTGCATGGTAAAAATCAGTACTACTAAGGCAGTTAGGGATTTACCTAAGATTGTCAAAATAGCAGAATGGAGTTATTGAAAGGAAAAACATAACTATCTTGGATGTAGCTAGAAGTATGTTATCTGAAGCAAATCTACCACATGTATATTGGAGATAGGTAGTAAGAACAATGGTCTACACATTCAACAAACTTCACATCAAAGGAGAAATCGGTAAGACCCCTCATGAACTATGGTTTGGTATTACTCCTACTCTTAAATATTTCAAAATATTTGGAAGTAAATGCTATATTAGAAGAGATGAGTATATTGGCAAATTTGATCCTCGAAGTGATGAAGGAATATTTCTTGGTTATTAATCTAAGAGCAAGGCATATAGATGTTTTAACAAAAGATTACAAAAAATTGTTGAGAGTACAAATGTGAAGATTGATGAGCAATTCAGAGGAACTTCAAGGTATATAGACTCTGAACCAACAACAAAGATTCTAACAAATGAACCTACATTGAACCCACTGCTACAGAATGAAGATCCAGTTACACAGGTATCATTTGAAAAATTCCACAGTAACTGAGGAACATCAGAAAATGAAGACACCCAAGTATGTAAGACTGAATCACTCTGAAGATCAGATAATTGGGAACAAGTATAAAGGAGTTATGACAAGAGGAAGACTAGCAAATGAAGATGTATGTCTTATTTCTCAAATTGAGCCATCATCAATTAATGAGGCATGTGAAGATAAACACTAGATTAAAGCTATGGAAGAGGAACTAGAACAAATTGAGAAAAATAACAGATGGACATTAGTTCCCTGGCCTAAAGACAAAAATGTGATTGGAACAAAATGGGTATTCAGAAATAAACTCAATGAAGATGGTAAGGTAATTAGGAATAAAGAAAGAATAGTGTGTAAGGGATATTTTGAGAAAGAAGGAATTGATTATAATGAAACCTTTGCACTGGTAGCTAGAATTGAGGCAGTCAGATTATTCTTGGCTTTTGCAGTACACAAGAACTACAAAGTATATCAAATGGATATTAAATGTGCATTTCTAAATGGAGATCTTGAAGAAGAAGTTTACATTAAACAACCTGATGGATTTTCTTTGACAGATAACAAAGATATTTGTTGTTACCGGCAAATAGGTCTAGATCATTCACCGACAGGCTTATCTATTCCAGATCAGCACGACACGCTATGGAGATGTTTTATTTATGTTGTAATTTCATTGAGCTACCATGTTGAATCAGTTATTGCATCGGACATTGTTTTATTTGTAAAATGATTTTATTGTAATATCCTTTAGAGCCAACCTACTAAAATTGGTCTTAGGTTATGATATAAATGTAAGATCTAATGTGGAATGCAAAAAGGAATTGTGTGAAGGTATATGTGAGAATAAGTAGAGCTATACATGCAGACATCATTTGAAGATTGAAGGAGGTTTTTGTTAAGACAATCAGAACTACACCGGTACTGAATCCAGCATAGTAAGATGCTATTTTGAGCAGTACATCCTTATTGGATTTAACCATCCAATTGTAGTCAGTGTGACTAACATTTATGTTTGAGTAGTGAGCTCTAGGTGCTTGGCCTTTATACATGTGGAGACCCCATTTGTATACACATACTATCTGTAGTAGTATCATCTGATTGTGGGTAAGGTTTCCCACCGTGGTTTTTCCCCTTACAGGGTTTCCACATACAAATATTGGTCTTATGTGTTTTGGATGTTATTATCTTTCTATTTCATGCATTAGTATTTATCGGTACTGTAATTAACTGATAAAACTATCTACCAGCATAAAAGTCTAGTTTACCGATATTAAGCATTATTGTTGGTTAAGTTGTTTTGGTTTGAATTTATTTGACAACTGATTCACCCCCCCCCTCTCAGTTGTCCCCGGGACCTAACAAAACCCCACAATAGAATGGAATAGTGGAAAGGAAGAACAAAACTATCTTAGATTCTGCAAGAACAATGATGATGGAAGCCAAGATGCCTAATATCTATTGAAGAGAAGCTATTACTACTGTAGTATACACTTTCAACAAAGTACACATAAAAGGTGATACCGGTAAGACTCCTTATGAATTATGGTTTGGTCATACACCTACTGTCAAATATTTCTGAATTTTTGGAAGTAAATGCTATATTAGAAGAGATGATGCATTAGGAAAATTTGACCCTAGAAGTGATGAAGGAATATTTTTGGGTTATTCTACTAAAAGAAAAGCTTATAGAAGTAATAATAAAATATTGAATAGGATAATGGAAAGAATAAATGTCAAGATGGATGAGCAAGATAACAATTGGATCCAATCATATGACTATGGACCGGAAGATGAATTTGTCAAATTAGAACCAACAGTGCAAAAATCTATTCAAAGCATAGATCCAATTTCTCCGGTAACATCAAAAAATTCCATTGTGATTGATGAAGGGAAGAAATAATCAGAAAGTCAAAACAATCTGCAAAATCCCAAGTATGTGAAGTTGAATTATTCTGAAGATTAGATCATTGGAGATAAAAGGAAAGGTGTGATGACTAGAATAAGGTTAGTTGTTGAAGAGGTATGTTTAATTTCTCAAATCGAACCAGAATCTTTTATTGAAGCAAGAAAATATGAGAATTGGGTGAAAGAAATGGAAGAGGAACTAGATCGGATAGAAAAGAATAAGACTTGGGAATTGGTTCCTAGGCCTAAAGATAAGAATATTATTGGAACTAAATGGGTTTTTAGGAATAAATTAAATGAGGAAGGTCAAGTTGTGAGAAATAAATCTAGAATGGTTTGCAAAGGGTACTCATAAGAAGGAGTTTATTATGATGAGACATACTCTGATTGCAAGAATTGAAGTGGTAAGACTATTTCTTGCCTATGTTGCATACAAGAACTATAAAGTATATCAGATGGATATCAAATATTCATTTCTGAATAGAGATCTTGAAGAGGAAGTCTCCATTGAGCAGCCTAATGGATTTTATTTATCACAGGATAAGAACATGGTTTGAAAATTGAAGAAAGATTTATATGGATTGAAACAAGCCCCTAGAGCATGGTATGCTAGATTGGATAAATATCTTTCAAAGCTTGGTTTTAGCAAAGGTAATGTTGATAGTAACTTATATTATAAAATTGAGCATAATGACATATAGATCATTAAAGTCTTTGTGGATGATATCATTTTTGATGGAGAAGAAAGATTATGCATGAAATTTGTTGATGATATGAAGAATGAATTTGAAATGTCTGTGATTGGTGAGATGAATTTTTTCTTAAGTTTGTAGACTACTTAGACTAATAAAGGTATTTTCATTTGTCAAACTAAGTATGTGTGGGAATTTCTTAAGAAATTTGGACTAGGGAATTCTAAACCTGTCGGTACTCCTATGATAACTAGTTGCAAATTTTCAAAGGATGATGAATCTCCTAGAATAAATCCAAGTAGATACAAATCAATGATTGGTGGATTGCTATACTTAACTCAAACTATACCTGATATAATGAATGGTGTTTCTATTTCCTCTATATTTTAGTCAGATCCTAGAGAAACTCATTATATTGTTGTTAAAAGGATGTTCAGATATTTAGCAGGTACAATAGATTATGGGTTATGGTATCCAAAAGATGATGATTTCAGACTATGTGCATATACAAACTCTGATTTGGTAAGAGATGTGGATGATCAGAAGAGAACTGTAGGTGGTGCATTCTTTCTTGGAAATAAATTGGTTTCATGGCTTAGCAAGAAACAATCATGCACTTCATTATCTACTGTTGAAGCTGAATATGTATCTATTGCAACTAACTGTACTCAAATTTTATGGATGAAACAAATGTTGAAAGATATAAGGGTAAGTTATGATGAGCCTATTGTTATTCACTATGATAATACTACTTTTATTGATATGTTAAATAATCAGGTATTTCATTTGAAATCAAAACATATTTATATAAGGTATAATTTATTGAAGGAAAAGGTTAAAGCAAAGGAAGTCAGATTGGTTTATGTGCCTACTAAGGAACAGATTGCTGATATTGTAACAAAGCCATTTCCTAGAGATACTTTTAAATATCTCAAAGATCAGTTTGGGTTCACCACCCCTCCAAAAGAGACTTAGATACATAGGAATGCATCATTTTGGTGAGACTATCTAACATACTTTTTGATCCGGGTTGATGAGTGTTGTTTTCCAATAACACTGAGAGGGGTGGGTGAATCAGTTTTATACCATAATAGTAGATTTTAGCCTTAACAAAACATTCATGCACCAACCGGTATACTAGTATAAACATAATTGAAAGAACTAAAGCAACCAATAAGACAAACAAATAAATGAGAACCGTAATGCACATATTTATACGTGGAAAATCTCAATGAGGAAAAACTATGGTGGGATTTGTGACCCACAATATCAATCCACTAGACATATGAAGAGACATTACAACATTTGATGGGCTTACACTTGCAGGAAGGCTTACAACCTAGAGCACACTGCTCAATCACAATAGGAGCCTCAATGACTACATAAAATTCTAGACAACAATCTAGAGAAATGTGAACTGCTAAGATAGCATCTTCTATGCCAGAATACAATTCCGGTTTAAGCTCTGTTTGTTCCAGTTGAAACCCTAAACCCCTTTACTAGAATAAACCTTACAATAAATTTCTCACATACATAATCTCTCTGACATATTTCGCATCATATTACATTCGTATATCCATACCACATTCTTATATTAAAATAATCTAATCTATACTGACCTATATACCCTATACAAATTTATGCCTTATGTTGGCTTACAAGGATATACACAATATCATATTACATGTCGGCCAGATAACTAAAATGAATAAACATTAAAACAAGATGTTGATGCCGAATCCAGGATAAGTTGGCCTCCAGCACTAATAGCCTTTAATATACCATGTTGGCCTACATTTCTAGTGACCAAAGAAAATCTTTCTGACCTACCAGTGTTGGTGCCGGTGTAGAATCTATGAAGAACCTTCTGGTACACCATATGAAGCCAGAACCCAAAATCATGTTGCCATCAATGACAACATAGTGAAACAAACCAATAGAGTGTCAATTGCCAACAATCTCCCCCTTTGGCATTGATGGCAACACTCATGTAAAAAATGGTCATGGTTTCATCTGTTGGTTTCATCCTGTCGTGCTCCCCCTAAGATGAATATGCAAAATACTCCATATCTCCAAAATTCCAAATACTCTGTAACTCCCCCTAATGTATGCAACCCTTTTATCCTTTTTCATATCTATACTACTCCCCCTTTGACATCAATGCCCCAAAAAAAATGTCAAAGAATAAGTACTATACATTGAATACCTCCAAAAATGTCTTACTGGAGCTTGACCAGTTTCAAGATTTTCAGATAATCTTTCTCCAGTAATTCCACATAAGTACCCCAACTAGTTTTGAATGTGCTGGAAATAGATACAAGTCCACTCAATAAATATGCAAAATATTCTTTCTTATTGATCTCTGACAGTGTGGGCTTTCCTAGCATATCCATGCATTCCTTCTTATGTACATAGAGTGAATCCAATCTTGGACTCACTAAACCTCTTAGACTTCTGGCTCTCGGAATGATTTTATCTCTTTCCTTTTCAAGAGCATAAATTTGGTTCTCCAAAGTCAAAATTTGACCATCAATTGATGTTATCAATAAAATTGATCCATCAAAAGTGTTAGCAATACTAGCAATTTTCTCCTATGTCTCTTTTATCTTTTTCTCTACATTTGTTGTAAGTATATCAGTATTGCAACATACCCTGTATATGTTTGTACACAGTTTCAAAGAATTTTCAATTAGAATTAACTTCTCCTCAATCTTTTTCTTCTCTCTCTCAATGATCTGATCAAAAGCGACTCTCTTAGCCTAAGTGAATCTTTCAAGTGCTTGTTGGTTTGAGATCTGCTGTAAGAATTGAAAGTCTTTTGATATGTACTCAATGATTACCTTAAGCTTACCGGAAGGGCTCGCTTCATTTTTAATCTTACATTCTGGGACCAATCTGTGTAGAACAATGATTGATTGATTTATAATCCCCTTGCCTATGGATCCCTCCATCATTTTTGAGCAACCATCATCATCAGTTATATGGGTATCATCTCTATGATGGTTTTCTTTTCTACTAGAGAAGTGTCAATTGTCAATAATGATGTGCCAACAATTGGTTCCCTATCGGATTCCCCTATTTTCTCTAATGATTTATCCTTTATTACCTCCTCACTTGCACCGGTGGCTTTGGCACTTGGTGCAGTCCTGTAACTGTTGGTTCCTCTCTAGGAATAGTATCCTCAACCTATACATTAGTATCCAGAGGGAAATTGTCCTCAATGTTAGTATCTTGTACAATGTTCTCAGTATTAATCAGTGTTTCAGTATTTGTTTGTACATTTGTGTTTACCGGTGGCTCAATTTCCACTATCTTGATATTTTTCAAAACTGAGGGTGGAGTACCCATAATCCCTTTTCCTTTCCCTTCAACTGGGGTATCTATAGTGTCAGTCTTGGTCTCCAGTGAAGTATAGAATCCTTTGTGTTTTCACAAAAAATTAATCTAAGCTTTCTGAGTTTCCTTTATTACTTCATTCATTCTCCCAAGCATCAGGCTAGTTATCCTATGTTTGCTATTGAAAACCTTTATGTCTACAGCCTCAATTGTCTTAGCCATTTTATCTGGAGTTATACTAACATAGATAGCTAATAGTTCTTGTATTTTAATGTGCTTATCCTCTTTAATAGCATCTAACCTTCTAGCATCTAACATGTTATATAACTCAACTGCTATTTGATTTTCTCTCTCTATTAAGGCTTTCTTGTAAATATCCAAATATAATATAATTTCTTCCTCTACCTCTCTCTGCTCATCAACTTTTAATTTGTCATAATAAAACTCAACATTCTTTAGCATGTCAGCTTTAGTTATTTTATCAACAATTTTTGCACAAGTTTTGGGTGTAACCTTACCAAAATCAGCATCATCCTTCTTCTTCCTCTTGATAGTACTAGATAGAGTTGTAGGTGTAGCTTTAGGTGCTTGCTTCTAAGCCAGTAACTTGATTTTTACATTTCTAACTGGTTGCTTCTTTGCTTTTACCTTAGGTTCTTCCAGTTTCTTCCTAACAACCCTCTTGAATGATAACGATGTGTTATCCTCTGATTCAAAATTTGTAGTTACAAGTTCAATGTGAACTACTGGATCATTCCTCTTTCTCCCTTTCTCTGGGACAACATCAATAAGTGCCTTTATGTCCTTTAAGACCTCCTGTACAATTTTTCTTGCTTTTCCTTCTTGTTTCTCCCTTTTCTTCTGGTTGAACTCTGTTTCAACCTCTAGAGTCTTCTGCTATGTTGTTCCACAGGGCTTCTCTACCTCATCAATTTCTGTATCAATCATATTTTTTTCATAGGCATCAAGGATTAATGCATCTACCTCATATCCCATTTCCTCTATCTAAATCTTCTGGAGCTTGACTGCCTCCATGAGAGTCACATCCTTCTTAACCATAAAACATATGTCGGTAGAGTATTTCTCTACTATATTCTCAGGTATTCTTATCCTAGACCTCATAGATTTTTGAAAATCCTTGAAATAACCCCATATATTATCATCTCTTTGACTTCCTAATGCAACAATTGATTATTTTAACTATCTTCCTATCAAAATGTCAAAATCCCATTGCTTCCTACCAAAACCGAGTGTATCATTCAAAAAGTATAACATCAAGTAGAATAACAAATTTCCATACCGGAAGGTGCCCTTCTTCTCACCTTTAATCTTTCCTAAGTTGATCAATAACTCTTCAAGGAATCCAACTGCAAAGATCTAACTTTACATTTTCTCTCATCATCTTATATGCAACAGGAATACATGAACTAGAAACTGAATTTAGTCGGTTTGACTGCGTTACCTTGTATCCTATAACCATGATGCCAAACTTGATGTTGGTGTCGGTGATAGTGCTCACTTTCATCAATCTCTTATCAGATGTGGCATCGGTGATCTACCTCACGAAGTCTTTTGACACTTTCTTATCCAGATGTTACCCTAATGATGGCAAACTAGTAATTGTTCGATGGCTTCCTTAGTGATTTTATAAGGTCTGTCTAGCCATATGAATTCCCCATGTACTCTGCTCAGTACATATCTGATTATTTTATCCTCAAACTTCAAATTTCTAGAATATCCGTAAACCCTAGATCTTCAATGTGTTGATATGGTGGTTTAATCTTTCCATATTTTCCCATTAGTTCATTCATATACATCCTCTTGATCTCTAAATTTCATAAGTCCTCTATATGACAGTGAATGTATGCCCTAACATCTTCTACATGCAAGAAAATGCTTCAACCAAATCTTCCTTTGTAGCCACATGTGGATACCGCTTGAAAATTGGCCAGGGGCAGTCCTTAACCTCCACTGCAATTGGATTTGCAACAAAAATAGGAACAGAAGATGATCTCATTTCCATGTTTCAAGAAAAATATCTTTTGATTGCTCTTGGTAGAAAACCTTCAGCAATTTCTTACAGACACTAGTGAAGTCGCTCAAGACGAAATCTGATTGCCTCTGATTGCACTTAGTCGCTTTGAATTTATTTGAATGTAGGGTGATTAACAATGAAGTGTACTCAACCTTTTATTCTTTGACAAAAACTCTCATCTTCCATTGACAAAAATGACTGCTGGTGAAAGATATCGGATCTCGCTTAGAACATATCCATGCTGGATAATCCTCTCCAAATCTGGAACATCTTCCATAACCTCTTCCCAGGGCATATGCAACATCTTCATGAATTTTGCCTACCCCTAAGGCATCTGCCTTAGTTACCAGACAAGCTCACCAGCGGTGCAGGAGCAAACTCTTGTGTCGGATAGGTAACCTAGACATTCCCATCTAGTGATTGCTCTTCAGTCTTCCTAACCCATCTCTAAGTGTGATCTTGCCAGATTTCATTAACCTTCTCTTTTCCTTTTTCATTTGATCCTCCATTACTAACCAGTGGATTTCTGCTTCTATAAAACTTAGTAATATGTCTAATTTCATTACATGCATAACATGTAACATTGTTCTTCTAAATTGCTTTGCTAAAATTGGTAAAATTGCTTGACTTGCACTGATTAGCCATTTGTCCAAATTTTCCACAAGCATAGCATTTTACATTCATTATGCAATCTTATGTCTTATGACCAATTTTATTGCATTTAGAACATTTACCGTGAGCAAAATCAGAGTTCTGATTTGCTATATTTCTACATTGTCTAGCCATGTGACCAAATCTATTGCAAACAAAGCATGTATTATTAAATTTATAAGCATTGAATTGTCTTACTAGTTCCTTATGGTTTTTATCTTCATTAGCAGTATGGGAACTCAGTCCTTGCTGAAATCCAAGTCCACTGGAATCTCCAATCTGCCTCTATCATTTCAATAACTCATCAAGTTGTGTTGAGCTGATCTTGATTTTCTCTTTGTATTCACTTGCCACAGTTAAATCTTCTCTTAGTATTATCATTTGTCTCTCAAGATATTTCTCATTGCTCTAGGATTCTACCAAATCAGTTCTCAACATATCATTTTCATGAACCAACCTACCACATTCTTCAAACTTTTTCTTCGGGGATACAACAAGATTTTCTTCCTTTTTCTTTCTATCCTCAATCTCCTTAGTCATCCTCATAGTTATAACTTGCATTTCATTCTTCATAACTATGTTCTCCTGACTCAATTTCTGACATTGTTCCTTAAGTGAATTTTTCTCTTCATCATCCTAATTTTGCAAAAGTTCCTTCCTTCTAGCTTGAATAGATGATAGCCTTTCTTATAGGAGAAGAATGAATTCCTTAGCAGAATTCAACTCATATTGTAGCTTGAATTTCTTCAATCTTTCAGCATCACAATCTTCAAGTACCATCTCAAGTTGTTTCTCCAAAGCCATATTTAATGATTCTAGTTTTAGGATCTTCCTCAAGCTGTTAAACTTCCTTTGAGGCACAAGGCTCTGACACAAATTGTTGGAAACCAATAACACTAAGGGGGGGGTGAATCAGTGTTATACTAGAATAGTAGATTTTAGCCTTAACAAAACATTCATGCACCAAGCAGTATACCAGTATAAACAGAATTGAAAGAAGTAAAGCAACCAATAAGCCAAACACATAAATGAGAACCATAAAACACATATTTATACATGGAAAACCTTAACGAGGAAAAACCATAGTGGGATTTGTGACCCACAATATCAATCCATTGGCCATATGAAGAGATATTACAATATATGATGGGCCTGCACTTGCAGGAAGGCTTACAACCTAGAGGACACTGCTCAATCACAATAGGAGCCTGACTGACTACAAAAAATTCTAGACAACAATCTAGAGAAATGTGAACTACTAAGATAGCATCTTATATGCCAGAATACAGTTATGGTTTAAGCTCTATCTGTTTCGGTTGAAACCCTAAACCTGTAATGCCCCGCCAGGAAACCCTGAAAGGATAAGGCTAAAACACTCAAATGGAGTGCAAATATTTTTTATTTTTTATTTTAAATCTGAGACACAACATTAAGATACATTGGATTTATCTAACACTTAGATAACATAGCGAAAGACTAAATGAACCTAAGGAATTTCCCAACATGATTGCGTAACTTAACATCTAACTCAACTCGCAACATTTGATCCAATTAAGCAGGATATCTTAATTACATGCTATTACCTGAAACATGGATAAAATTTGTTCAATGAATTAACATTATAGAAATTTGGAAGCGTTCATCTACTATGGTTGAAGATGAGGCTAACATGAGGAAAATTACCCAAAAAATTTAAAACATAGATAGCATGTAAATTCATCTATTAAGGTTGGAAATATGGTTAACTTGGTGAGTCCATCCATTTAGTTACAATATAGTTAACATAACGAAGTTCATTCATTAAGGTTAAAATGCTAATAAGATGGAGTTCATTTACTAAGGTTAAAATGTAGATAACCAATTTAGTTCATCCATTATAGTTTGAATGTAGCTATTAAGATGAATTTCACATATTAAAGTTGAAATGTAAATAGCATAATGAAGTTCATCCATAAGAATTACAATTTAGTTAATATGAGGAGTTCATCCAATAATTGTTATCCATTCTTCGCGTTCAATTATACATTAAACCCATGCCATGCATCTTGTTCCAAAATGCACTATAATTTCATCATAACTGATGGGACCTTTACATGCATACTTATTTTTATTAACATTAACAGAACACATTCCTTCATGATCCAATTTATTGCATTTAAGAGATGACTGCATACATTCATTACAATAAATCTCATCCAATCCACTTATACATTCTAACAAATTATCATGCATACATGCTAGCACTATACATGAAACATGAGAGACAAAAGCATCACATAACATAGAAATGATCTCGGAGTTCACCCCTAGAGGGATACATCTCTGGGTCTTCTCAAGTGCAAGACCCCTCTGGTAATTAATTAAGTTATAGTTACATTGGGTTCACGTCATTTACATTCCTGCCTTTTAGGCGAGCACAACCAATATACAAATGACCACTTCGGTCAATAAATCCTAAATGATCCGTACATAGAAACAGATCCAACTGAGCATATTAAAAGCTAATACAAAGGTCCATTGCATTACGGTACTCTAACTAGGAGTCTGACCAACTATGGCCAACCACAAAACAACTAGACAACATGGTCCAAACAAACATATCTAGGTCTTGCCATTACTTTAAACAAAAGCGAATACAACATTTAGAACTTGCAACAACAATAACCAAAAAAAGTACTATCTTTTCCCATATTGATTTAAAAATTTAAAGGTTGATCAAGTTTTCTAAATGATCTAAGTTGTTTTTGGTTTTCTACCTCATCCAGGTCTAGGTCATTCTTGGTTTTCTACTCACTACGTTCATATGCATCAAGACATTACATAAATACATCCCTACCATTTTTTCAACCAAGTTCACATGAATGGAAAGCATTAATCGTCTAAATATGTTATTTAATCCTTAGATAAACATCATTGACATACTAGTTTGGAACAATACTCTAGTCCCCTTTTCTAGCAACACAAATTCACCCTTTACAAAAAGGAAATATACATTAAAAGGAATAAAGAAATGGGAAACCCTTTCCTAATGAAATAAAATCCCCTTGCATATATTTAAAACAATTTTGCCATCCAAAAATATTAAATAGCACATATATATCCCAATATATACCTAACTTAATAAAAAATTAACAACTGAACAACAATTATTTATTCATTGGGAATATACGCTATAAAGGGACCAGTAATTAATATATAATTAATAATATATATTAATCTATAAATTATCTAAATTAATATATATCTAAAATATACATTAATCCATAACTAATAATTAATATATAATAATAATATATATTAATTAGAGTTTAATAATAATAAAATATATTAATTTAAAATTTAATATATTTATATTTTTTTTGTTAAAACTAAAAAAAAAATTAATGGAGGGCAACAAACCCTAGGGCAGCCGCGAGCCCACCTCCCATCCACGGGAGTGGGGGTGACTATGCCCTAGCCATCGGGCTTGCAACCACCACGGTGGACGCAGACCCTCGGCCTCCACACAGTGGAGTCGGGGTCTTTGCAGCTGCTGTGGGGGTCGCAGACCCTTCGGCCTCCACCTTGTGGAGTAGGGTAGTTGCGGCCACTCACGTGGACGCAGCCCGTCTGCCTCCACACGGTGGATGCATGGGTTTTGTGGCTCTGTGGGAGATGGGAAGGGGAGGGGTGTGGGTTGAGCTTTGGCTCCCCCCCACCACCCCCCCCCCAAAAAAAAAAAAAAAATTCTTTTCCCTTTCAAACATTAAAAATTTTGATTTTTACTTTAATAGAATAGAACAATTTAAAAAAAAATAAAAATAAAACATAAACCTTGAGAGATGAATAATAAAAAAAAACACAGTCTCACACAGAGACTCTAACATATATATTTTTTAAAATCACAAGTTATCCAATACTCAAAACTTTGATGAACAACCAAAACCACAAATGAATTTCTTCAACCAAAGCCCATATTTGGGCAAGAAAAGAACCATTTTTCACACAGCGATTTAACCATCTTTCCACAATCCAAAACAGTGCAACCAATTTTTTCAAGGCTAAAACTCAAATCTGGGAACATTCATGGATTCTTAAACTAGATTTTTTCATGAAGAACAACCAAACACAATTCTTGATTTAACAACGAAATAAAAAGTTAAACAAGAATCCTACCTCCTTTAGCATTCCTGGCAAGATTTTGAAGAAGAGCCCAACCTGCAGCTGTAGAAAAATCCATCCTTCCAAAAAACCCCAATCTCCATCCAAAAATATCTTTCTTTTTCCAAAAAAAAAATCAACAACCCCCAAAATATTTTTCCAACCTAGGTTAAAAGAATGAAATTTTGACCTAATTTTCAAATTTTGAATTTAAACATTTTTTTTAAAATAAAAAATGAAAATAGTCATTCTTTTCAACTATTCAAATAATCTAACTTGCTTTTCTAATTAAAATTAAAATGCTTCTCTCTCATTTAATTTTAATTTTGTCAATACTAACTAAGCTAACATTTATATTTCACAATATTGATGAGGATAAAATATTTTAATTAAATTAAATTCCTAAAATCAATCTTTCACACTATATCAAATATACATATAAATTTAACTTGCTTTTTTAATATAAATTGATTTTCTTAAATAATAAAAATTAACCTTTCTTTTTCCAAAATGCAAAAGAGATTAAATTATTTCTATTTCAAATAACTTTAAATCTTTCCTTTTTAAAACGCATACACTAAATTAAATTTGTTATTTAAAATTAACCATTAAATTAAACTCGCTACAAACATAAATAGAGCGATCTTTTTAATTAACGATAAATCACATAAAAGGAACCTATTTATTTTAATTTCTCAATTGCTAATGTGTAAATGAACACATTAAATCAAATTAAATGGTTAGGATGAAATACTCAATTTTACCACTCGCAAGGCACGTAAACCAAGAAAGCCAACCAAACACACGACCCACAACCCAAATGAAAAGGGAAACCGACGGACCACACAGGACGCTCACTTGAGCATGACTAGGCAAGACGAGGGTTTTACGACCACCTAATCCAAATTCTAAGGACAAAAGAGGTACCTACAATATTCATATATATTCAATGAAGGTGTTAGCTCGAGATTCATAGCAAGAATTAGGGAAACAATTTAACTTACACAAGAATCAATGTGAAAGCACAATAACAAGTACCTACAATATTCATATTATCTAATCTACAACATTACATCATGGTAATTCAACCATTCAAGTATGCCACATAGGAAATCAACCAAGGTCGAACCGGTTTTGCAAAGCTGACTAGCGTAGGGGCACTACATTTCTCCCCCCTTAGGCTTCAACTTACTCTCGGAAGTCGTAAGGCTAGATGGAAATCATGCAACATGTATTAGCCCTAAAACTCATTTAAAAAATATAAATTTTCACGTATGAATCCTTCCATAAATAAATGAAACATTATTTCTAAAACCTTTATGAATGTCATCATCCATTGGCAAGGTACAACTAAAGCCATACACTTCTTAAAATATTCTATGAATTATCCACAATCATAGCAGAGAAACAATAATTTTCTTCCTTTCATTACACCAATTATAGTACAAAAAAAAAACCACAATTACCATACTCTTTCTACCAAACATGGCAAGAAAACATGCCCTCATGATCAATTCTCTTACCAATTCATCTTTTTACAAAGCTTTATCACATAGAACTAGCTTCAAATATCAATTTCTAGAACCAAGTTAACATTTCAATAAATATGAGCAATGCAAATAACTCAATTGTTTACACTTTCCAGGTATAAAAGAACCTTTCCAATGACTATGTCCCATAACATAGTGACAAGTTAACACCATTTAATCCATGATTACACATAATAACCATCCACATAACTGGAATGCACAACACAAAAGGCCACATGTGAGCATGTCTAATGCTCGGTCAAAGATAACATGCATGATCAACATCTCTACGCTTGATCTCCAAACAAATAACATGATCAAAAATATCCAACATCTCACTCAAGGGCTTGATGGTGCTAGGGCACACCATAGAGGTACTACCTTCCATACAAGACCCTCATGAATATCCCTTGTTGCGTAAGGTGGTTAACCTCCAAGAGATGTGTTGTTCTCAAAATCTGATTCCCCTTAAAACCCTTATAATAAAATGATAAACTCTGTTTGCAGAAGAGAGATCAAAGAGAAGCAAACTTCAGAGCAACATATGACAAGGTTTTACAACCTTCTACACTTCGAACTTATCCAAAGTTCAGACAGGTATACCTTATGTGAATTGGCTTCAAACTTTTAAAAGACAGATCTGCAGTAAACCAGTCCAAAAACCAATGGATCCTATCGCCTCAAAACTAACTGAAACAAAGAAAGAAAGCTTATAATCATGTTTAGTATTGACCTACAAGATATGTAAAAGATAACCACAATTGATACCAGTGCCTTATCCAGGCCACAAAGTCATCTAAAATTTAAACAATACTCCCACAATCAAATATCTCCATGCATCCCATCACCTTGGCTTCTATAAGACCCCACATATGCCTGACATACATAAGAGTTTATCCTTATGAAACTAGATTGCATTCATCAAATTCAAAATCTCCCACAAATAATTCACTAATAGAAATGCTTCATGCGTATTTAATTTCCCTCCTGGAGAGAAAAGCTAAGAAACGCCTCTATTAAGACTGCCTTACAATCCAATCCTCAAATGAATAACCCTAGATTACTCATATTTGAAAACAGTAAATATTTGCAAGTAGACCAGAAGACAACACAAAATTTAGGCTTGAAAGTTGATAGCCTGTATATTTGATATTAATTTTGAGAAAATATTACAAAACTCATTGTATTCTCCATAAGACTAGAAAATACCAGATATATTTCTGCAGAGTTTTCTTACAAATTATTGCGATCATTTTTTAGAAGGTCCTGGTATCCATTTATAATATCATGGATGCATACAAGCTTCAGACCTTTTAAAAGAAAGTTTGTTACAAACAACAACCTTTTCCAAGAAGCGGTTATAGGTCCTTTTCAGCATCTACGGCTTCTTCTACTTGTTGTTCCATTGCACCCTCTTGTAACTGCTCCTAAGCATCTTCTTTCTGTCCCATATACTTATCTTTCCACTCCTAATACACATCATCACTAGGCCAAGTAAAACTAGCAACCTTCTGTTTCATATCTTCTAGCCGCTTCCAAGTGACTCGTACATGCCCAATCTCTGTTTCTATGAACCCATAATGAGATTTCACTTTTTCAATTTCCTTAATTGTTTGGACAAATAAGGATGTGTCATTAGTACTAATAATCTGATTGATCCTTAGGGACAAATTGTGGTCCACCTCCTTTAACCAAGTCTTCTCTAACTTTAGCTAAACAAGACCAATGAAACCTCCTAGAAATATTTCAAATTTATGATCTGAATATTCTTTTCTATAAAGTTGGGCTTTTCCTTTTAGACATGTCCCTTCCACTGAAAGAATATTCATCTCTTTTATAAACTCACATGTGGACCTAAGATTGTCATTCTCTTTTGCATCTGCATGGGAGGAACACATGAGCTCTAACTCCTTACATCTAGGTACCCACTTATTCAGGATTGGTTCCAAAGTGGCTTCTCCTTCTTTGAATTTGATCAAAATCTCAAGAATCCTCTTCATATTTGTGTACACATTGGAGGTTTTGAATTATTCCATCATTTCTTGCTTTATTTCTTCTTCTACCTGAGTTGTATTTTTGAGAGGCTATTCATTTATCCTCTGTTCACATCTGACTCTGAATTGCTCCATGTTTTGCTTCCATACAAATTGCATAAAGGCTTTTGCTTTGACAAAATTGTTATCAGCTAGGAATTCTTCACTAGCTTGCTTAATAGTAAGGTCCATTTCTTGGCCCTTTAACTCACCATCAGTCAAATTGATTTCAGCAGTAGGTGGCTCTTCGGACATCCCCTCTTGGGTCTCCTCGTAGGTATAGGAAATCTCACTGAGACTCCCTTACTACAATAATTGTTCAGCCACAACTTGTTCATCTCCAATGTGGATAGGAGACTGAGATGGAGAATATTAAGGCTCATCAGTTTCAATTTCCTTTCCCACTTTTTGCCTCTTAGGGGAATCCTAAATGTCAATGACATCTTCAATTTTCCTCTTCCCTTTTGAGGTGGAAGGCTCACCTGTCACTGGCATCATCATAGTGTACTTTGACCTTTTGTGCATTATATAGTCACCAGGTGGGATATCTCTAGCAAAGGCAGGCTTAGCCAATACCATCTTAGCCTTATCAGGATCATTTTGCATTATGGCCTCCCTCTTTTCTTTTAAAGTCTGCATGAGGTCTTCAAAATAAAGAATCAGGAACTTTATTTTCTCCTCAAATGGGTTGAAGCTAGAGAGAGGATCATAGCTAGTGTCAAATTGATGTATAAAATCAAGGGCTTTCTTATATGCAACCAACTTCTCCTTCCTCAATTCCTACTCATCTAGGCTGAACTCATTTCTAATAAAATCTTCTAGGAACTAAAATTTATGTGGCCTACCTCTGTACACTGCTCTTTTTCTGAACATGCCATTGAAAAAATCCTCGGGATCTGCACATCTTGAAACTGCAGTATACAGCCTATATGGCTTGAAGAATTCTTCAAAAAATTTCCATCCACCCTTAGTGATCACAAAATGGTGAGCCATGGTAATAGTTGGGAAAATAGTCGCTTTACCTCTATTGGTTAGCTCTGCTTCTTGTACTCCCCCAATTTGTCTAAGGACTTCTGCAATCCCTATCTTCAATGGGACCTGATAGGGTAGTAAATAGGGGGTGCCTCTAAATCCAAACACTCTAAAAATAGTAGATACAGGGTACAAATATATGTCTCCCCAATTGTGAACAATCTTGATATCCTCTGCAAACTCCTTTGGTCTGATAAACTCCAAAAGAGCCTTAGGAATTCTAGGGTTTTCTCTGCATAGAAGAATCCTAATTTTAGATGCAAATCATCTATCAAATTTTAGATAACTTGCATCCTCTCTATCCCAAGATAGAACAGTACTCCACAATTGCACTGGCATCTCCTCTTTATCCTTTATCTTGATCAGGTCCATTTCCTTTGAAAAATAATCAACACCTTTGAACAAGAACATGTGCATTAACATGGAATACCATCCAAATGGCCTATCCACCTTACCATTCTTGATTCCTACTAGCCCTTTATGAATTGCATCAGCAAGGTATGAGGCATAATCAAATGTTACAGCTAGGGAGGGGTTTAGAATTTGTGCAATCATTAACATATAATGGGTTGGCATATTCTTTTCTGCATCCTCTCCGAAGATCTGGCATAACATCCAATACATGCCCTTAGCTCTCAGAGTAAATAAGTTGAGAGAGAATGGTTCCATTGTGTTGGGGCCTACAACTATTAACCCCCCTATCTTTACAAAGAATTCTTTCAATGGGCCACTTCTAAGATGATCCCTTTGAGCATTGTACACCTGGGCGAGTGACTCAAAGTCAATAGGCTCTAACAAATTGGAGGACTCACTGAGTTTAAACACTTTCCTGAATTCATCTTCATTTATCTCAATCAAGACTGATCCCTTTGTGTTCCTGATGCATCTTGCCATAGGGTCATAATTTTGTGCAATCAGGGCTAATTGATCTACATCCATAAAAACACCTGGGACCACAAGCTTTCCTACATCTTGTTCCCATATTGCCATTCAAAGGAGCTGGGGAATTCCTCTGCCCAAAACTGACTTTGAATAGTCCTAAGCCTGACAATCTTATTTTAGGGTCCCTCAACCAATTACCCTTGTCATAGAGGCCATCTCCAATTTTTAGACGAGGGTTCTTGGGTACTAGCTCTTTGGCCTTACCCCAGCATTGGTGGACATGGTTAATTGTTCTAAAAAATCATCACAGATATTTTGGTCCTGGTAATTCACCTTCCTTGTTAACTCTCTTATGGGTGCCATTCTAGTCAAACAATTATACCACTAGAAGCTAACATAGACCTCCAATGAAGTAATTCACACGGCAGTATTTGAGAACAAACCAAGAGTTATCAAGAAAAGCATAGAAAACCTGATTATTCCTGAAGGAAATCGCCCTGCAACAATTCGCTCTGCAACAAATTTTGATGAAACAATATTTAGAAATCAAGTTGATGTGGACTCAATAGGACAAGTTGGTATTTAAGTTTTTTGGGAATTAACTGTGTATGCTTAGGCTTTCTTTTTAGAATTGAATTCGCCAAATTAAATTCAAAACTAGCTCCAACGGGTCATAATTTTTCTAAGTCTTTCCTCTCTTTCACTCTTTCGCTATTTCAAATAACATAAAACCTGTGCTCTTTTCTGTCATGAAACAATGTTGGTCATTGAATCACGAGGACTTACATTGCCTTTATCTTTGTTTAATCTCTTTACTTTAGTGTCGGGCCCTACCTCCTTTTTGCCACTTCACGGACTTTAAAAGTCGTTCACTTTTCCTTCGCGAGGCTGTGCCAAGCATTAGATCAAACTCAAATCACCTGGCCTTTAACTCCAACCGGGGTGGTCAATTTTACTTACTAACCGTGCCTCATTTTGATGGCTAACAGTTTTTTGCCATTTCGCTGAAGTTAAGTTGCGGGCATCTTCAGGCCACAAAACAACGAGAAGTATTGGATCAATCTTGAGATGAATGCCTTTTAAGTGGGCCTTTTACTCGGGAATTAGTTACCCCACTTGTTCTTCGGTTGAAAAATGCCACATGGCAGTCGGTCATTAGCCCTGGAAACTACTCTGGGTTCCACCTTTGATCCACTACGTGCTATCTTTATTATTCCCACATAACTACTGGTTACACCTAGGCGGGCCCTCAACCAATTTTAAAACCACGTGTCACCTGACACATCACTATTGAGCTCCACAAAAAGCGGTAGCTATTATGCCACATCATGCCTCCGTGTGATCTCCACCTGTCTTTCACGACTTCGTGAACATTATTCTTTGTTTGGCTTGCAGCCACGAAACTATGAGAACCGTTAGATCAAAACAGACCTAATTTTCTTTTAGCTTCCTACCCTGCCTGTCCCTTGGGCCTACCATCCTTTTTGCCACTTCATGAAGGTTAACCTACTAGCATCTTATCTTCATGAATTCATGCGAGCTGTTAGATCTCAAAAACTTGCTCGTTATTTACTCCTTTCTATGGTAACCTTGCTCGGGCCCACTGCAGACCGCCAACTAAGCACCTCATCATTGCTCTGTCATTGCCAATTGGACCTACCACATTCACTGCCACCTTTAGTGGGACCCGCCACCTTTTCGCTATTTCACTGAAGGTAGAACTCGTGCATCTCTCGGCCGCAGATCAACGCGAGCCATTGATCTCTTTCCAACTCGATCATTCTTTAACCAAAGAAGATCACTTGTCTCGGGGACCCACCAAAACCTTTCACCATTTCGCGAACTTTAAAACACGTCCAGCTTGATCTCATGAAACCACACCATCCGTCCAATCACATGAAACTTGATCAGTGTTTAGCTTCAGTCCAAACCTATATGTCGGGTCCACTTTCACCTTTCGTTACTTTACGGAAGCTAACTTTCGAGCACTATTTGGTTGCGAATCAACACAGGCCTTCAGATCAACAAAAAGTTGCATGATGCTTACTGTTGTTCACCAAAAGTGATAACCCAAGAACACCTGCAAATGTTTCTATGAAATGGCCAATTTCAGTCTACAAAACACATCAAGGCTTGGACAACATAACATAGGACCCTAATTGATCCTCCTGCACTTCAAGTTCTACTAGACCTAGGGGGGGACACCCTTTTGATGCACTAAATACAACAATTACAGACACATAACTGCATCAACACTAAGCAGATAGATCATTTCACAAGCTCAACAGGTTAGGAAACATTACAGATTGGCTAGATCTATACAAACAATAGGATGAAATAGAGCTTGGAAAGAATGGAACACACATCCCTAAACATGAAGGGAAATTAGATTTATCTTTTAAAATGTATATCTGAAAACATCCCCAAACTTGCAAGACCAGTGCCTTGTTCATTGGGCAATAGAGTCATAGACAAAACTACAAATATGAATCATAGATGCAAGCTTATTTTCCTTAAACAAGATATTCATGCACCAATACCTTATATTAATGCACTATTTGATTCATTCACAATTTTGTCAGATCTGGAAACATATTTCATCATTTATGACTGACTACAGAGTTTAAAACATTCCTTGAAGGATACCTATAAACAATCACACAATTTCCTTGAAATTGACAAATCTTATCCTCCTTGAGGATTCAATTCATGATAATGAAATACATACCTAGAGACAATACTATGAGGAATTTACTCATGCCTGACACAAGCAAGACCTGCAACTAAAATCACATTTACAACAATGCACTGCAATCCTCTATACCCTCAAACAAACCAAAAGCATTTACAAATTTGGATCATGACATTCAGAAAGTGGAAGCCATCAAATCTGGAGCATTTTCCAAATTTCTGGAACCCTTAAAACTGAGAAGAATTGAGAATAAAAAGAGAGAGGGAACCAAATCAAATCTGCAACTGAATTGCCAAGTGTCTCCTCTCTAACTAAATTTCAATCTCGACCAAACTGCTTCCAAAATATCTGATCTTCGCCAAAATTAACTTCATAATTAGATTCCTCATTCCTAGAGCTTTCCGAAAATATATAACACTTCATACTTTGGCCAAAAATTGAGCCCTGGGCGAATTAATCCCCATTTGTGCATATCATTTAAATTTTTCATTTATTAATATAGTTTAAACTATATAATAAACATGATTTTAATTTTGATTTTTGGTTCTAATTATGCTCTGATGCGTTGCCATGTGGCGGCCTCCGATTGGTCGATGGGGTTGACCAGATGCCACCTGGGATGACACCTCATCACTACCATGTCATCCGCTTTGTCACTGCCACTTGGCCGCCATGTGTACACCATCTCAGCGCCACGTCATCGCCACCTGTGCGCCACTTGTGCGCCACCTCACCAGGACCCGCTTGCTGGACATCTGACTGTACCTTCCACCTGTGCACCACCTGGCTTTTGCAACTTCACAGGGTTTATCCGGCGTGCATCTTCCTTTTGCGAAATAGCGTGAGCCATTGATCTCCATCAAACTTGCTTGACCTTTACCCTTTTCACAACTTCGCAGGGTGTAACTCGCGTGCATCTTCGGCCTGCGAAATCACGCGCTTCGTCGGATCATCTCGGACCTTCTCACCGATTAAGTCAACCTTTCTCTGCAAAATTTTGCCTATCTGCCTCAGGAAGCGTGCATGCGTGGGGTCCACTTGATCGCCACTCAGTCACCTCCTCCATCACCTCAAGATCCGTGCCCGCGCATGGGCCCACCTTGGGCACCCATAGGCACCTCCGTCAAAAGCCTTGATGGCTTTGACATTATAGTAGTGTAGGGCATTGCATTTAAATACCAAAAATGTCCCTTCCACAGTGCATGTGGGATAAAAGACTTATGCCTGGAGCTGCATGTTTGAAACTTTCTCTCTTTTGCCAGCAACGCAGGGGGATGATGTTGGGTTTTCAACGCCTATCCTCAGCCATGTCCAACAGGTTTGCCAATAAGATTTGTATGAAAAACTTCATACTACTTCTCCTCCATTGATGCCACACAGAGGATGAATGGATTTTCCCCCTTTCACATGCCACACAAAGGATGAATGGATTTGTTGCCTTTGTATCTTGCCTGAAGACTTTCGAAAGGTCATGGGGAGTAGATGATATTTCTTTTGAAATCCATGGAGGGTTATTATACCATCTTCATATGCTACTAGACATCGTCGCATTTGCTTAGAATTTGATTACTCATTGTCACATACGGGAAATCTGCAGCTCACAACACTTAGAGGACGCTGGAGCTTGTGAAGTCCATTCCACTTGCCTCATGTTTAACGTGGGGGGAGAATGGCACAAAAACTGCTAGCATTGAATTTGTTTGAAAGTCTCCCTATGGCTTTTCACCATGCTACGCACCACAACAAGGGGGGAGGAATACTTAACTGCTGCGTTTGCATTCTCTTCAAACATATTTAAACCTGCAGTGCCTTCTCCAGCCACGCACAGGGAAGACTACATTAATTTGGGCAAATATGCCAATGGAAATTGCTTTGGTGTTTGTTGTGAATAAACCATCACTGGGGGGGTTTCTTTGTTTGATTTGCAATTTGAATTTTATTTCAAACTGTTGTCTTCACATGCCACGCACATGGAGAACATTAAATGTTTGCAATGGTTGTTATTTATTGAACTCCAACCCAGCATTTGCCACGCAGAGGAGTTGCCATTAACGTTTCATATTGCTGAAACTTGTTTTAAACTTCTTTTTCCAGCTAACATGTGAGAAAAGGGGAGTGTGAAGTGTTTGCATCTATTTGAAAGTTTTTGTAGTGTCTTGAATCACCACTCCAGCTTGCTTTTAAACACCACGTAAGGAGGAAAAAACAAATGGTTTGCTACTGTGTAACCCACTGAATCTGCAAGGCATTCTTTTGGTTGAACTTCTATAAAAGATTTTGAAATATCCAAAGCTTCTGGCTTAATGGACTTCAAATGTCATTACGTGACTTAAATGCCTGGGAACTACCAATCACAGGAGTAGATTCAGTAGGGAAACTTCTTTCATTTTTAACTAATGTTTGATTAGACAAGCCATCAACTGAGCTTTACTTTTGAGGTCAGCTAACCACACGGTTTCAGCAACTTGAGGTGAAAATTGGCATATTTGTATGGTCGGCTTATATCTCATAATATTACATCTTGTTCCCCCATGTTTGACAATAGACTGCTCCAAAGATACTGGTGAAAGTGAATGTGCCATCAAGTTACGTGTTTTTACTTGTGAAGATGCCCTAGCCAATAGAAAACCCTCTAGACCAATGATTGGCATTATACCCACAATTAATATCAATTTGTTAAAGTGGACTAGCAAATCAATTTACTGTAACTTCTAAACTCTTGTCCATCACACGCCATTTGCCAGAAGGATTAAGCATTATGTCATTAAAAATAATGAACAGGCATGAGCCAGGTTGGGCCCCAGAGTGGGTCCAACTAAATTTTTTTTGTTTTCATGCAACTAACCTTCAAAATTCTTCACGGACCTCAAACATACCTCTGGAATCGATCGGCACCATTTTCGGATCATTAATCCGCATTTTACAACCTTCAGGCAATTACGCCACAATTTTCACATTTAATCACGAAGACGTAATTTTCAAACTTGTCAAAACATCTTTCTGGAGCTCGCCATCTGATAGGCGTGTACTCTGATATACAAGGATGACTTCTACCAAATGGTTTCTCAAGATGAGTCTTGAGAGAAGAGATATTAATTTCCGAAAATGCCCAACTGGCTTTGTCGACACTGCGGACCTGATGAAGTCAATGTCCTGGCAACACATGATGCCTTTCTCAAAAATACCAAACGACCTCCGTAGGCCCTCAAATTTGAAACATAGGTACCTTGAAGTACATATTAAAACTTAGAATTCTCAGTTCGATCACCAGACTGACAGGATGCAAAATGGTGCGCTCACAAAAATGGCTACATTAACTGACATAGCACTGAAAGTGCGGATAACTGAAAATGATAGCTAAATGAATCCTTTTGAAAACCGATCAGACAGATTGATCAAGGCTTGAAATTTTAAATGTAGCTCATCATTTATACCAGCATTAGCCTGAAACAAACATTATGACATGACACTTACTAAGGCAACTTTTATACTTGTGCGAAACAGGGCTCCGACTAGTTGTCTAAACAGGGACTAGTCAAACCACACAAACTGCAAACGGAGTTAGCTATGAAAACTGAGCAAATGGATTCGTCAAGACTTGAAATTTTGTAGGCTGACTCATATTTATGCATAGAATTGAATCCAATTTGAATTTATCCATGATGATCAATAGGGAAAAAGATGTAATCGGTCAAAGAAGGCTACTCAATAAAATCTGCATTTGTGCCTAAAATGCACTTTCAACTCATCCCTCAAACTGGGTACCTCATAAACTTATCCAAATTGAATTTTGAAAGTTGCACATCACTGAATAGGCCAAATGAAAGGTGTGTGACATGAATCCTGAGGCTTACCTCTTGAAAATCAACTGGCTTCATTTTGCCCTCTCTCTATCTAGGCCACCTGAATAAGATTAGGTGCCTTTCTGAACATGCAGAGCAAAATTTTTGAAATGGGCTTCTAAACTTGACTCAGTTTTAAATAGTCCCAACACTTACAAGGCCCGATGGATAGTAGAAAAGACACATTAAAAGCGAACAAAAATTAAATATTTAAAAGGGACTGCCTAGGTAAATGACAAGGGGGGAACACTTTTATGATAAAGGGACCCATCACTTAAGTGAATAAAGTAACGCCAAATTAGAAACCAAAAGGGTTTTTCTCATATATTGAAGCGAGTTAAAACCTAAACCCTGAACCCCTTAGGATCTAAAACAATTTGAAAGAACATGGGTGTACTCGACACAAAATTTTCAAAAAGTTAGCCATTTATGGACTGAAAACATCCATTTTTAAAACAGTGATAACAGTGGCTCTGACTAGGGATGCTTGATCGCAATATCAACACAAGAAACTTAGAAACTCTAGAGAAACAGACCAAAAACAAGCCCAAAAACAACAACTAAAGCAAACCTAAATATATACAAACAAGGACCTATTGTGCATGGACCTCAAGAAAAGTAATGCTTTAGGAATTGTCCATGCACTGGAAATTCCTGTACTTTATCATTTATATTCTTTAGAAAGTATGAGTCTTTTCCATTCACATCACAGACCACAGAGGGGCCAACCCATAATGACTCAAACTTCTTATGCTTTCCCTTGTCTTGTCCTTTTGCATTCCACTGAAGAACAACATCACTGATTTGAAACTTCCTCAATGATGTCCTTTTATCAAATAGATACTTAGACTGCAATTGGATCTTCAAGTTTCTCTTATGGGCTAAAGTTCTGATTTCTTCCACTTCCATGATCTAAATCATTCGGTCCTCCATAGGCTCAGACAACTCCATGTCTTTAGCTTGTAGGAATTTATACACTGGAAGAAGATTGTTTACTGGCACTCTGGCTTGTGTACCATAAACTAGTTCAAAGGGTGACATTCCAATGGCCTTCTTGACAGTAATTCTATCAGCCCACAAAGCTAATTCTAAGATTTTCTTAATAATGTTCAAGGGGCTTTTATTACTGGATTCAGCTTGTCCATTCCCTTGAGGATGATAGGGTGAATAGTAGGACATAATTATTCCATGGCTAGTGCAAAATGTAACAAACTCTTCAGATCTAAAACTCATAGCATTATCCATTCCTAATTTTGCAGGGACTCCAAATCTAGTTATAACATTATCTATCAGGAAATCGATGACAACTTTACTTGTAGCTCTCCTAGTGGGTATGGCTTCGATCCATTTAGTAAAATAGTCTGTTGCTACTATAATCCACTTGTGGCCTCTTCCTTATCTTTCAACAATTTCTCCAATAAAATCAATGCCCCACTGGACAAAAGGGGCTTCCACTGTGACCGGATTCAAAGGTAAAGCTCCTTCATATTTTAGCTTGGATGAAAACCTTTGGCATGGGTCACATTTACTTACATGTTCATGAGCATCTTTAAATAAGGTAGGCCAATAATACCCAGCCCTGACTATCTTTCTAGTAGTTGTCTTAGTAGAGTAATGACCTCCACATACTCCATCATGCATTTGAATCAACACTTCCTTGGCCTAGAATTCATCCAAACACATTAACAATGCTCCATCTCTATTTCTCCAAAAAAGGTCACCTTGAATGAGAACATATTTTTGTGACTTAAACTTTAATGTCCTTTTCTGATTGTGGGTCATCCCCTCTGAAACTGTAGCATCTCTCAAGAAATATACTACTTCTAAATACCAGGGTTGTTGTTCAATACTGGTGACTACAATTTTTTCAACCTCAACATTGTTTATTTCAACACCAAGAAGATTGGATTAAGCCATAAGCTTGGCTAGGACTAAGCCTCTCACCAATTTGGTGATCTTTATTTCCAAGTCAAATTCTTAGATTCTATTAATCCATCTGCACCTTTTGCCTATGACTTCAGATTGGGATAAAATATCCTTGACTACAACATGTGGAATATAAGCAACTACTTGTGCATTTACAAGATATGGCCTGAAAGCCTTGATAGCTTTAACCAAAGCATATGCATGTTTTTCCATGATCTCATATTTTAATTTTGCTGCTTGTAAAGACTTGCTATAGAAAGCTATGGGATGTTCATGTCCCTCATTTTCCTTTTGCAACAACACTGCAGCTACTATATGATATGAAGCAAAAGAGAACAAAGAAAAAGGCTTACTATAATCCAGGGATTTCAACACAGGTGCTTCCTGAATAGCTCTTTTAATCTCAGCAAAATATTTTGAAGCTTTTTGATCCCAACAAAATTTTGTATCCTTCTTGAGTAATCTAACAATGGGCTTTACCACCTCTGCAAAGTTTGCAATGAATCTTCTAACAAAATTAACTTTGCCTAAAAAAGACTGAATGCCTTTAACACTTTTTGGTTCAGGCACATTGTTGATTTCTTCAATCCTTTCAAGGTCTATCCTTACCCCTTCCTTGGAGACAATATGCCCCAGCAACTTCCCTTTAGTAACAACAAAATGACATTTCTTGGGGTTTAATGACACACCAAATTTCAAAGCCTTATTGAACACCTTTTCCAAATGTCCATAGTGGTCATCAGCCCTTTTAGAGAAACATGTTAAATCATCTTGGTACACAACCATGATGGTGTTGATAAATTATTTGAAGGCTACATCCATTTCTCTCTGAAATGTAACTCCAGCATTTTTTAATCCAAATGGCATCCTTACATAAACATATGTTCCCCATGGGGTGGTGAAAGCGGTCTTGAATTGCTCTGATTCCTTCACTAGCACCCTGAGAAACTGTCCATCATTGACAAAAGATCACAACCAGTTACTCTCTGCAGCATGGCTTCCATATTGGGAGAAGAATAATTATCCTTCAAGGAAGCAACATTTAGATTTCTAAAATTGACACACAATCTTATGTCCTTGTTCTTCTTTCTAACCGGGACCAAATTTGAGACCCATGAAGAATGCCTTATAGGTTTAATAATCCCCCCTTCTCTTAGCTTATTCAATTCTTATTACATCTTGGTTTCTAGTAGGGGATTAATAGGTCTCTGCTTTTGTCTAAAAGGCTTAGCATCTGGAAGTAGAGGAACTTCATGCTGAAAAAGGTCTTGTCTATACGCCTTTAGGTCTTCATATGACCAAGCAAACACATGCTTATATCTCTTCAATAACTTAATAAGATTAGATCTGACATAAGGAGGCAAGTTTTTTCCAATGTATACCAACTTAGGGGATAATTTTGTGCCCAAGTTTACTTCCTCTAATTCTTCTAACTTGGTAGTAGATTGCTACTGCAGGTGATTGTCATTATAGTTGAACATGCCCTCAAGCTCTACCAACCCTTTCGATATCTCATTTGTTTCCAATTGAACCAAGTCATTACCAAATATTGTCTCTTTGTTGTCAACCACCTCTACTAATGCATTGCAGTCAATCTTTTGTCTGTCATAATCATCAATGCATTGTATGAACCTAAAAATATCTTCATCATCGGCAAAAACTTGCCAGTTATATACATTATCAGGGATGGTGGGCTTGGATTTTATTTCCACAATGGATATGCCGGTTAGTGTTGCATCATCATTTTTCAATGCAACATTGGCTAAAAAGTCTACCATGATATTCTTGGATCTCTCTATCCAATTAATAGAAAAAGCACTAAAATGCTCAATGATGTCCCAAACTGCATGCTTATACCTTTTTAATCTATCATTTTTTGATGCATATTTGGATCTTACCTGAGAGAAAACCAATTCTGAATCTCCTAGAACTTTCAACAGTTGTATCCCATGCCTCTTTGCAACTTCAAGCCCCAATAACAGAGCTTCATATTCTGCAGTGTTATTTGTGCACTGAAAGGCTAATAGAAAGGAATATTTTAAAGTTATACCTGATGGGGATACAAAGAGAACTCCTACTCCAAACCCTTCCTTGGAGCAAGCTCCATCAAAATACATTTTCCATAGACCATGCTATTGTGATTCTAATTCAATCACAATGGAGTCAGTATTCTTTAACTGAGGTAAAATTGGTTGCACTCTAAAATTGTCAAGGTCCACATCAATCATACAATTGAGCATGCTAGGATCTACATTTTCAATCACTCTAGGAGCACGTGGTTCTCTGTATAGTTTGACTTGATTCCCATTGATTGGGATGGTAGCATAAGATAGATCCAATTGGACATTTCCGCCTACTGCTGCTGCCCACTGCCTGGATAATAACATGCCATAATGAGGCTTAGTGTCAGTGACAATGACATCCATCTTATAGGTCACTTCAGGGAATGCTGCTATCTTTACTTCAACATCTCTCATTGTACCTAACACAGGCACTTCCTATTATCCATAGCATAGCATTTTCCATATACTGTAGTCACTGATAATCCTAATTCTTTCATGACACCGTAAGGCATTACATTAGCAGTTGCACCTGAATCTATCATACAATTTTTTATCAACTGGTTGTTTACTAACAAAGTGACATAAAAAGGATCTACCTATGAAGGCTCTTGAGTAATGGTTGTTCCAACATAAACCTTTGGGGTTTGGAACTCCTGATCCTTTCCATTTTTAGCTGCACCGATGGGTAGCACTGTGTTACTGTCAAATATATTAGAAAACAAAGACAAGGCAACTTCTCTATGTTCCTTTATTTTTAGTAACTCTATTAGTGGGACAGTAACTTTCATTTGTGTAAGAGCCTAAGCCATGTCAAATGTGGAATTTCTGCTCAACTTAGCATTAGGTCTAACTCTTCCTACTTTAGGCTGACTCGGCTTCTTTGTTGTGGTAGCTCCTTGTGTATCTTTTGTATTGTTATCATTTGTACTCTTGGGTACATCTTTAATTTGATCTTTCTTTTCTTGACCCATCTAAGGGATCGTAGCACTACTTGTTGCCTTTTTCTAAAAAACCTCTTTTATAAACATAGAACTAGGTTCACCCTAGTCACTATCCCTTTTGGTGCTCAGGTTATAATTGTGCTTTGCCTTAGCTATAGCAGCCTTGGTGATATTTTTCACTTCTTCCTCACTAGGCCTTCTAAGATGAACTTCTTCATCTTCAATGGTTACCACATTCAGAGTAGGATTCCAATCAAGTGTTAGTTGTCCTTGAAAAGACCTTTTACTATCCAGCACATCACTAAATTCACTTTGTACTGATTCCACATCACTTTCTACAATGGTTTCAAACATATTGATATCAGGCTCAGCCTCTTGCCTTAGGGACTCTTCAAGGGCTTGAGCTACTGCACACTGATGAGGAGAATGTGGCCTATCACAAGCAATACACCAGGGAGTGTTCTCTATATTGTGAACATTTTTTCCTTTTAAGGGATCAGGGGTGTCTTGGCTGTAAGCATTCTTAGGCTTCTCATTCTGAGGTTTACCATCCTTCCAATTGGTATTATAAGGCATATCATGCAATTTGGGAGGTCTATCTTGCCAATTATAGTGAGGCTTATCATTTTTATTTACCTTGGCAGTTAGATCCTTCATAGCAGTGACTAACTTTCCTATCTTATCTTCCTCCTTAACAACTTTGTTTGGTTGCTATTTTGTTTCCTACCATAGCCTACCATCAGTTCTTCTCCCTAATTTTCTGGATGTTTTCCTATTGCTCTCCACATTGATAGAAATTTTGAATGCATCTCTTAGGCTATGTGGATTCTTATCCCTTAAAATGTAAGCCATTTTGGAATCAAATGCATTATAATAAGTGTTCGGGCACATGTTATCATCTAGTCTCATCACCTGATACAACCTATGCATGGTTTTCTGAAATCTAGAATTGAAATTGGTGACCATCTCATTATCAAATTTTCTAATATTATTAAATTCATTTAACATGAAACTCACATTTGTTTTGTCCCCGTATTGCTCTTGAAAACAATTCTTGAAATCTTCCCAAGACCCAATGCTATTAATAGGGAGACCTCTAAACCAATCTCTTGCATCATCTATTAGGGACTGGACAAATAAATTCATTATGACATCTTCATAAGCTATCTCATAATCATTCATCAAGTCACTAAAGGATTTTAAATGCTCCTCTACACTAATTGCATTATTTCTAGCAAAATTAGGGAGTGTATCTCTTAACTCAGTAGGAACATGGCTGGGATATCTTGGGATTCCATCAAAAAATAACTGTCTATCCTGCTCTAAATTCATGGGTCTCCTTTGGAAATGGTTAGCAACATTGTTATTACCCATGTTCATTCTCACAGTAGGGATTTGAGTCTAAGAGATTTGATTATTCTGGTTAATTACATGGGCTTGACTGACTATTGTTGTATTGATAGGCAAAGTGGGATGAATTTTAATAGGGGGGAGAGAAAATTGTTGAGGAACAGGCTTATTGAGATCCTTTGATGGGAAAATGATAGGGGGAGCTTGAGATAACCAATTTTTCTTTTGACTTCTTGGTTAGCTGCCTCTAACTCAGCCTTTTCTAACTCCATTTGTAGATCTTCTTTCTCCTTCCTCATTCTTTCCATCTCCCTCTCATGTGCTAATAGTCTATGGGATATCTCCACCATAGTCTTTGATCCTGATCCACCTTCCATGCACTTTTTTTTTCCTTTATAACCTCATTTCTAATAGGCTGTGGGTCACTAAAAACCTTCTTACTTGGCTGGATTACTAAGTTATATGCTGGTTTGGCTTTGGGGACTAGAATTTCCCTAATCACAGGACCTCCATCATCACTTTTTTCCTTTTCGTGGGCCAACAATTCAAGATCAGCAATCTGCCTGAGAAGCCTATCTCTTTCCATCAGTTTTTCTTTAACTTCTCTCTCCCTATTTGCTTCCTTTTGGGCTCTTAAGGAGATTAAGTGATGGACCTTTCTATTTAAGTCTTCTATTTCTTGGGACACTTCATCTTCATCAAGGAAGATCTCCTTAGAGTCAGATACGTTAACTTGGTCTATATCAATCAAGCTGATGTTTCCATTAACTGTTCTAGGCATAGAGTGTTTGACTACATTGGAACTACTTCTATCTTTTCCAGAAAATATAACATGAGATAACTCTTGATTTAAAACTTGAACATCATCTATATTTCCAAATAATCTAGAATGAAATCCTAAAACATCATGTTTAGATTCTCGGGAAGAAGAATTAGACTTTGCATATACAGGTCTATCAGATACCTTACCAGTATTGTTACTTTTCTGCACCCATGCAACATTTGATGGCTCATGTTGTATTGATCTTTTTTGACCTCTTCGTGACTGTTCAAGTAGTCCCTCCTACAATGTCTCACGAGGATGTTTCTTCATGAAGGACCTAGTGTTCTTTCCTCCTTGCATTATGCTTGTTTCCTTTTAATAATTCTCTTATTTTAAGGACTGGTTGAACTAATAGAGTCGCCACCCACAAATCTATGGGAAATATGAAAACAAGCTTTGAATGAAATATTGTAAATCGTCAGACCAGCATCACATATCTAATATCATGCAACTTTTTATTAAAATGAATATATCAAGACAACACCGATATTTTATTGAAGTAGCAATCATCATCTACATTCATAGTATGACTCTCCCTAGTAGAGTCGCCGCTTTTGTTGTTCTAAAATTATGACTCCCCTTAAAACCCTTATAATAAAATGATAAACTCTGTTGAGATCAAAGAGAAGGAAACTTCAGAGCAACATATGACAAGGTTTTACAACCTTCTACACTTTGAACTTATCCAAAGTTCAGGCGGGTATACCTTATGTGAATTGGCTTCACACTTTTAAAAGACAAATCTGCAGTAAACCAGTTCGGAAACCAATGGATCCTATCACCTCAAAACTAACTAAAACAAAGAAAGAAAGCTTATAATCATGTTCAGTATTGACCTACAGGATATGTAAAAGATAACCTTAATTGATACCAGTGCCTCATCCAGGCCACAGAGTCATCTAAAATTTAAACAATACTCTCACAATCAAATATCTCCATGCATCCCATCACCTCGGCTTCTATAAAACCCCACATATGCCTGACATTCATAAGAGTTTATCCTTATGAAAATATTTTGCATTCATCAAATTCAAAATCTCCCACAAAGAATTCATTGATAGAAATGCTTCATGCATATTTAATTTCCTTCCTGGAGAGAAAAGCTACGAAACGCCTCTATTAAGACTGCCTTACAATCCAATCCTCAAATGAATAACCCTAGATTACTCATATTTGAAAACAATAAATATTTTCAAGTAGATCAGAAGACAACACAAAATTTAGGCTCGAAAGTTGATAGTTTGTATATTTGATATTAATTTTGAGAAAATATTAGAAAACTCAGCATATTCTCCATAAGACTAGAAAATCCTAGATATATTTCTGCAGAGTTTTCTTACAAATTCTTGCGATCATTTTTTAGAAGGTCCTGGTATCCATTTATAATATCATGGATGCATACAAGCTTTGGAACTTCCAAAAGAAAGTTTGTTACAAACAACAGCCTTTTCCAAGAAGCGGTTATAGGTCCTTTTCAACATCTACGACTTCTTTTGCTTGTTGTTCCATTGCACCCTCTTGTAACTACTCCCAAGCATCTTCTTTTTGTCCCATATACTTATCTTTCCACTCCTGATACACATCATCACTAGGCCAAGTAAAACTAGCAACCTTCTGTTTCATATCTTCTAGCCGCTTCCAAGTGACTCGTACATGCCCAATCTCTGTTTCTATGAACCCATAATGAGATTTAACTTTTTCAATTTCCTCAATTTTTTGGACAAATAAGGATGTGTCATCAGTAATAATAATTTGATTGATCCTTAGGGACAAATTGTGGTCCACCTCCTTTAACGAAGTCTTCTCTTCCTTTAGCTGAACAGGACCAATGAAACCTCTTGGAAATATTTCAAATTTATGATCTGAATATTCTTTTCTATAAAGTTGGGCTTTTCCTTTAATACATGTTCCTTCCACTAAAAGAATATTCATCTCTTTTATAAACTCACATGTGGACCTAAGATTGTCATTCTCTTATGCATCTGCATGGGAGGAACACATGAGCTCTAACTCCTTACCACTAGGTACCCACTTATTCAGGATTGGTTCCAAAGTGGCTTCTTCTTCTTTGAATTTGATAAAAATCTCAAGAATCCTCTTCATATTTGTGTACACATTGGAGGTTTTGATTGAGTCAGCAAACTTTAAAATGGTGGCTTTTACCTTCTCCTCATATTTGTTTGCATACAAGGTCTGAGCTTGTTTCAACTTTTCCAACTCATATTGGACATTTTCAGGTAATTGGGAACTAGAAGGCATAGGTGAAGGGGGGTATTAAATGATGGGACTAGAAGGAGGGGGCCTTGCTGGAGAGGAGGCTATCATGAGTGTAGAAGACTCACCTAGGTGATGTTGACCTACCAATTGACTCTGGAGTCTAGCAATTATGTTGCCTTTATTGGCTATTCCTTCTTTAGTATCATTGTAAGCTTTTAAAATAGTCTCCAACTTTAGTTGGAGATTAGCCTTTTCTTGTGCCTCTCTCTCTGCTACTGCCACATTAAACTTTGTTGTCTCTAGTACTATGCTAGTAGCTTCCACTACCCCCGTGTCTTGGACTCTTTTGACTATCATGCCTCCTAAGATGCTACAATCTAAGGTATCCCTTTTCTTTCTAATTTCATCTCTTTTTAGGGACCACATGACAAGAGCAACATTATCTTTGTGGAATGTCACTCCTTCCATAGACTTTGTTTCTTTCCTCACTACATCAAGCACTAAGGTATCAGCTATATCCCATTTAGGGAGAATCAACACACCAACCTTTGTTACCATCTCTCTTCCTTTCTCAGGGGTGATTGTTCTGAATTCTTCCATCATTTATTGCTTTATTTCTTCTTCTACCTAAGTTGTATTTTTGAGAGGTTGTTCATTTATCCTCTGTTCACATCTGACTTTGAATTGCTCCATGTTTTGCTTCCATACAAACTGCATAAAGGCTTCTGATGTGACAAAATTTCTATCAACTAGGAATTCTTCACTAGTTTGCTTAACAGTAAGGTCCATTTCTTGGCCGTTTAACTCACCATCAGTCAAATCCATTTTAGCAGTAGGTGGCTCTTCGGGCATCCCCTCTTGGGTCTCCTCATAGGTATAGGCAATCTCACCGAGACTCCCTAGCTGCAATAATTGTTCAGCCACAGCTTGTTCATCTCCAATGTGGATATGAGACTGAGATGGAGACTATTGAGGCTCATCAGTTTCAATTTCCTTTCCCACTTTTTGCCTCTTAGGGGAATCCTGAATGTCAATGACATCTTCAATTTTCCTCTTCCCTTTTGAGGTGGAAGGCTCACCTGTCACTAGCATCATCATAGTGTACTTTGACCTTTTGTGCATTACATAGTCACCAGGTGGGATATCTCTAGCAAAGGCAGGCTTAGCCAATACCATCTTAGCCTTATCAGGATCATTTTGCATTATGGCCTCCCTCTTTTCTTTTAAAGTATGCATGAGGTCTTCAAAATAAAGAATCAGGAACTTTATTTTCTCCTCAAATGGGTTGAAGCTAGAGAGAGGATCATAACTAGTGTCAAATTGATGTATAAAATCAAGGGCTTTCTTATATGCAACCAACTTCTCCTTCCTCAATTCCTACTCACCTAGGCTGAACTCATTTCTAATAAAATCTTCTAGGAACTGAAATTTATGTGGCCTACCTCTGTACACTGCTCTTTTTCTAAACATGCCATTGAAAAAATCCTCGAGATCTGCACATCTTGAAACTACAGTAGACAGCCTATATGGCTTGAAGAATTCTTCAAAAAATTTCCATCCACCCTTAGTGATCACAAAATGGTGAGCCATGGTAATAGTTGGGAAAATAGTCGCTTTACCTCTATTGGTTAGCTCTGCTTCTTGTACTCCCCCAATTTGTCTAAGGACTTCTGCAATCCCTATCTTCAATGGGACCTGATAGGGTAGTAAATAGGGGGTGCCTCTAAATCCAAACACTCTAAAAATAGTAGATACAGGGTACAAATATATGTCTCCCCAATTGTGAACAATCTTGATATCCTCTGCAAACTCCTTTGGTCTGATAAACTCCAAAAGAGCCTTAGGAATTCTTGGGTTTTCTCTGCATAGAAGAATCCTAATTTTAGATGCAAATCATCTATCAAATTTTAGATAACTTGCATCCTCTCTATCCCAAGATAGAACAGTACTCCACAATTGCACTGGCATCTCCTCTTTATCCTTTATCTTGATCAAGTCCATTTCCTTTGAAAAATAATCAACACCTTTGAACAAGAACATGTGCATTAACATGGAATACCATCCAAATGGCCTATCCACCTTACCATTCTTGATTCCTACTAGCCCTTTATGAATTGCATCAGCAAGGTATGAGACATAATCAAATGTTACAGCTAGGGAGGGGTTTAGAATTTGTGCAATCATTAACATATAATGGGTTGGCATAATCTTTTCAACATCCTCTCCAAAGATTTGGCATAACATCCAATACATGCCCTTAGCTCTCAGAGTAAATAAGTTGAGAGAGAATGGTTCGATTGTGCTGGGGCCTACAACTATTAACCCCCCTATCTTTACAAAGAATTATTTCAATGGGTCACTTCTAAGATGATCCCTTTCGGCATTGTACACCTGGGCTAGTGACTCAAAGTCAATAGGCTCTAACAAATTGGAGGACTCACTGAGTTTACACACTTTCCTAAATTCATCTTTATTTATCTCAATCAAGACTGGTCCCTTTATGTTCCTGATGCATCTTGCCATAGGGTCATAATTCTATGCAATCAAAGGCTAACAGATCTACATCCATAAAAACACCTAGGACCACAAGCTTTCCTACATCTTGTTCCCATATACCATTCAAAGGAGCTAGGGAATTCCTCTACCCAAAACCAACTTTGAATAGTCCTAAGCCTAACAATCCTATTTCAGGGTCCCTCAACCAATTACCCTTACCCTTGTCATAGAGGCCATCTCCAATTTTTAGATGAGGGTTCTTGGGTAGTAGCTCTTTGGCCTTAGCCCCAACGTTGGTGGACATGGTTAATTGTTCTAAAAAATCATCACAGATATTTTGGTCCTGGTAATTCACCTTCCCTATTAACTCTCTTCTGGGTGCCATTGTAGTCAAACAATTATACCACTAGAAGCTATCACAGACCTCCAATGAAGTAATTCACACGACAGTATTAGAGAAAAAACCAAGAGTTATCAAGAAAAGCACAAAAAACCTGATTATTCCTGAAGGAAATCGCCCTGCAACAATTTCCTCTGCAACAAATTTTGATGAAACAATATTTAGCAATCAAGTTGATGCGGACTCAATAGGACAAGTTGGCATTTTAGTTTTTTGGAAATTAACTCTGCATGCTTAGGCTTTCTTTTCAGAATTGAATTTGCCAAATTGAATTCAAAACTGGCTCCAATGGGTCATAATTTCTCTAAGTCTTTCCTCTGTTTTGCTCTTTCGCTATTTCCCAGAACATAAAACCTGTTCTTTTTTCTGTCGCGAGACAACACTAGCCATTGGATCACGAGGACTTACATCGCCTTTATCTTTGTTTAATCTCTTTACTTTAGTGCCGGGCCCTACCTCCTTTTCACCACTTCATGGAATTTAAAAGTCATTCACTTTTCCTTCGCGAGGCCACGCCAAGCGTTAGATCAAACTCAAATCACCCGACCTTTAACTCCAACCGGGGTAGTCAATTTTACTTAATAACTGTGCCTCATTTTGATGGCTAACATTTTTTTGCCATTTTGCTGAAGTTAAGTTGCGGGCATCTTCGGGCCACGAAACAACGAGAAGCATTGGATCAATCTTGAGATGAATGCCTTTTAAGTGGGCCCTTTACTTGGGAATTAGTTACCCCACTTGTTCTCCGGTTGAAAAATGCCACATGGCAGTTGGTCATTAGCCCTGGAAACTACTGTGGGTTCCACCTTTGATCTGCCACATGCTATCTTTATTATTCCCACATAACTGTCGGTTACACCTAGGCGGGCCCTCAACCACTTTGAAAACCATATGTCACCCGAAACATCACTATGGATCTCCATAAAAAGTGGCAGCTATTATGCCACATCACGCCTCCGTGTGATCTCCACCTGTCTTTCGCAACTTTGTGAATATTATTATTCGTTTGGCTTGCAGCCATGAAACTACGAGTATCGTTATATCCAAACAAACCTGATCTACTTTTAGCTTCCTGCCCTGCCTGTCCCTTGGGCCCACCAGCCTTTTTGCCACTTCGCAAAGGTTAACCTACTAGCATCTTATCTTCGTGAATTCACGTGAGCCGTTAGATCTCAAAAGCTTGCTTGTTATTTTCTCCTTTCTACGGCAACCTTGCTCGAGCCCACTATAGACCGCCAATTGAGCGCCTCGTCATTGCTCTGTCATTGCTAGCTGGACCTACCACATTCACTGCCACCTTTAGCAGGACCCACCACCTTTTCTCTATTTCGCTGAAGGTAGAACACATGCATCTCCCGGCCACGAATCAACGCAAGTCGTTGATCTCTTTCCAACCCAATCATTCTTTAACCAAAGAAGATCACTTGTCTCGAGGACCCACCAAAACCTTTCACCATTTTGCAAAGTTTAAAACATGTTCAGCTTGATCTTATGAAACCACACCATCCGTCCAATCAGATGAAACTTGATCGGTGTTTAGCTTCAGTCCAAACCTATATGTCGGGTCCACTTTCGCCTTTCATTACTTCATGGAAGCTAACTTTTGGTCGCAAATCAACGTGGTCCGTCAGATCAACAGAAAGTTGCATGATGCTTACAAGGCCCGACAGATATTAGAAAAGGCACATTAAAAGTGAACAAAAATTAAATATTTAAAAGGGACCGTCTAGGTAAATGACAAGGGGTGAACACTTTTATGATAAAGGGACCCATCACTTAAGTGAATAAAGTAATGCCAAATTAGAAACCAAAAGGTTTTTTCTCAGATATTGAAGTGACTTAAAACCTAAACCTTGAACCCCTTAGGATCTAAAACAATTTGAAAGAACATGGGCGTACTAGACACAAAATTTTCAAAAAATTAGCCATTTGTGGACTAAAAACATCCATTTTTAAAATAGTGATAACAAGATAGTCACCACACATAGGTAGGTAGTGGATCCTAGTTGTCTCACAGCCTCACATACCCCCATCCTCAAGGTTCCCTACGTCTACATCCTCGTATACACTCAACCAAGACCGTCTCCTACGTTCTTGGAGAGGAATTCACATTTCAACACAAGACTAGCATATGAAAACAACAAGGATAAACCAGTTTAGCCACCAAAGTATAGAAGAATAAAGATAATAGTCATCAATTCCAACAGTAAGGTAATAAAATAATTATGGAATTGCAACACCAAATCAAGTAAGCAAAAGATCATAAGATTGTGGCTAAACCCTCAAGGTCAAAATAAAATAAATTGCTGACCCACAAGGAAATAAATAAAAAATATCATAAGTGCACATAACATCACTATGTGACTAGCATCTAGCCACCAACAAGGAAGGAAGGAACAATCGTCTAGCTAGCGCAGTAGCTCATCATGTGGTGTGGCCTAGTCACACATCCACATGGCATGGCAGTGTGCACCTCGACATCACCCCACATCATGTCGTCACGTGGCATGGCTCTACCCTAAACCTATCGGTAGGTCGCATGGCAATGTCTACTACATCCCGCATCGTGTCTCAACACAGCATGGCAATACTCCAAGCGGAAAGGGCATGCAATGGATGTATCCCGCATGACAGTGTACCTCACGGAAAAGGGCACGTGCAAGTCACACCCCGCATAGTGATGTACCTCTCAGGATACTCATCGTAAGCCAGAGGTATACATGGCTAAGGTCTACCCACAAGTCTACCAATGCTAGTCAATTGGCAGCTCATGTGAAAATAACATACCTTTCATGAAGAGAAGGCAAAAGATCCTCCAATAAAACCCATCATTCTACTCAAGAACTAACATCAATATGCTCAAATAAAGGATAGGAATAGGCTGGCACACATGAACCTTATGAATCGGTTCATCATAAGGGAAAGTATTGAGTACACCTATAATACAGTTTCATTATATAACTATATTTTTCCTCAAAATAGAGAAGCTAAAGTCACTTCACGTTGACATTACTCGGATGTCATTCCATACTATTCAAGGAATGGTGACTTCTAATACTACCCCTTCACATACTGACTTATCAACAACCTGTGGGTTGGCACTCAGAAAGGAAACAAATAAGCAACATCACATAAATAGTATGGTTTCCCATACTCATAAGTAAACATATCCTCCATGGTTGATTACTTCACCATCCCATGGGTACACATAGCAAGCACGGGTTTCTTACAATTACACAAGGAATAGCACCATTACTGGTTTAGTCACATTTATGGGGGGTAATTTTCAGTACGCTATCATATACTCGAAGAAGGTTTTAACTATGATTTCCACATGAATAACTGAATCAAGTTTATTCTAGATACAAGTATTGAAATTCTTAACAATTGAAACTTACATAAGGAAATAACATCATTCCTATATCTTTCTCAAATTCCACTAAGCATTTGCATTCACATTACTAACTATGCAATTTTCTTTTCCAAAGTGAAAAACTTTCCTCTTTCAATTAGAAGCCAAAAGTAAACATACAATTTCATATGCATTATAAAAATTCTTCTTAAATCACTGCATTCTTAGTAGCATTTCTAAAAATCTTATGATCTTAGGCAAGGAGAATGGGAAAGAGAGTTTGAAAATTAAACTATTTCCTATGAATACATAAGATCCACAAGGTCACACTATATGCTTAGATATAAGTCGATCATTTTAGTTGCATGGTTTTCATTTTGCTATCTTTTTAGGAGGATGCCAAAACAACCTAACATAACATTTCTAATTATTATGGTTGCAATAGAATGTTCTAGTTTTTCGAACAAGAAATCAAGACAGACACTCTTTCTGTAATACAAGACCTCTTAAGAACACTCACTATTCCTAATTTAATACAAAAACATATCAAAATCTGCAACCTATCATTAAAAATCATGATATGACAAGAAGGTAAATGAGGAGCTATCAACTAAATAATACACATTAATGCATACACATCAAACAAGTCTTTCATTCATACTTTCTAAACACAATAAGGGAATTATCTATATCCAAAGGCAAGTTCAAAGGAGCACTGCTAAAAATAGGTCCTCAATCAGACTAGTTTTAAGAAGCACATAAAACAATCTTTCGTGGAACACATTAATACACTCTTGAAGCTACTATAACATGTTCTCTTTTGGTACTTCTTTTACAAACAAGGTAAATTTCACATAACAACAATTCGCATATTAATGCACATTACTTAAGATTGAATTTAATTATGTTACTCCTATGAGACACATGGAGAATTATTTAATGTAAACATACAATTTTCTCCCAATAACCAATATGAACTTTCAAACCAAAGCCCTTTATAATCTAAATACACATAAGCATTACAAGGTTCACACAAGGGCTCAAGAAGTCACAACCTTCTCTCGCAAAAAGAAAACTCAAATAAGAGATAATTACACATATCAAAATTGTTTTACTTTCTAGAGAGAGAGAGGGGAGGAAGGGTGATAATTATTCAATTTGCTACATATTAAGAATTCCATACCTACCACACTAGTCCTTTAAGTGAACAACACTAAGCTATATCATAACCTTAATCAAGCATATTTCATACTTTTAGACTCAAGACAACACCAACCAACCTAGATGGACTAGTCAAAAGAGTAAAATAGATCAAGAATGAAGGTACATATGACTCTCTTTCAGAATATGAGAGTAATCGTAGAACAAGACATTAATAAGAAAAGAAAGCACATACAATCACTCCAAAGCACCCACATCAAGAAGGTGAAAACAGGGTGTGAATACACATGTTACACACAAGTAGGGTTTGTTCAATCACACTCACACAACAAGGAGAACAAGAATACAACATAAGGTAGATACACCTCACACCAACTAAGGGCACAAGCGAAACCAAAGATCCTAGTGTTGCAACATGGGCTATGATACCAAGTGTAATGCCCTGCCAGGAAACCCCAAAGGGATAAGGCTAAAACACTCAAATGGAGTGCAAATATTTTTATTTATTTATTTTTAAATCTGAGACACAACATTAAGATACATTGGAGTTATCTAACACTTAGATAACATAGCAGAAGACTAAACGAACCTAAGGAATTTCCCAATGTGATTACGTAACTTAACATCTAACTCAACTCACGACATTTGATCCAATTAAGAAGGATATCTTAATTACATGCTATTACTTGAAACATGGATATAATTTGTTCAATGAATTAACATTATAGAAATTTGGAAGCATTCATCTACTATGGTTGAAGATGAGGCTAACATGAGGAAATTTACCCAAAGAAGTTAAAACATAGATAACATGTAAATTCATCCATTAAGGTTAAAATATGGTTAACTTGGCGAGTCCATCCATTTTATTTACAATATAGTTAATATAATGAAGTTCATTTATTAAGGTTAAAATATAAATAACCCATTGAGTTCATCCATTATAGTTAAAATATAGCTAATAAGATGGAGTTAATTTACTAAGGTTAAAATGTAGATAACCAATTGAGTTCATCCATTATAGTTAGAATGTAGCTATTAATATTAAGTTCACATATTAAGGTTGAAATGTAAATAACATAATGAAGTTCATCCATAAGAATTACAATTTAGGTAATATGACGAGTTCATCCAATAATTGTTATCCATTCATCGTGTTCAATTATACATTAAACCCATTCCATGCATCTTGTTCCAAAATGCACTATAATTTCATCATAATTGATAGGACCTTTACATAAATACTTATTTTTATTAACATTAACAGAACACATTCCTTCATGACCCAATTTATTGCATTTAAGAGATGACTACATACATGCATTATGATAAATCTCATCCAATCCACTTATACATTCTAACAAATTATCATCCATACATGCTAGCACTATCCATGAAACATGAGAGACAAAAGCATCACATAACAGAGAAATGATCTCGGAGTTCACCACTAGAGGGATACATCTTCGGGTCTGCTCAACTGCAAGACCCCTTTGGTAATTAATTAAGTTATAGTTATATAGGGTTTGCATCATTTACATTCTTGCCTTTTAGGCGAGCACAACCAATATACAAACGACCACTTCGGTCAATAAATCCTAAATGATCCCTACATAGAAACAGATCCAACTGAGCATATTAAAAGTTGTTACAAAGGTCCATTGTCTGACGGTACTCTAACTAGGAGCCTGACCAACTATGGCTAACCACAAAACAACCAGATGACAGGGTCCAAACAAACATATATAGGTCTTGCCATTACTTTAAACAAAAGCAAATACAACATTTAGAACTTGCGACAACAATAACCAAAAAAAGTACTATCTTTTCCCATATTGATTTAAACATTTAAAGGTTTATCAAGTTTTCTAAAGGATCTAAGTTGTTTTCAGTTTTCTACCTCATCCAAGTCTAGGTCATTCTTGGTTTTCTACTCACTACGTTCATATGCATCAAGACATAACATAAATACATCCCTACCAGTTTTTCAACCAAGTTCACATGAATGGAAAGCATTAATCGTCTAAATATGTTATTTAATCCTTAGATAAACATCATTGACATACTGGTTTGGAATAATACTCTAGTCCCCTTTTCTAGCAACGCAAATTTACCCTTTACAAAAAGGAAATATACATTAAAAGGAATAAAGAAATGGGAAACCCTTTCCTAATGAAATAAAATCCCCTTGCATATATTTAAAACAATTTCTCCATCCGAAAATATTAAATAGTACATATATATCCCAATATATACCTAACTTAATAAAAAACTAACAACTGAACAACAATTATTTATTCATTGGGAATATATGCTATAAAGGGACCAATAATTAGTATATAATTAATAATATATATTAATGTATAAATTATCTAAATTAATATATATATCTAAAATATACATTAATCCATAATTAATAATTAATATATAATAATAATATATATTAATTAGAGTTTAATAATAATAAAATATACTAATTTAAAATTTAATATTTTTTTTTTTTTTTGTTAAAACTAAAAGAAAATTAATGGAGGGTAGCAAACACTAGGGCAGCCGTGGGCCCACCTCCCATCCATGGGAGTGGGAGTGGTTGTGCCCTAGCCGTCGGGCTTGCGGCCACCATGGTGGACGCAGACCCTCGGCCTCCACACAGTGGAGCCGGGGTCTCTGCGGCCACCACGGTGGACGCAGACCCTCGGCCTCCACACAGTGGAGCCGGGGTCTCTGCGGCCACCGTGGGGGTCGCAGACCCTTCGGCCTCCACCTTGTGGAGCAGGGTAGCTGTGACCACTCACGTGGACGCAACCCCTCTGCCTCCACATGGTGGATGCAAGGGCTTTGCGGGAGACGAGAAGGGGAGGTGCGTGGGTTGAGCTTCAACTCCCCTCCCAAATTTTTTTTTAATAAAATAGAACAATTTAAAAATAAAATAAAATAAAACATAAACCCTCAGAGATGAATAATAAAAAAAACATAGTCTCACACAGAGACTCTAACATAATTTTTTTTTAAAATCACAGGTTATCCAATACTCAAAACTTTGATGAACAACCAAAACCACAAATGAATTTCTTCAACCAAAGCCCATATTTGGGCAAGAAAAGAACCATTTTCCACATAGTGATTTAACCATCTTTCCACAATCCAAAATAGTGCAACCAATTTTTCCAAGGCTAAAACTCAAATTTTGGAACATTCATGGAATCTTAAACCACATTTTTTCATGAAGAACAACCAAACACAATTCTTGATTTAACAACGAAATAAAAAGTTAAACAAGAATCCTACCTCCTTTAGCATTCCTGGCAAGATTTTTGAAGAAGAGCCCAACCTGCAACTGTAGAAAAATCCATCCTTCCAAAAACCCCCAATCTCCATCCAAAAATATCTTTCCTTTTTTTCAAAAAAAAAAAATCAACAACCCCCAAAATATTTTTTCAACCTAGGTTAAAAGAATGAAATTTTGACCTAATTTTCAAATTTCGAATTTAAACACTTTTTTTTTTAAATAAAAAATGAAAATAATCATTTTTTTCAACTATTCAAATAATCTAACTTGCTTTTCTAATTAAAATTAAAATGCTTCTCTCTCATTTAATTTTAATATTCTCAATATTAACTAAGCTAACATTTATATTTCACAATATTGATGAGGATAAAATATTTTAATTAAATTAAATTCCCAAAACCAATCTTTCACACAATATCAAATATACATATAAATTGTGCTTTTCTAATAAAAATTGATTTTCTTAAATAATAAAAATTAACCTTTCTTTTTCCAAAATGCAAAAGAGATTAAATTATTTCTATTTCAAATAACTTTAAATCTTTCCTTTTTAAAACACATACACTAAATTAAATTCGTTAATTAAAATTAACCATTAAATTAAACTCACTACAAACATAAATAGAGAGATCTTTTTAATTAATGATAAATCACATAAAAGAAACCTATTTATTTTAATTTCTCAATTACTAATGCATAAATGAACACATTAAATCAAATTAAATGCTTAGGATGAAATACTCAATTTTACCACACACAAGGCACGCAAACCAAGAAAGCCAACCAAACACACGACCTGCAACCCAAACAAAAAGGGAAACCGACGGACCACACACGATGCTCACTTGAGCATGACTAGGCAAGACGAGGGTTTTACGACCACCTAATCCAAATTCTAAGGACGAAAGAGGTATACTCAACCCTGTGAATCCTGATGAAGATGAACCTCACACCTAGGCGGTACTATACCTACAATCTCCTGCAACATGAGTCACGCATGCATATATATATTCAATGAAGGTGTTAGCTCGAGATTCATAACAAGAATTAGGGAAACAATTTAGCTTACACATGAATCGATGTGAAAGCACAATAATGGGTACGCACAATATTCATATTATCTAATTTACAACATTACATCATGGTAATTCAACCATTCAAGTATGCCACATAGGAAATCAACCAAGGTCAAATCAGTTTTGCAAAGCTAACTAGGGTAGGGGCACTACAAAACCCCTTTACTAGAATAACCCTTACAATAAATTCCTCACATACATAATCTCTCTGACATATTTCACATCATATTACATTCATATATCCATACCACATTCTTATATCAAAATGATCTAATCTATACCGACCTATATACCCTATACAAATTTATGCCTTATGTCGACTTACAAGGATATACATAATATCATATTACATGTCGGCTAGATAACATAAATGAATAAACATTAAATTGTCATTGTCAGATCTAAGATAAGTTGACCTCCAATACCGACAGCCTTTACTATATCATGTCGGCCTACATTGCTAGTGACCAAAGAAAATCTTTCTGACCTGTTGGTGCCGGTGTCGATGTAGAATCTATGAAGTGCCTGTCGGTACACCATATGAAGCTAGAACTCGAAATCATGTTGCCATCAATGACAACATAGTAAAACCAACCAATAGAGTGTCAATTGACAATAATGAGATAATGTTGTTGCTTAGAGAGAGTAGTCAGCTGTTTGGTTCATTTTATATTTTTTGGTTTGGTATCCATCCTTTGTCATTGATGTCAAATGGGGAGATGACATTTATGTGAAAAACAATTAATCTAAGGGGGAGATATATTTAAGATCAGTCTTTGGGAGTTTGTTGGCATTCCTTGGCACTTGGATGTTTTTCACATTCAGTATTGCCATCAATGCCAAAGGGGGAGATTGTTGGCAATATGCTAGATTTGGTTAAGTATTGTCATTGATGTCAATATTGTATCCCAGTTGGATATGGTTCTGCTATCCTGGTTGGATATGGTTCTCCTATCCTGGTTGGACCTATCCTAGTTAGACTTGGTGTTTGTCTTGGTTTTGGCTATGATTCTAATCCGGTATGATCAGATCCATGGATTTGGTTTTGGATGGTTAGTCTAGATGGCTATATGCTTGTCATATTCTTTCGGTCATTGATTTGGTGCTCCAAAATCTATCGCTTATGTTTTTGGTTTGTATTTCCTGGTACCAGTTATCTATACCGGTTAGCGATATTTTATGATTTGATTAGATGATTTTGGTTTGTCTTATGGAATCGATTTCTAACATGCTGAAGGTGATTCTTGATCATGTTCTAACTATTTGATGGCTTTGCATTGGCTGGCATGATGATATGGTGGTCCTACTTGGATCCGATTAGATATTTTGTGTTATTGCACTGAGGGTTTCTACTAGTTGGTGAAACATGTTGGAGACAAGTCTTAGCATGATTTCTGGTGGATGTAACTATTTGGGCATTTAAATTAGGTCCATGCTATGTAATATAAATCATAATATTGGTCAGGTGATATTGTGTAATATAAGTTTTGTAAATATGGGTTTAGGGTTTTAGGGCTTAACCGACCTTATCAATAAGGTTGATGATCTTTATTTATAGGTGACTTACTCATGTAATTCGGGTATGGTATGGGGTTGATGGTTACATCTGCATTATCAGAGAAAGGTTTATGTGTGAATAGCAATATATAATTCAACAAAAGATTATGAGAGGATTTGGTGATGCAGGGAAGACATCTGTGCTTAATTAGAACTGTATCAAGCATTAGGAGATGCTACTTTCATAGTTCATTCTTTTTGGATTGTAGTCTGATGCTTTTGTAAGTCAATAAGACCTCTTTTGTGATGAGTAGTGAGCTCTAGGTGGTTGGCCTGATTGCAAGTGCAATCCCCATTGTAATTATTTCACATGTTGTTGCAGAAGTATTATCTGATTGTGGGTAGGGTTTCCCACCATGGTTTTTCCCTTTACCGGGTTTTTGATGTAAGAGCATCCCTGGCTCATGGAAACCTTGCATCAACCAAAAACATTTTATTTATGTTTTTCTTTCTGTTTGCAATTTCAGTATTTCTTTTTGTGTGTACCAATTTTGGCTCACCAAATCCTATAGAATTGGATTCTACTTGAAGACTTGATCATCTTTCTTGTTTCCAGACCGCACCGCATTTGGATAATTTTTCACCAAGATATTGGTATCAGTTTCCATGACAGTTTTCTATCATTGGTTGATAGTTCTTTGTTACCAGTTGCCTGGACCTATTTTGCTAATCTACTAGAACCCCCTTCTGAATCTTGCGAAGCCTTGGGTGTTGATTCCAATGTTTCTTTGCATGTGGCTGACCTTTTCCCACAATATACACTTCATCCTTTGGATTTCTAGAGGAATCTCTTGGCGAAAGCCGACCTTGTTGTTTTTTACACATTAAGGTCTTGTTTTTTGGTTTTTATCCCTTTTTGGGCCAACCAGATCCCCTTGGATCATATAAATCATTGCAATTCAGCATTAGAATATATATAAGATTCAAGATAGAACATAGAATATAAAATCTAAGGATTTGAGGTCCTGGTTGTGACCTATTCTATACTATGAGCATGTTCTAGTAGGCCTATGAGCCAGTTTTCTGTAACTCGAATTATTTCCGGTTGGTTGTATTCAAATTTTATGAAATAGTTCAAGTTGTTCTGCATTGCCTCCATCATATCCTTGTGTTTTCATTGTGTTTTCTCTTGCTGACTGGTTTGGACTAATCTCTTTGAGGTTCCTCCTTACCGGTGACTACACCAGTTTTCCATTTCAAAAATACTGGTGTTGTGTGTACTGTTCTTTCATACTTTATCTTTCATTGTGTTGATTTCCTTTTGCTCCAGTATAAAGTTTATAATCTTCATTAAATGTTATACTTGTGAGAAAATTGATTCACCCCCACCACTCTTAGTTTTCTCTTGGTATCAGAACTATCTAACAAATCCAAGGGGGATTATTCAGCCCTTGGATTTTAACTTCCAAATGACCCTTATTTCTCCTTGGTAATTTTTAGGCATGATGCCACAAATGCTATTGTTTTATCTTTATTAGGTATTAAGTGCAGTAGTTCATCATGATGATATTACCCATAAGCATGACCTAGAGACACCATAGATACCGAACACTGCTAAGTTTTTGGTTTGATCTCCTCTTGTTTAGTTGTCTAACTAGGAATACAACTATGAAAATGAAACTATTACATGAAAGGAATTATTTCCTGAAATTTAATTTTATGTAATTGAAAGGAATATTTCCTTGAGAATGAAAATATACAAATTAGCTCCTTGAAATTTATTTTCTTGAAAGGGAAAGAGTATTAAATCTAACTTCTTGAAAGGTAACTTGCATGAAATATAAATAATTGTATTTGCTTAAAAGAAAAACTAGCTGGTACTAAGAATGGGATTACTTGAAAGGAAATATTAAGTAACCACTTGAAAGGTGAATCTATCTAATTACATAAAAACACTACTTGTTTTTGAATAAGGGAAAATGGGTTTTGATGGGCCCCTGAAACCCATTACAAACAAAAGATCATAAGATATACATTAAAGCGCTATAGAACACAAAAGACAACAAACAAGAAAAGGATAGTTGACTAGCAAAAAAGGCCAGCAAACGAGAGATAACAAACAACAAACAACACTAACAGATAAAGAGCCTAGGTTAGGTAAAGTTTTGAAGCATCTCAGTGGCTTCCAGCTCTAGTTGCTCCATATTATTAGTCGTCTGCTTGATATCATCAATTTCCTTGCTTTGGCTTTGCATCTTTTTGGTGCTCGCGTGGTTTCTTTTGCCAAGACCGATATCCTTATCATCAGGGGTGTCTTCCTTCACATTAATGATGCCCATAGAGGCCTTATCCCCATGGTCATTATCAAGCTTACTTATAAGAGCCTTCATAGTAGCAGAGGTGGCCTTTAGGATCTTATGAATTATCTCTCCAATCTTCTTTAGCATGTTCTCAACTACTTCAAGTCTTTTTTTAGTGGCCCCAACTCTGTTCTCCAAGATTTGGAAGCTATTCTATTGAGCATTAATGATCTCCACAACATTAATGATAGCTTTAGTAAGTTCACTGAGATACTTAGGGAGGAAGCTAAATTTACCGATGCTAATAAATTCTAAAGTCTCAATTTTTCTAGCTTCTTGGGTTTGCTTGGTTTTTATGCCAGTAATTTCCTTTTTTAGCTAGAGGAAAACCTTGTTGAAGCTATTTGTGTCATTTTTTATGCAAAGGTCAATATCCAGATGAGAGCCTTCCTAGGCTTTGTCTCCCGCAGGATCCAAATTTGCCTCTAGACCCACCTACCTGACATCAAAGCTCTAAGATTCTTTCATGGTCGTGTCCTACCCTGCCAGACCCTTATCCTTAGAAACAGTCATGAAAGGTGACTAGTTCTTGGTTCCCACTTCCTCATTTTTTAGATTTTTCCTTTTATGCTTCTGGCTTGAGAGGATTTGGACCTCCTCGCTGTCAGTATCCACACCGTCATTAATCTCATTTTCCTCCTCATACCATATATCATCATCCTTCCCCCTCTGCTTCCTTTTGGTTGGCCCTTTGTTTAGTAGCTCATGCCCTATTTTTCTTTTTCTCTTGCTCGACCCAGTGATTTGGGGGTCATCCTTCACCTCAGCTTCCATGTCATAGGCATCACCATCATCATCATCAGATTCATCCAATTCCTCTTCTGACTTAGAAACCTCAGCAATGCTTAGATGGACGACAATATTCTTGATGTGATTATACAAAATCACCATCAGACCCTCATGCATTGCAAGATTGATTTTGGGGTTGGAAATTACATTCTTTATCCCAACATTTAGGGCACAAAATAGATAATATGGAATGAAAATTTTCTCTTTATATCAAAAATGGTTAAAAATAATAAAATGATAGTTGTAAACTCTAGTATATCTCCCATCTAAAGTGATAAATTTCATAATAGAAAGCAAAACCCTTTGCCAAATTAACTTAATTACCTTCGGCAAGTAGTAAGTATGGCTGCCCTTCACCAATCTGGCTTTCTCCTCCTCATCCTTAGGAAATTTCTTCATAGTAGCATCTAAAATCTTCATATCCCTATAGAACTTTATGTCGTCCATCGGAAGACTCATAGCCTCAGCGATCATGGTTTCAATCACCTTGACCTTCCTACTGCCAATGGTCAATGTGCCTTTATTCCAACCCTTTTTGAGAATTCTTGTAATTTCGAACCATTTCTCTTGCATTCTCTCCATGAAATTAGTCATCTTGGCTGCTTGCAGCACAACCTAGACTTGAGAATGGTCCCTCCATTTATCAATAGTGATTGCCTCCATTCTCTTGTGATTTCCACCCATATTGTTATCGATATCTGTCAATTGTGAATTCCTGCAAATTTCTTTCTTCACTATGAACTTTCTGTGAGAAACCACTAGAAGACAATGGAAATTTCTAATGCTTCCACTTGATAAGGAAAAAAGAACCCATAAAGAATGCAAAGTGATCCTGCAATTATTAAGTACCTCCTTCTCAGCTGTATACAAAACCAACTCTGGATGTCACGACCTCCCCTATCATCTCGAGAAATGATTTCAAATCTGGCCTTGCTTACCATGATATCTTTCATAAATTAAGATGTCATGTACCACACAAGGGAGCTCTTCCTCGCTATTTCAAATCTTCATTTTCTCGCTTTGTACTGCCTCATTGGCAACCCAGTGAGCACACATGTTGGCCTCTCTATAATAATGAGAAATGTAGCACTTATCAAACCCCTCAAGCAACTCCCTGGCAGAATCAATGATGTTTTTAATAGTCCATGAGGGTTGGTGTTTACCAAGGAGGAAATTAATAATGTTTTTAGAATCCCCTTCCAACCATAACACTTTGATACCCAGATTATAAGCTAATTTAATAGCTTATAGGGAACCCATAGCTTCAGCCAAATGATTAGTCTGAATCCCCAATGGAAATGCTACCACCGCAATACAAATGCCAACACCATTCTGGATAACTCCACCACAACTAGCAGGCCCTCGGTTACCTGTAGCAGCTCCATCAAAGTTATCCTTAAACCAAGCATTAGGGGGAAAATACCAACTACACATACTTCTTTTGATTTGGTTGGTGTTGGTGTCCATGTAGGCTGGGATGTTCCAGCTCTTGAGAACATCAAAGTCCTCTTTATTATTACAATAATGCTCTCCCCTGGCCATCACATTCTCAACACAATTATATTTTATCTTGGCCCACACCACTTTAGAGGTGTTAATATCATTCCTGAATATTTTTTTATTCCTCTCTTTCCATATACCCCAAAGGATATGTGCGAAGGAAAAAATTCATAAATTTCTTATGGTCAAATTATTAGTAGTGCAGTGTTAGCTTTTGAAACAATCTTGAATCTCCTTTGGGAAAACCCAATTCAAACCCCAATGTTGAAAAAACATAGCCCAAATAGGATGGACATAAGGACAGTGTAAAAAAATGTGGTTCACTAATTCCTCATCATTGAGACAAAGATAACATCTGATGGGGATTCAGAAATCCCTCTTTCTCAAGTTATCAATAGTTAGAATCTTATTTTGCAAAAGAATCCATAAAAAGATATTAATTTTAGGAGTCAAACCTGGATGCCAGGCCTTAGCCCAACAAGGGCTAGGGTCTTGGGACTAAGCCAACATAAGGACAATAGATGATACAAAATAAATCCCTGAAGAGGTATCACTCCACACCATATGGTCTTCCCTTCTGGTTTTTAAGATTGCATGGTTGATCATTAAGTTTACCTACTTTAGGTTGGGATCAATAGAGATGAGTTCCACCCACTTTTATTTCTCCAACAAATTTAACACTGAACTTCTCCTTACTAGTCTGGATGAGCATCTGAGAGGCACACTTATTGAGAGGGGCTCCTCCAATTCAGGCATCATCCCAGAATTCCACCTTCCTACCATTACCTGTGGCTCAGATATTGCCTAAACTAACAATACCTTTAGCTTGGATAATACTGTTCCAAATAAAAGAGCCAATTGGTATCTGATCAGAGGCAAGGAACTCTTCCATGGTGGGAACCACCCATAAGTACTTAGCCTTCCAAATATCATTCCATTCTCCATTTCCCTAATAGATTCTACATATTTTTTGACTAGAAGAGTCTTATTCAAGGTTCTAATATTTATTAAGCCCAGAACCCCCACCTTTTTGGGTTTACAAATATTATCCTAGGCTATGAGTGCTACTCTCTTCTTCTCCTCAACCCCAAACCATAGGAAGGATTTCTGAATTTTCTCAATAGCATCAACAAATTTTTCAAGGTTTTTGAAGAGGCTTAAAACATAAACCAGAAGACACTGGAGAGATGATTTTAAAAGATGGATTTTTCCAACTTGACTAAGAAGGGTACCTTTCCATCTTGCCAGCTTCATATTGAATCTATCAATAAGACTATTCCAAAATAAATTCAAAGGTTTCATGCGCAAAGGGAGACCCTGGTAAATAGAAGGAGGCTTTCCAATTTAGCATGCAAGGATCCATGCCATCCTAATTTGTCTGTCCTCTGGGGTGTTGAAGAAGAAAACATAACTTTTCTCCCAATTAATCATTTGACCCAAGGTAGAACTATAAGTGTTGAGGAGGTTCTTCATAATGGACGCTTCTTTAATCAAACAAGTACCCATTAAGATGGTATCATCAACAAATTGCTGGTGGGTATAGGCTTTGAAACCATAAAAGGGGGATATTCCTACAAGAAGCCCTTGAGAAATAGATTTGCTAATTAATCTACCCAGACATTCAACCAAAATAATGAAGGGAATAGGGGAGATGGGATCCCCCTGCTTGATGCCCCTAGAAGTTTTGAAGAAGGGAGAAGGCACACCATTCACAATGATAGAGAAAAAAGAGGTCGAGATAAGTTGTTCAATCAGCTGAATAAACCAAGAACATAAGTCAAAATCACCAAGCACCTTACCCAAGAAGCTCCAGTCAACATGGTCATCAGCTTTTGATAGGTCCAACTTCATCAGAAAGCCTCGTTTCTTCAATTCCACTAGCAAATGTGTGTTTTCATTAATAGAAATTATAGAGTTAAGGATTTGTCCACCGAGAATGAATCTACTCTGTTGGGGAGAAATTATCAATGGAAGAATCCTTAGCAGTATGCCAATAACCAACTTAGAGATAATTTTATAGAAAGAATTGCATAAGCTTATCAAATGGAACTTATCCATAGAATTAGCCCCAAGGCATTTGGGAATCAGAACTAGAAAAGTAGCATTGAGTTCCTTTATGGTAATTCTAGCCCCAACAAACTTTTGCACACCTTTAACCACATCACTATTGAGGATGTTCCAAAAGGCTTGAAAGAAGAACAATGAAAAACCATCCAGGCCCAGGGCTTTATTGCTATCAAAAGAAAAAAACACTTATTTAACTTCCTCCTCAAAAGGGATGACCACCAAAGCCTTGTTTAGAACATTATTAATGATGGAAGGAATGTTCTCTAAGAGGGCCCTCTGAGAATGAACATCGAGACCACAATCCACTGAGAGAAGAGAAATGAAAAAATTCCTGGCTTCATTCCCAATCACATCATCCTTCCTAGCTTCAATTCCCCCAATTATCAACTTAGAGATCCTATTTGCAGCCTTATTGTTTCATAGCAGCCATATGGAAGAACCTAGTGTTTCTATCCCCAGCTTTAAGCCATAGAGATCTAGACCTTTGTTTCCAGAATTATTCTTCTCTTTTGATAATCTTATGGTACTTCACAAGCACTTAATTTTCCTCCCTGATTGATACTTCATTGTATCTACTGGTTTGGATTTTATCTTGCATTTCCTTAAGCTCAAGTTAGGTTTTTGACTTGGCTACAAACAGATCCCCAAAAACTTCCTTGTTCCATTTTTTAATATTATCTTTCACATACCTTAATTTTTTAGCCATTTTATACATCATGATAGCTTTGACATCAATATACCACCACTTCTCAATGGCCTTCTCAAGGTTAGGATGGTCTAGCCACGTCCTTTCCAATCTAAATGGGAAGTTTCTTTTAACACTTGTATTCTCAACAACAAAAACCACAGGGAAATGGTCAGAACCAATCCTATAAATTGCCGATAAGGAGCATTGATAATGGTTAAACCACTCATTAGAAATAAGGACCCTGACAAGTCTGACTTGAATAAGATCTTCCCCCGTCCTCCGGTTGGTCCAGGTAAAATTAGCTCCTTGGAGATCAATATCATGCGGACCCTGGTTGTTGATAAAGTTCAAAATATCCATTCTACTATCTAACTAAGATGGGACACCTCCAAACTTCTAGTTGTCATGGAGAGGGGTGTTGAAGTTCCCCATAACCATCCACATATCATCCTTATAAAGCCCGAATAGCTTCCAGCTTCTTCCAAAATTTACTTCTACCTAATCTATTATTTGGGGCGTAAATATTGGTCAGGAGCAAAGAGGTACCATCCCCAAGATGATGAAACCTGATAAAATCCAAATTGCTATCCTGCTTGACAGGTGCCCTAGAAACCCGTCTTAGGTTCCAAAAAATGGCAATGCCCCTAGAAGCACCATCAGAACTACCTCCTAAAACTCCCCCATCCTTAAAAAGATTTATCTTCTTTACTTTTTGTTTTGTCATTTTAGTTTCTTGGATAAGAACAATGTCCTATTTATGTTCTCTAACTAAATTTCTGAGAACATCCTATTTATGTGGACTATTCAATCCACGTATATTTCATGAAATAATTTTCATTTTCTAACTAGGGAACATACCTCATGGATGGCCATTTGTGTACCATCCACTATATTCTTGATTGCCTCTTGATCTCTAATATGGCTTTCTTTTTTCCTCCGAGGAGGAGAGAGGTTAAAACCCATGTCGGCTTTGGTCTGGTTTCTTGTCTTGACTGGAGTATCCTGAGGGGTAGATGTTGACCCCTTTTTTCCCACTTTCTTTTGATCCGCTACTTCACTTATTTGGCAATCTTCCTCTTGGATATTTTGGGTGGTTATCTTTTGGTCAACATCGTCAACCTTAGACCACTTAGCACTTTATATTAAGCAGTGAGATCATTGGGGACTGCCGGAAAGTGGATTTCACCATGTCCACCAATTATTGTGATTCTGACAATGAGATTCCTCCAAGGATCAAACACTTATGGGCTTCCTCATAGTCAAGTCTAGGGTCATTTCTGATGGTGTTTTCCATAATGTTATTTGAATCTTCTTCCTCCTTGGTCTATAACAACACCTATATTTCTCCATCTTCTAGATTATCACTTCGTTGGTCCTCCTGATTGGTATCTTGTCATTCTCTCTCATCTTTGCTTGTCTGATCATCTTTACCATCTTCAAGCAAAGGTTTTTCTGGGTTTTCCATATTAATATTCCCTTGCTGGTCAAAAGGTTGCTTGAAAGTATCAGGGATGATGACACTTTGGGCCTCATCTATCATTTTCTCTTTTTCAACAATCTCTAGTTGTTTAACAGGGTTTTTTGCTTTCCATTGCATTGTCTTTTCTTTCTTCTCTTTCTCTTTGATAGCCTAAAGAGGGCATTTTCTAGCTGTATGCCCCAATTTTTTGCAATGAAAACAAGCAAAAGGGACACTTTCATATTCCATTGGTTGGTTTCATTTCCCCAATCTTGAGTTAATCTCAATGGATAAGGGCATATCTGTGCCTTGCATAACTCCCGCAGAAATCCTACCAAAGGTTAGTCTTCTTCTAGGTGTTGTGATAGGATCCATAAATAAGAGTTCCCTGAAGGAGCTATCAATTCTTTTAAAGACATCCTCAACCCAGAACTCTAGGGGAAAGCCCAACAGTCTGACCCAAACTGGAGCTTGTATAAAAAAGGATTCATTTAGGTCCATCTTAGGCTTGCTTGGTTTTTATGCCAGTAATTTCCTTTTGTAGCCAGACAAAAAACTTGTTGAAGCTATTCGTGCCATTTTTGACGCAAAGGTCAATATCCATATGAAGGCCTTCTTGGGCATTGTCTCCTGCAAGATCCAAATTCACCTCTAGACCTACCTCCCTGACATCAAAGCTCTTAGCTTCTTCATGGTCATGTCCTCCCCTACCAGACCCTTATCCTTAGAACTAGTCGTGAAAGGCGACTGGTTCTTGCTTCCCACTTCCTCATTTTTTAGAGTTTTCCTTTTCTGCTTCTAGCTCGAGAGGATTTGGACCTCCTCGCTGTCAACATCCATGTCGTCATAAGTCTCATTTTCATCCTCATACCAGCTATCATCATCCTCCTCCCTCTGCTTCCTTTTGGTTGACCCTTTGTTCTATAGCTCATGCCCTATTTTTCTTTTTCTCTTGCCTAACCCAGTGATTTGGGGGTCATCCTCACCTCTATTAGACAATTCAAAGAACCAAAAGACAACTGAGAGAGGGGGGTGAATCAGTTGTCATAGATTACCGAAAGTTTTAGTAATTTAAAACAACAGTACCCAAATAGCAGTTAATCCAATTAAGTATAAACAATAATCACAGAATAAAATCCATCCACACAACACCAAGATTTGTATGTGGAAAACCCGGTTAAGAGAAAAACCACGGTGGCAAGCCTACCCATAGTCAAATAATACTTTTGCAGTAAGTATGTGAATTTACAATGAAGGGGTCTGGACTTGCAAGAAGGACAAAAACCTAGAGCACACTGCTCATTACAAAAGATGTCTCACTGACTACAAACAAATCCATACTACAATCTGGAGAAGTGTTGAACTGCAAAGGATAGCATCTTCTATGTCTGAGTATAGTTCCAGTTAAGCTCAATACCGAAGGACTAAATCCTCTTATAAACCCAATTCAATCTCCAATGATCGACCAACTCCTTTGCCCGAATGATATTACATTATTTGCACATTACATTCCTTGACCATGACCTCTTACAATAACCATGATGATCTACCATGAGATCTTATATCTTATTTACACAAACCCTAGACCATAAACAATAAGGTCGGCCACCAAACAATAAACCAATTACATAATTACAAACCATGTTGGCCTTAGAGCAAAACAAATAATATCCAACACATAAGACATCCTAGAAATACAACAATAGGCCCTATCCATATGTTACATCAATGTCAATCCATAACCTAGATCAATTGGGACCAAGTATAGGTCCACATGCTTTAGCAATGATCTCCAAACACGAAGTCTCTAACATGATCACCAACAACATCCTGAAACTCCATCAAAAGCTGCACCAACACCAATTATGTAATGCATCAAAGATCTCCACCAAAATCTCTATCGGTAAAACCCTCACCCTCACCAGAAACCAATCCTCTAAGTAAGTAGGATAGCATCCAATCACCAGACCAAAACCAAATGACCAAATATGAGTATAATAATTATGAGCAAGCCAATTCCATCACCAGATTGTACCAAAGTCAACCAGATCATACCAGATCCAAATTAACCAAAAACTAAACCTACCAGGATGAGAAGGGTGTCAGTAAACCATCCAAACAGCTAGTGTTGACATCAATGACAAAAAATCAATGCAACACATAATCAATTCCTCCAAATGGCCAACAAACTCCCCCTTTGGCATTGATGGCAACACTAGATGTGAAAGACATCTAAGCACCAAGAAATGACAAACAAGTCTCCCCTTGTGGAAGACAACCAATAATCTTCTGCATGTAGCTCTAAATATAAATAACTCTCCCCCTTTGAATAATATATCTGTAAAGTTATGAATTTATTTTTTAGATCACTATCTCTCCCCCTTTGACATCAATGCCAAAAATCTGACAGAAATATCAAAGTAAAAACATAAGCCTCAGAATCTCAAAGTTGACTACTCGCCCTGAGCAGTAATATCCCACATCAGTGCTGAAATGAATAGTATCTCTGACAATGCATACTAGACTAATGCCAAATCACATCAATCAAGTCTCTATCGGAGGGGTAGTTACCCCCAATTTGTCTCTCAGGTACTCAAATGATTCCTTGGATAAGGGTTTAGTGAAAATATCTGCAATTTGTTCTTTAGTGTTCACATAAACAAGTTTAACTTCATTATCTTCCACCTTCTCCTTCAAAAAGTTATACTTGATAGATATGTACTTTTTCTTAGAGTGAAATATCGGATTCTTTGATATATCAATAGAAGCAGAGTTATCATAGTGAATAACTACCGGTGCATCACAATCCAGCTTTATATCCTTCAATATTTCCTTCATCCATAAAACTTGTGTACAATTAGTAGCAGCAACAACATACTCAACTTTAGCAATTGATAAAGAAGTACATGATTGTTTCTTGCTGATCCATGAAACCAACTTCTTTCCAAGAAAGCAAGCTCCACCAAAAGTACTTTTCTAGTCATCAACATCTCTAGCCCAACCAGCATCTGTATATGCACATAAAGAGAAGTTATCATCCTTAGGATACCACAAACCATATTTTGATGTACCTTGCAAGTATCCAAAAATCCTTTTCACTGCCATATCATGATTTTCTCTGGGATCACTCTGAAATCTTGAAATAATACAAACAAAATTTATAATGGCAAGCCTAGTCTGAGTCAAATAAAGTAGACCTCCAATCATAGATTTGTATCTTGTAGGATTTATCAATGTAGAAACATATTTCCTTGTCAATTTCTCACTTGTAACCATAGGCATACTTACTGGTTTAGAATCTCCCATACCAAATTTCTTCAACAAATCCTTAGCATACTTATTTTGATAGATAAAAATACCTTTGTCGGTCTGAATAATCCACAAACCTAAGAAAAATTTCATCTTACCAATCACGAACATCTCAAATTCTTTCTCCATGTTCTTAGAAAATTCTATGCATAATTTATCTTTACCTCCAAAAATAATGTCATCAACAAATACTTCAACAATCAGTATGTCACCATCAGTGATTTTATAATATAGATTATTGCCAACATTGCCCTTAGTAAAACCAAGATTCAAAATATATTTATCTAACCTTGCATACCAAGCTCTAGGTGCTTGTTTCAATCCATATAAAGCTTTCCTCAACCTGCAAACCATATCAATATCATCTGATAGTGAAAAAGCATCAGGTTGCTCAATATAAACTTCCTCATCAAGATCCCCATTCAAGAATGCACATTTAACATCCATCTGATAAACCTTGTAGTTTTTTTAAGCAACACAGGCAAGAAATAATCTTACAGCTTCAATCCTAGCTACTGATGCAAAAGTTTCTCCATAATCAATTCCTTCTTTCTGAGAATATCCTTTACAAACCAATCTAGCCTTATTCCTTATAACTTTACCATCCTCATTCAATTTATTCCTAAGAACCCATTTAGTTCCAATAACATTTTTATTATTAGGGCAGGAAACCAAAGTCCATGTGTTATTTTTCTCAATCTGATCTAATTCTTCTTCCTTACCTTTTAACCAAAATTCATCTTTGCATGCTTCAATTACTGATACCGGTTCAACTTGTGAAATTAAAAATACCTCATTGGTTGCTAGTCTTCTTTTTGTCATCACTATGTTGCTCTTATCCCCAATGATTTGATCTTTTGAATATTTCAATCTCACATACCTAGGAGTCTTCTAACCCTCTGTTCCTCTTCCCTATTCTTCAGTTACTATAGAATTCTCTGATGTTGCCAGAGTAATTGGTTAAACTCTTTGTTCTAGTAAAGGTGCTATTAGTTCAGATATAATCATTTCCACTACTGGTTCCTTCTCATAAATTCTGATTTGACTTTTTCTCAACTCATCTACTTTGACATTAGCACTCTCCACTACTCTCTGCAATCTCTTGTTATAACATCTATATGCTTTTCTTTCATTTAAATAACCAAGAAAGATACCTTCATCACTTCTAGGATAAAATTTCCCAATAGTATCATCTCTCCTGATATAACATTTACTACCAAAAATTATGAAATACTTAACTGTAAGTGTATTGCCAAACCATAATTCATAAGGTGTCTTACCGGTTTTTCCTCTAATATGTATTCTGTTGAATGTATAAGCCATTGTACTAACTGCTTCTCTCAAATAGATATGAGGTAGATTAGCTTCCATTATCATTGTTCTAGCATCATCCAAGATAGTTATGTTTTTCCTTTCCACAACTCCATTCTGCTGAGGTGTCTGGGGAGCATAAAATTATCTTCTAATACCATGCTTGTCATAAAATTTATTAAACTCACCGGATGTGAATTCTCCACCATGATCTGATCTCAAATATTTAATATTCAATCTTGTCTTAGTTTTCACTTTATCCTTAAAGATTTTAAACTTTTCAAATGCTTTAGATTTTTCTCTCAAAAAAGTAACCCACATCATTCTAGAATAATCATCAATGATTAGCATGAAATGTCTATCACCATGAAAAATTTTAATTGTAGGAGAGGCACACAAATCAATATGAATAAGATCAAGAACATCATTTGATTTATCTTGTATACTCCTAAAAGAGATTCTGACCTGTTTACCCATTTGACATTCTTTACATACTGGATTATAAGGCTTCATAATCTTAGTTATATCTCTAACAGCCTTAGTTGAACTGATCTTCACAATGCAGTCAAAATTAACATGACATGGCCTTTTATGCCATAACCAAGTCTCATCAATCTGTGTAATCAAACATGTCTACTCACCAGAGTTCAAATGAAATATGTTACCTTTTGTCTACGTACCTATTGTAATCTCAAAGCCAGATCTATTAAAGATTTTGCATTTTCCATCCTTAACTATAATTGAAATCCCGTACCTACCAATTGTCCTACACTCAAAAGATTATGCTTCAAACCTTCAACATAATAAGCATTGTCAGTATTGTTCTTACCCTCCAATGATATAGTTCCTTTTCCTTTAATCATACATGCCTTGTCATCTCCAAATCTAACTAGTCCACCATTAATTTCTTGCAAAGACAAAAACATCCCTTTATCTCTACTCATATGATGTGAACAACCACTATCAATTACCCATTCATCCTTATCCTCATTTTTAGCAGCAAGTGCCTTCTCCTCAGGTACATTCTCTTCTAGTACTAGATCATCTTCCTTGATAGCCAAGAATACCCATTCTTCCCAATTGCTAGATCCACTAGCAGAGTCATCTGTTGGTTCATCATCTAAATTAGTAATGCCTTCCTCATCCGCTATATAGCATGTTTTGTCTTTGTTTTTCTTGAATCTATACTTGTTTTGATATTCAGGGTTAGGTTTAAATGTTCTCTTAACTCTTTCTTCAAATCTTGAATTCCTTTCAGGACATCTAGATGCAAAATGACCAATCTTATTACATGCAAAACATTTAAAAGGTGCTTTTCCTTCATACTTACTTGCTACTAGTCCTTACAGTACTCTTCCAGCGAATAGTGATTCAAGTTGCTCAAACTCATAATCTTCTCTCTTCATATCTTCTAATTCTTTTGCATATAAAGCTCTCCAATCTTGCTTATCGATTGCAGATGTAGATGCATGAAAATCAGGTTTAGTCTTCACAGCTCTAGAAGCTCTAAATTCCTCAAGCTCAAAAGCAAATAGTTTCCCAACCAAGGTATCTTTGTTGACAGATGTATTAGCCATTGTTCTTAATTCATTAATAGAAGTAGCCTTCATTTTGTAAGCTGGTGGTAGGGCTCTCAGGACTTTAGAAACAATCTCATCTTCGCTCAGAGTTCCACCACAACATTGAATTCCCATAACAATCTCATTTACCCTTTCCATGAATGTTGTAATCCTTTCATCTTCTTCCATCTTCAGGTTTTCATATCTCACCCAGTGACCATCAAGTTTAGCAATCTTCACTCTAGGATCACCTTCATTAAGAGTCTGCAATTTATCCCATATATCCTTTCCAGATGATTTATCGGTTAATCCCATTATTTGCTTATTAGAAAGTGCAACCAAGAGGGATTCTCTTTCTCTACAATCATTCTCAAGTTCCTTGTCCAGGTTTTCCAGAGGAGGATTCCTAGATCCTGGATTATAGGGTGTGACACCATTCTATGTGATTTCCCAAATCTCCTTGCCAAGACATCTCAGATGAGTCTCCATTCGAATCTTCAATATTGTATAATTTGTTCCTTCAAGCCTTTGTATATCCCTTCGAAAGATAGCTCCAAAATAATTGGATGAACTTGAACTATTAGTCATCATAGGATCTTCCTCAAGTAGTTAAGCTTTCTGTAGAGAGGACAAAAGCTCTGATACGAATTGTTAGACACTTTAGATAACTAGAAGACAACTGAGAGGGGTGATAGGACCTAAAATTATGTCTTGCAAAATTTGGTCATTTTGGTTGTATTTTGCCCTCTGTCAAGTTATCAAGGTTTAGGTGTTATGTCTTTTCTTGATTAAATCTTGGTTTGAAAGAATGTCTTCGGTCCTTTTTATATTTTGTCATTACCTTTTTCTCACTTAAGGCTGAGGGTACCATTTTCATTGGCAAGGCCATTTCATTTCCTAAGTATTAAGCGGTGGTTAATCAGTTTATGAAATATAATTTTCCTAAGTCATGCACATTAAATTTCCCTATGACCGGTCTCCCTTTACATATTTATTCCCACACTTATATTTTCCTAAGTCTGAAAGTCCTAAGTAGTTCAGCGGGTTTTTAAAGATAGATTGAATCTAATGGCTCGTGCTTCCAAATGATCAAATATGCAAGGATTATAAGGATCGCGACATCACGAGATTGTGCCACATGTTATCAGCGAAAACCAACAGGGTTGGTTATATAACCGGTCAAAGCATCGTGTTACCAGTTCTCAGGTAGTAAAGGTCAGTATACTAATAGTCCCATCAATTTGCACATATTCAAAATGAATGGAGATGTTTTGTCTTGAGGTAAAAGTTTCTCAATTTTTAATTCTGGAGGAGTTAACGGGTATTGTGACAAGTAGTAAAGTTTGAAAAATCTAATGGCCCCTGTATTCCTACGATGGAAGTTGTAGGGAGGTTATAGACTATGGCATTGCAACATGATGCCACATGTCCTCAGCTGACCAGGAAGGCTTACGGTGGGGCCGCTGATAGAGTTTGGTCAAAGGATGATGTAGTGTTGATCAGTCATGATTTTGATGGGTCTGTCGATATAGATGGAAGGACAAATACCGTGTCAACATATAATGACCATTAGATTTTCCAAACTGAATGAGATCTAAGGTTGATTTTCAAATAAGGAATTAGGAGCGATCATAGAAGGCACCGGTCGTAGCTTTCGCAGGAAAGGCAGAATGAATGGGATACAAACTTGTCGATGCAAAATTTATTAGATATTTAAAGATGACATCCTAGATATGTGAAAGGATCTGGATAAGCTTCTGGTTCATGTGTGATGGATCATGAATTCTCTAATAAATTCAGAGATTTGTCTCTTGGTAGAGATCCTAAAGTAGATGAATGCACACCCATGGAAGAATAAAATCAAGATAAAATCACTCGCATCAGATGAACCTTGACAAAAGAATACAGTAGATGTGATATGGATGAATTCTAGTGTCCATAGCTGGTAGAGTAAATTAAGAACACTAGAGTGATGATGTTTCACAAACAAGCACTACTTGATGAAGTATTGTTTAACTATAAATAGAGAAAGGTGGTGATCAAATTGGTAGGAGAGTATGAATCCTTTTCATTTTCTGAATGCAGTTTTTCCTTCTGCAAAGGGAATGATGTTTGAGCAAGCTTGTAGATAGAGTTGCAATATACAGTGATATTGGATGGATTTTTTCTCTCATGTGTGAGTATGTCTATTTCCATGGGGGATTTGAAAGTGGGGAGGATTTCCAGAGGCAGCGTGAAAGACTTTTCTTATGAAGAAAGGCCACGCATGGCACAACCTCTATGTCTACTCTGTCACTAGATGGCAGGGGGTTCTAAGAGAGAGCCCGCAGAGGAATGAAAAAGGAACATGTCTGGGTAGAAAGTGGAAACAATCCATCCATGTAGATGCATGGAAGCTATGAACTCTCCCTAGCATATTATGTTTACCCTCTAACTCCTCCTCCCACTACCTCTGATCTGAGGCATGAAGGTTGAAGCTCCTCCTCTAGTTTAGAGGCAACTTTTCTTCTTGCGAGGACCTCATTTCCTTTCATAGAAAGGAAACACTGAATAGGATAAAAGAAAAACATCTCACACTCCATTCGAAGGTGTCAGGGTGATAACAGAATGGCTCAAGCACTTTTTGCCCCTACCAATTTTCAGTTAAGAATGATGATTCACAGGTGCCAATGCATGGACATGTAAAACATTTTGTAACATAATTGCATACGACCTTTTAGGGATAATTGTTAAGAATGAATTTGTTGTTAACATGTGTCTTCTAGCTAGAAGCTTGTCGCTCTCTTTAATTCTATAAAAAGGGAAATCATGGCTAGAAGAAGGGTTCATATTTGTTGGAAATGTCTTGTAGGTTCAGTTTTCTTGTTCCGTGGGTTTTTCCTAGTTTGTTTCTAGTAGTGAATCAAAGAGAAGCAAACAAGCTGTAAAATATTTTACAGAGAAAATAAAGAAATGTTTTAGTGTCAAATTTTGTACAAGTTTTTGAAGGAGTTATGCATAAATCTTATCTTGTAACAGAGATAGCATTTTACTTATAAAAATAGAAATCCAACCTTTTTCTCTCCATTGCATGATTCTCTCAATTTTTAAGTGAAATTCATCAAGGGTTTATTTCATTTAGTGCATTGTTATGATGTATGTAGCTTTCTGTTTATGCTTGGGCCCAAGGGGTCAATTAAATTGCTTAAATGGAGTTGAAGAATGATAGGACTTATACAAGGATTGTAGATAAGTAGTTTTGGGTTAGGGTTACAAATGGGATATATTGTAAGGTAATATCATCTGGGATATTATGTTATCAGATCAATTTCTATCACACTTTCAGGTTTATGTTTCACGTCTTTCAGATGCCCAATGGAATAAGACACTAATCGATGCTTGTAACTAGTTTTTTTTGTCAGTCTTGTTTTGTATTCAACTGATGAATCTCTACAAATCTCACAAATATCAGAATATCATTTATTCAGTTTTATGTATTTTTTGAAAATTATCCCACCCCTTTTCATAATCTAGCTTAAGGTTCAGGATCACTAAGGGATTTGCCATCCTTAAGCATTCTCCCTTTCTATTGAGTCTTTTTCATGAGATAATTTTCTTTGTTTTCAGCAAATTCCTGAGTATCATTGCAGAGAGTAGGAAATTTACTGAAGGGATCACCCTCCCTGGTTCTGCAGAGCCTAAAGTGCAGAAGGAATTTATGTCCTTGTTAATGTTGGTCCAAGCCTGGTGGATATTTATAGTTGGAGGTGGCTCTCCATAGATATTTAGAAGAATCAATTTGGTCTCTACCCAGTGGCAGTGTAAACCTATCCATTTTTGGGACCTAACAAAAATGGCGACTCTACTGGGGAAAAGTTTTAGTCCTATGATGCAGGAGCAACTCTCAACCATCAAATCACAAAAAACCTAGACAACGTTATGCAACATTCCCATCAGAGTCACCATTTTTGTTGGTTACTCAGGTGGGATAATCATGACTATATATTTAGGCAAATCATTTTACCAGAGATTCTTTACAATTCATATGTTCCCCAGCAGAGTCACCATTTTTTGTTGGTTCCCAAAAATGGACGGGTTTGCACTGCCACTGGGTAGAGACCAAGCTATTCCTCTAAATATCTATGGAGAGCCACCTCCAGCTATCAATATCCATTAGGATTGGACCAACATTAACAAGGACACAAATTCCTTTTGCACTTTAGGCTCTGGAGAACCAGGGAGGGTGATCCCTTCAGTAAATTTCCTTCTCTCTACAACGATACTTAGGAATTTGTTGAAATCAAAGAAGATTATCTCATGAAAAAGACTTAATAGAAAGGGAGAATGCTCAAGGATGGAAAATCCATCTGTGATCCTCAAACTTAAGCTGGCGTATGAGAAGGGGCAGGCCAACAAAAAAAAAATACATAAAACTTAACAAATAATATTTTGATATTTGTGAGATTTGAAGAGATTCATCAGTTGAACGCAAAACAAGACTGACAAAAAAAACTAGTTACAAGCACTCATTAGTGTCTTACTCCATCGGGCATCTGAAAGACACAAAAAATAAACCTAAAAGTGCGATAGAAATTGATCTAATAATATAAGATCAGAGATGATATTGTCTTACAATATATCCCATTTGTAACCCTAACCCAAAACTACTTATCTAAAATCTTTGCATAAGTCCTATCGTTCTGCAACTCCATTTAAGCAATTTAATTGACCCCTTGGGCCCAAGCATAAATAGAAAGCTACATACATCATAACAATACACTAAATGAAATAAACCCTTGATTCATTTCACGTAAAAATTGAGAGAATCATGTAATGGAGAGAAAAAGGTTGGATTTCTATTTTTATAAGTAAAATGTTATCTCGATTACAAGATAAGATTTATGCATAACTCCTTCAAGAACTTGTATAAAATTTGACACTAAAACATTTCTTTATTTGCTCTGTAAAAGACTTTACAGCTTATTTGCTTCTCTTTGATTCACTATTGGAAACATACTAGGAAAAACCCAAGGAACAAGAAAACTAAACCTACAAGACATTTCCAACAAATTTGAACCCTTCTTCTAGCCATGATTTCCCTTTTTATAGAAATAAAGGGAGTGACAATCTTCCGAACAAAAGACACATGTTAATAGCAGATTCATTCTTAACAATTAGTCCTAAAAGACCATATCCAGTTCTATTACAAAAATGTTTACATGTCCATGCGTTGGCATCTGTGAATCATCATTCTCAACTGAAAATTGGTAGGGGAAAAACTGTTTGAGCCATATCATTATCACCCTGACATATTTAGATAGAGTGTGAGATGTTGTGATTTTTTCCTATTGAGCATTTCCTTTCTAGGAAAGGAAACATGGTCCTAGCAAGAAGAAAAGTAGCTTCTAAACTAGAGGAGGAGCTTCAACCTTCATGCCTAGGATCAAAGGCAATGGGAGGGGGAGTTAGAGGGTAAACATAATATGTTGGGGAGGGGTTGCAACTTCCATGCAACTACATGGATGGATTTCTACCACTCCCTTCCTAGACATGTTCCTTTTTCATTCCTTTGTGAGCTTTCTCTCAGAACCCCCTGTCATCCAGTGACAGAGTAGACACAGAGGTTGTACCATGCATGGCCTTTCTTCATAAGAAAAGGCTTTCACACCCCCTCTAGCAATCCTCCCCACTTTCACATCCCCTATGGAAATAGACATACTCACACATGAGAGAAAAAATCCATCCAATATGACAGAGTATATTGCAACTCCATCTACAAGCTTGCTCAAACATCATTCCCTTTGCATAAGGGAAAAAACACATTCAAAAAATGAAAAGGCTTCATACTCTCCTACCAATTTGATCACCACCTTGCTATATTTATAGTTGAACAATACTTCATCAAAATGCACCTATTCTTAAAACACCTGATTATGGCAAACCTATGCAGATATTTTCATTTGCATCTTTTCATATTGTTGCTGATGTATCGTTGCAAAAGAGTTTAGAAGGTTTTGAACAACTTATAGTATCTTTTAGTAAGTCTTTGCAAGCTGCAGAACTGAAGTATGATTTAAATGAAAAGCAATCTTATGCACTAGTGAAGGTTGTTAAAGCTTTTAAGAGTTACTTGATGGGGGCAACAGTGGTTGCATATGTGCCTAGTGCTGCAGTTAAAGATATTTTCACACAATAGGAAGTATCTGGAAGAAGATGCTGATGGATAAATAGGATCCAAGAATTCAACATTGATATCCACATCACTAAGTTAGTGAGAGGATTGGGATTGGAACAGATCTTGGATTAGAATTTGGATGCCAATCAAATAAATATTGTGGAAGAAGAGAATAGTTCTTGTATCTGTGATATGGATGGTTGCAAATGGTATGATGATAAGATATATTATTTGCAAGGGATGAAATGTCCAGAAGACATGAATGATAATAAAAGAAGGACATTAAAATTACATAATATTAAATATGCCATTGTAAATGGGAAGCTATGGTGGAGGAACAGTGATGGTGTCATGTTAAAATGTGTGGAATGGGATCAAGCTCAGAAGTTGTTGTCTAAATTGCATAGTGGAGTTTGCGGAGGGCATTATATGGCCAAAACAACTGCACACAAAGTATTAAGAGATGGATTCTAGTGGCCAACAATTTTCAAAGATGCACGTCAACTAGTCAAGAAATGTGACCCATGCCAAAGATTTTCAAGAAAATTAATTTTTTTAAGAAATCTGCCATTAAGACTTGTAAATGTACAAGATCCATTTCAGCAGTGGGGTATAGATTTTATGGGAGAAATAGAATGCAAATATAGTAGTGTCCATTCTTGGTTTTTAGTGGCCACTGACTATTTCACTAAGTGGGTTGAAGCTATACCCACTAAAAAAGCAACAAGTAAGATGGTAATTGATTTCCTTACAGACAATATATTGACCAGATTTGGATGTCTAGAAAGGACAGTCTCTAATAATTCAATGAGTTTTAGGTTAGAAGAATATGAAAAATTCAGCAACAAATATGGTATCCATATCTCTTATTCATCACTGTACGACTCACAAGGAAATGGGAAAGTTGAATCCAACAACAAATGTTTGATGAAGATTATTAAATGAATCCTAGAAAAGAATAAAAAGGCTTGGGATTCAAAGATGAGATTAGTTGTTTGGGAAAATAGGGTAACAATCAAGAAAGTAATTGGGTGTGCACCTTTTGATTTAGTGCATGGTATGCGTGAAAGGTTACCCAAAATAATCTGATGGATATGTAGAAGTTTGTCCAAAATTATAACAATGATATAGATGATGATATTCAGTTAAGAATTGAGGCTTTAATGGAATTAGATGAAGCTAGAAGAGAAGTCGGTACTAGAAATACAAAGTTATAGATGCAGGTTAAAAACTTGTATGATAAAAGAGCGACTGCAAGGATTTTTCAGGTTAATGATTTGGTTCTGATGTGGAATGCCAGAATAGAAGACAAGGGAAATCATGGAAAGTTTGATGCCATTTGGCTAGGCCCATATCTGATTCAAATCAAATGGGGAGAATATTCTTATATTCTCCAGGATATACATGGTGATACCCTTGAATTTCCTATTCATGGACAATTCTTGAAGCTCTACTTTTCTTGAAAGTAGTTATTTTCCATGAACGTTAGTTAGGTTATGTATATATTAGTGTAGTTTCCTTTCAGTTGAGGTTGCCCGGTCCGGGTAATTTCTTTTTGGTCTTCTCTATAATTGGTCTGCTTCACCCAAAGATCTTCATTTCTTGTCTCATTCCTATGAAATGGACATCCCCAACTAGAGCCACAGATAGGACCTAAAATTATGTCTTGCAAAATTTGGTCGTTCTGGTTTTATTTTGCCCTCTAACAAGTTATCAGGGTTTAGGGCTTTAGGGGTTATATCTTTTCTTGATTAAATCTTGCTTTTAAAGAAAGTCTTCGGTCCTTTTTATATTTTTTCATTACCTTTTTCTCACTTAAAGCCGAAGGTACCACTTTCATTGCCGGGGCAATTTCATTTCCTAAGTATTAAGCGGTGGTTAACTAGTTTATGAAATATGATTTTTCTAAGTCATGCGCATAAAATTTCCCTATGACCGGTCTCCCTTTAAATATTTGTGCCTACGCTTATATTTTCCTAAGTCTGAAAGTCCTAAGTAGTTTGACGGGTTGTTAAGACAGATTGAATCCAATGGCTCACACTTCCTCATGATCAAAGATGTGAGGATTATAAGGAGTGAAGCATAGTGAGATTGTGTTGCGTGTTATAAGTGGAAATTGGCAGGGTTGGCTATTTAACCGGTCCAAGCATCGTTTTACCATTTCTCAGATGGTAAAGGCCGGTCCACTAATAGTCCCATCAATTTGCACATATTCAAAATGAACAGAGATGTTTTGTCTTGAGGTAAAAGGTTCTCAATTTTTAATTCTAGAGGAGTTAACGGGTATTGTGCAAAGCGATGAAGTTTGAACAAATCTGACAACCCCCGTATTCTCGCAATGGAAGTTGCAGGGAGGTTACAGAGTGTGGAATCATGAGATGATGCCATGTGTCATGGGCTGACCAGGAAGCCTTACGATGGGGCCACTGATAGAGTTTGGTTGAAGGATGATGTAGTGTTGATTAGTCATGATTTTGATGGGTCTATTGATACAGATGCAAGGAAAAATGCCAAGTCAGCATATAATGACCATTAGATTTGCCAAGATGAATGAGATGTGTGGCTGATTTTCAAATAAGGAATTAGGAGGGATCATAGAAGGCACTGGTCATAGCTTGTGCGGGAAAGGCAGAATGAATGGGATACAAAATTGTCGACTCATAATTGATTAGACAATCAAAGACGATAGCCTAGAGATGTGAAAGGATTTGGATAAGATTCTGGTTCAAGTGTGATGGCTCACCAGTTCTCTGATGAATTTAGAGATTTGTCTGTTGGCAGAGATCCTAAAGAAGAATAATGTACACCCATGGAAGAATAAAATCAGGATAAAATCACTCGCATCAAATGAACCTTGACAGAAGAATATAGTAGATGTGATATGCATGAATTCTAGTGTCCATAGCTAGATGAGTAAATTAAGAACACCAGAGTGATGATGTTTCATGAACAGGGACTACTTGATGAAGTATTATTCAACTATAAATACATCAAGGTGGTGATCAAATTGGTAGGAGAGTATGAAGCCTTTTCATTTTTTGAATGCATTTTTTCCTTCTGCAAAGGGAATGATGTTTGAGCAAGATTGTAGACGGAGTTGCAATATACTCTATGATACTGGATGGATTTTTTCTCTCATGTTTGAGTATGTCTATTGCCATAAGGGATGTGAAAGTGGAAAGGATTTCCATAGGGGGCCTTAAAGTCTTTTCTTATGAAGAAAGGCCACGCATGGCATAGCCTCTATGTCTCCTCTATCACTGGATGGCAGGGCGTCTTGAGAGAGAGACCACAGAGGAATGAAAAAGGAACATGTCTAGGTAGGGAGTGGCAACAATCCATCCATGTAGCTGCATGGAAGCTGCAACCCCTCCCTAGCATATTATGTTTACCCTCTAACTCCCCCTCCTACTGCCTTTGATCTTGGGCATGAAGGTTGAATCTCCTCCTCTAGTTTAGAGGTGAATTTTCTTCTTGCCAGGACCCCATTTCCTTTCCTAGAAAGGAAATGCTCAATAGGACAAAAGTGCAACACCTCACACTCCATCTGAAGGTGTCAGGGAAATAACCACATGGCTCAAAAGGTTTTTTCTCCTACCAATTTTTATTTAAGAACGATAACTCATAGGTGCAAGTGCATGGACATGTAAACATTTTTGTAACATAATTGCATACGGCCTTTTAGGGATAATTTTTAAGAATGAATCTATTGTTAACATGTGTCTTCTGGCTGGAAGCTTGTCGCTCCCTATAATTCTACAAAAAGGGAAATCATGGCCAGAAGAAGGTTTCAGATTTTTTGGAAATGTCTTGTAGGTTTAGTTTTCTTGTTCCTTGGGTTTTTCCTAGTCTGTTTCCTATAGTGAATCAAAGAGAAGCAAACAAGTTGTAAAATCTTTTATAGAGCAAATAGAGAAATGTTTTAGTGTAAAATTTTGTATAGGTTCTTGAAGGAGTTATGCATAAATCTTATCTTGTAATAGAGATAGCATTTTACTTATAAATAGAAATCCAACCTTTTTCTCTCCATTGCATGATTCTATCAATTTTTAAGTGAAATGAATCAAGGGTTTATTTCATTTAGTGCATTGTTATGATGTATGTAGCTTTCTATTTATGCTTGGGCCCAAGGGATCATTTAAATTGCTTAAATGGAGTTGCAGAATGATAGGACTTATGCAAGGATTTTAGATAAGTAGTTTTGGGTTAGGGTTATTGTTACCAAAAACACAAGCCAAATTTGGCTCCCTAATGAAGCCTTGCATTCATTTTGAAAAGGTCCAAATCATGAGCAAGAAATCAGAAATACACCTTTTTTCTCTAACTTGTTTGCTTCATGTGCAGATACAGGAGAAGCAATGTAGCATGTGGGTTAAAATGAGCTCCCAAAGAGGTTGAGCTCAGCATGCTGATTTAAGAATGCCAAAATCTCCCTGTCACCTAATCAAATAGCGACAAAGAAGGACTCGGAGGTTTTTCAGGCATCAAGCTCAGAGATTTTCATGACAAATGCTTAGGTGCAGGTCACATATAACAACAGGGGCCATGAAAAGCACTTATCCCATATTGGTAGTGGGGAGGAATTCTTCAGCATTTAAACATAACACCGTGTACATATCAAGAATCAAAAGCTTGAAATATTTTGGCAAGAAGAGCCTCGTCGCCCAGTGGACCTTGCATGTATGCGCATCTCAAGGTGTCCTAATTTTATGACTGACAAGAGATAAAATTAGTCGAGGTTAAAGGTCGAGCAAGTTTAAGAAAGATAAATGGTGATGTGGGTGATCCAATGGCTGTCGCTATGTCGCGATGAAAAATGCTCATTGATTATCCCCTATGACATAGCGACTGATGACGTGGCATTTAAGGTGGTGCCCAGTTGGGTCCAGTGGCTAGTGACATGGCATGGATGGGTGACTTATTGAGTAGCTCTTGGTCATGATGAGTCCCAAAAATGTTTCATCAAAAGCTCAGTTCCATCAACATTGAGCAGACCTTGGCCATGATGAGTCCTGAAAAGGTTTCACCGAAGGCTCAGTTTCATCGACATAATAATATCGATGAAATTGCAGGTTCGATGAGATTGGTAAATGACTCGCCGACAGAATACTTTGGCCGAAAGAAGGATATTTGATAGAGCAAGACGTGTGGCATGCCCGCCAGGTCTAGATGGTAGACCAAGTGGACCCACAAGAAAATCAGAGGCTGACACATGGCAAAAGTTACAGATGAGCAGATGTCTATATTTTTTAAGTCAACTTTGAACTTGAGCTTTGAACCGGTTCAAAGTGGTTCAATGCTTCAAAGTGGTTCAAAGGTTCAAAGTTCATTATCGTTGCTCGTTCCCATGGGCCCAAGATGAAGAGAGCAACATGAGAGATAAAAGAAACAAGCAGAGGTAAAAAGTAAGTAGGTTCCCAATAGATCAGACGGTGGTCGCCATATCGCAGTGAAAAACTGCTCGATGGATAATCATGTGGATTTGGCGACAAACAAAAGGGCTAGCTAGAAAGTAAACAAAAAGTTAATGTAAGCAGCCATGGTTAATGCAGGAAATCCAATGGCTGGCAATAAAAATTGCACAACAGACTTGAGCTGGTTGTTTGAATGGTGAAAAGCCTGCCAACCAAGGTGATGATTTCTACTTGAAAGATTAATGTAGATGCTTATTGATTGTCTGAATATGCAAGTTTTACATACCGTTGGAAAGCTCGCAAAATAGGGAGATCATTTCCACAACCATTTTTAATAGAAGTTTCAACATGGAGAGTAGTTGCCAAAGAATGCATAAGATTTTCTTAGTGGGATTTCTTTTAAATATAGTCACAATTCAATTCATCATGCAACTTTCACATGGGGACAACTATTTTTTGCATTTAGACATGCAGATTTTTAAATAGGAGGATCAGTGGCAGTCCTTTTGAGCAGTAAAGATTATTATTTTACAGTATTATGCATGAGTTTTATGCCATTTTTGGGGTAGCTTTTCCCAAGGCTTTTCTCATGCAGTCATTTTAGGGCTTTGAAGGGGATTCATCATGATTTCTATATATTCCTTCTCTCCTTCTTTTTTCCCTCTGATTCTTTCTTTTTTGCATACACATTTTTGCAAAAAATTATTGTAGCTCAGTAGTATTTGAGTTTTGTAATAGCAACACTCCTTTTTTTTGTTAATTAATATAGCAGCAGATTTCCTTCTTGGTACTTGTATTACCTAGTGAATGAATGATTTGACAATTTCTTGTGAGTTTTATCCTCTAATTTATCTCATTCAGTCAATTTGTGGTGCAAGGAGATACGTGTTAGTTGTAGGTTCTAGCTTGTGTTAGTTGATTTTAATTGCTTGAAGTTGTGAAAACTTGTTGTTTTCCTTCGTGCATGCATTAAATTCATCCCTTTCTAGGAAATGTTTTTGCATCTACATGTTCAATTTGATTTGTAAAGCAATCAAGGTTATTTGTTGAAGGTTTTGTGAGTTAAGTAGGTTGCAGATCTCAGATAAGATATTTGGTGCACCACCTTCATTAGAATAGATTTTCATTACATGCAAGATTTCTATCACTTTCTATCCCTTTTCTTATCAAAAGTATTTACAAGAGATTCACCAAACAGGAAGTTGGTTGATCTCCGAAGATTCACCTTAACTTTGAGCAACCCACAAGCTTGAAGGTGTTTCCATGTTTCACAGGATTGCTTGTTTTCAAACTTAGCATCACAGGTGCAATCCTTAGTGACAACATTTTTTGGCATGCCCAATGGGACACGTTTGAGCTATCACAGCTCAAACAAAATCCATTTTTGCTGTTGTTTTGGTATTGATAGCAGTATTTCAGCCTATTGAGGTTTTTTTTTTTTAAGTACCTGGAGACTCTATTTTCTAGTTTTATGTGCATAACAAGTCTTGACAGCATATGCAAAAGTATCAAACTAGACAGAGCAAGGATTCAATTGAGAATATTGAGCTACCACCATCACAAAGAAGGTCAAGGACAATGAAAAAGACAAAAAAGCAACAAATTCAGCAGTTGAGTTTCCAGAAAGTTCGTCAGTTGAAGTTTTTCTTGAAACTCTAGATCTTAATCTTCTGTCTAATTTTTCTCCTCTACCTAATAATTCTTAGCCCAATTTTGCTACTCACATAAATCCTCTTTTTGTAACTACTCCAATTTAGCCATCTATTACCCAGAATCCACAAGTATTTATAATGGTCGTACCAAGAGCACATGCTTTTGTACCCTTCAATGGAGGCAGCCCTTTGAATTTGACCCAACATGATCCTATACAAGGCAAGTTTGAAAAGTCTTCCTAGTTTCACTGGTGAAGACTATGTTACACCCATTAAGCACTTAAGAGATATAACATCTCTATGTGTAGTTCACCATATAACCCAAGAGAACATAGCACTCAGGATACTGGCAGCATCATTCAAAAGCAAAGAATTATAATGGTTCAAGGGTTTGCAAATTAATTTAGTTACTGATTGGGATGATTTGGGTGATAAGCTAACAAATTAGTTTGCAGATAAATTGGATCACCTATCATTGGTTGAGTAGATGACCACTATCAAGAGGGCACCGCAAGAGCAGATGACTAATTTCAAATACCATTTTGAGCGAACCTAGAATAGAATTCCTACAATGATAAAACCCTCTCCTTAACATGCATTTTTATATTATTTGAGAGCTTTAAATAGTGATATTATTGTTATAATTCAATCTATGGGTGGGGTTACATTACCAACAGCTTATGATATATCTATTAGAGCATAAAATAGCCTTATACAAGTGAGTAAAATTGCCCCTAGGCCTCCTATGCCTTTACAAGTACCCCGTTATAGCTGCAATGCATGTAGTTGCAGTACTAGGTTTTCAAAATTATGTTCAAAATAGTGTTGTAGCAGTCTCATCAAAGCAACTACAGACATTACAAGAGATGTTTATAAAGAATGTTGAAGCAACTCAACAAATCCAGCAGACTATGCAAAATTTTGGCAATGAATTGGTGAACCTAAAAAAAAATCAGAACCAAAATCAAAGATATGAAGCCCCATATCAAACTCCTTATCAACCCAATAGGCCTAACTACCAAGTTGATTCTCATAATCAAAGGAGGAACTATAACAATAGGCAAAACTAGTAGCATAATCAGAATACTACTAGCAACTCTAAGGAAATTGTTCCTGCTCAGAACAATATGGTGCAAGATTGGTGTTTTCCTTGCCAATAACCTCATAATCAAGCATCATGCCAAAATGCAATGAATGCTCAATCACAAGCTTTGATGGTTTAGAATTTCATGTCTTATTAGGATACAAGTATAAATGAGGAACCACAAGGTCTTGAGGTGGCTATGATGAATTGGCAAGGTGAGGAATTTTGTGGAGTTAATCATCCACAAGCACAAAATAGACCTTTTTCACCTGTTGCAGAAAATGTAAGGTCAAAGAAATGTGCTATTGATATTGGACAACAAGCTGCAAATAATCAACAACAAGTTGTAAATAATGGACAACAACAAAAGAAATCCAGACAGTAGCCAGATAAAGGAAAACAACAAGCTTCTACAATTCAACAAGCTGTTAGTACACCTCCATTTGTCCAGAATGTGCAGATTTTACCAAGAGGACAACCTGCAACTCCTAAAGAATAGCAGAAAGTTCAATCTCAGTTAAAACTAGCTCATCAAGAGCCTGCTATCCCAAAAGTACAACACAAGGTTAGTGGTGTTCCATTTAATATTTTTTGAATCTATGGCAAAAACCACTATTTCCATGACAATGATAGATGCATTGCAAATTCATGGACAAAAGGAATTGTTGAGAGATAAGTTGGATAATTTTTCCTTGACTAATGAGCCTCAAAAAGATCAGCCTAGAGTTGCATTAGCTAATGATATCCTAGCTAAGAATAATTAGCCAACCCAAACACCAAAGCCTCCTCTGTTTTTTGTAGCATTGATAATTGGCAACCATCTAGTCCACAATTGCTTGATAGACTCAGGAGCCAGTAGTTCAATTATGCCCAAAGACCTTGTAGATAAACTTGGTCTAATTTATGAGCCTATTTCTAGAGGAGTTGTATAGTTAGATGGAACAACAGTTAAGTCAGTTGGATTGGTCAAAGATCTTGGTTTGACATTGCATGCTTGTCCTAATTTTGTAATACCTCAGGACATGTACATAGTTGACTTACCTCCACACTTTGCTATTTGCCTATCTAGAGATTTCACAACAAAATTATAAGGATACCTCACTACTGATTGGTCACACTTGTTTTTTAGAACTCGATATGGTACTAAGGTTACCATTAAGTTAGAACCCCAAGCCACTTGTCACTTAGAACCATATACCCCAAGTCCTATAAATGCAAATCTGGCCATCAGAGACCATGAGGAGTTACCACCTATCCAGGATCTAGATACACATGTTCAAGGAATACCTGATGTGAATTTGGATGAGTGGGCAACCCATAATACTACAGAAGATCCTTTCATCAGCATGTAGGTCTTGGTGTTTATATGATTCATGAGGAAAGTAAGTTATTCCTAAAATTAAAAAAGAGGATATTTCTCTTTACCAGTAGTCAGAACAGCAAAAAAATTAGGTTTGGCAACTTTATTTTGATGGTTCAAGAGGTAAAAATGGTTCCAAAGGTGGTTTTATGCTAATTTTACCCAAAGGTATGAGATACTACACTGCTTTCATATTTTCTTTTAGCTGTACAAACAATACAACTGAGTATGAATCATTGGCATGTGGCTTAGAATGGGCTAGGCAGAAAAAAGTTAAATGTTTACAAGTTTTTGGTGATAGTGAACTAGTTGTGAACCAAGTAAGAAATATCCATGTCACCAAAAATGATGTTTTGAAGATGTGAAAGCATAGAATTTGGGATTTAACTGAATATTTTGATGCATTTAATCTGCTATTCATACCTAGAAGTCAAAATAAAGAAGTGGATAGGTTTGCTGCTTTAGGAGCTCAGTTCAATATTCCAATAGAACTAGAAAATATTGATAGACAATAGTATGTTAAAGTTGCAGTAAGGCCCTCAGTTCTAGAGGACACTGTTAATTGGTAGGTTTTTGACTTAGATGAGAAGATTACTAATTTTCTAATTGAAGAATTGAGTTTTATGTTGGAAATCAGCATAATTTCAATGATCAATATGAAAATCAGTTTCTCCAATTGAAAACTAACAAGCTGCCCAAGGGTCTAGTAACCCTTGAATCTATTTTTAATACAAATGATCAGGTCAAGAAGGATAAAAGCAACATGTTTGTGAAGGAAGAATATTATGAACCTATTGAAATATTCAAGGACAGGCTACTAAAAATCGGCAAGGTATGTACCCCTAAAGAAAAACATGCTTTTGTAAAACTTTGTCAAGAATTTAATGACATATTTGCATGGGAATATGAAGATTTGAAAGAATTTGATCCTCATTTAGCTTAGCATACCATAGAGTTGGTAGATAATGCAAAATCAGTAAGGTAGAAACAAAGGCCTCTTAATCCAAAATTAGAACATCTTATGAAAACTGAGTTAAATAAGCTGATTGAAGGAAACATCATATTTCCAGTCAAGCACACATCCTGGGTGTCCAATATAGTTCCTGTTAGGAAGAAGAATGGTGAACTGAGATTATGTGTTGATTTTAGAGATCTAAATAGAGCATCCCTGAAAGACCATTACCCGCTGCCCTCAATGGAGCAAATTTTGTAGGTTGTATCAGGATCAAAGATATTCTCATTACTTGACAGTTCTTCAGGATATAACCAAATTCTGGTTAAAGAAGAAGACTAGTACAAAACACCATTTACCACCAAGTGGGGTACAATGGCTTATAATAAAATGCCATTTGGACTAACCAATGCAAGGGCAACATTTCAGTGTGCAATGGATATGGCATTTCAAGGTCTGATTAACAAGTTTGTTTTGGTTTACCTAGATGATGTAACTATTTTTTCTAAAAAGGCTAATGAACATCTTGACCATCTCAGACAGGTATCTGAGAGATGCAGGGAATATGGAGTTTCATTAATCCCAAGAAGAGCATATTTGTTGTTCATGAAGGCAAGTTGTTGGGATATATTGTTTCAAAGCATGGGATTTCAATAGATCCTAAGAAGATCACAGCCACACTTGCATTACCATTACCAACACATAAGAAGGGACTCCAAAGTTTCATAGGTAGGATTAACTTTATCAGAAGGTTTATTCCTAATATTGCAGCATTGATACAGTCACTTACAACCATGCTTAAGAAAAACATTCCTTTTCAGTGGACTAAGGAAGGTAAGAATAGTTTCAAAGAGATTATAGAAGCAATTGCAGCATCCCCTAGTCTCATTAATCCTAATTTTAAGAAAGACTTTATTCTATATGCCTTTGGGAGCGAGGACACTATTTATGCAATGTTATGTCAGCAAAATGATAAAGGTTTAGAATAGCCAGTTGCTTTCTTTAGCCAGATTTTGCATGATTATGAGACTAGATACTCATTTGTAGAAAGCATGTGTTAGCAGTAATAAGAAGCCTTAATAAATTTAGGCACATGCTCTCTAACAATAAGATTCACCTTATGGTTTCTCATCATACAGTGAAAGAGTTTTTTCTCAACAAAGACATAAATGACAAAAGGGCAGGTTGGATTACTAAGACAATGGAATATGACATATCTATCAAGGTAACCAAGCTAGTTAGAGGAAAGGGTTTATGTGAACAACTTGTTGGAAGTACATAAAATAGTAAAGAAGAGGAGCAACAAGTTGAAACAATGCTTAATAATGAAGAACAACCTACTACCCCAACTTTACCAACCACTTGGAATCAGTAGATTGCCCATTATTTACAAACTGGTGACCATCTAGAAGGCTTAGACAGATCAAAATGAAGGTATTTTGGGTTACAATCCATTCCTTATGCCTTAATAGATGGTATTTTATTCAAAAAAGATTATAATGATGTTCTATTAAGATGCATTGAGCCAGATCAGATTGAAAAAGTTCTAAAAGAATTTCATGAAGGACCTATAGGAGGTCACTTTGCAGCAAGAACAACAACCTTGAAAATTATGACAGTTGGTTATTATTGGCCTAAAATGTTTAAAGATGCTCACTCGTGGTTGAAGAAATGTGAAAAATGTTCATTGTTTGTAGGCAAACAGAGGCTAGCAGCCTTGCCTTTGCAACCAATTGAAGTAGACCAGCCTTTTGCAAAGTGGGGGCTTGATTTTATAGGACCTATTAATCCACCTTCAAGTGTAGGTCACAAATGGATTCTTACAACAACTGATTATTTCACAAAGTGGACAAAAGAAGTTCCATTGAAAGAAGCTAATGAGTCTTCTATTATGAATTTCTATCAATACCTAGTGTCTAGGTTTGGTGCCCCAGAATCAATCATTTTTGATAATACTTTAGCTTTCATTAGTCTTAGAGTTTCAGAATGGTCAATTAAGTATAATATATATTTGAATACTTCATCCAATTATTACCCTCATGGAAATGGACAAGCTGAATCAACTAACAAGAAATTGATCAACATCATTAAGAAGACCATTGTTGAGAATTAGAGAACTTGGCATGAAAAGCTCAAGTTAGCCCTTTGGGCTGACAAAATTACACCAAAGAGATCAACAGGTAACTCTCCTTATGTTTTAACTAATGGAAAAGAAGCCAGGTTACCTATTTCAGTTCAATTGCCAACTTTGAATTATGTAAAAGAGTTTGAGTTACTTGAAGAGCAGTTAATGCAGATTAGGCTTGCTCAACTTATGGAGTTAGAAGAAACTCATCGAGAAACATATAGAAAATTAGAAATTCACCTCAAACTCATGAGATTCACCTCAAACTCAATGGGATTCACCTCAAACTATGCTATTGAGTACTAACAGTTTGCATATGTACATAGTAGAATAGTTGTATTTCTTTTTTTTCAGCAGTTTGTCAAGCTCAGCTATAACCAGAGTTGTAGTAGTTTATACCGAATAAGTGCTTTCAAGCACATCACAGTTGATTTTTCAGTCCATTTTTGTTTCTATTTTCCTTAAGTGTAGATTGCACAGTGTGCAGGCTCAGCTGTATGCAGAGCCTTTGTAGTTTTCTTTTCAATTTTGTTTAGAATGCTGAGATGCAGTTCCAGATTTTGAGGAAAGCAAAATTGACTCAATACCCAATGGATATGCTAGGCTACTGGATTTTGTGTGTGTGAAAAGTGGACATGTATCTATATATCTAATACATAACACTTCAATTAAGTCATTAGATGCATGGTTAGTAAATCAATAATCAATGAATAATAAACCATTACAAAGCGACCCATTGCCTTCTAGTAGATGCAAGTTTAGATTGCTCTCAGATTGCTAAGCTATCTAGTGACTAGTAAACACCTAAATGAAGGATTTTTAAATCTATATGAGCATGAATATGAGCTAAATGGATGCAAGATTTAAGCTAGATATGCAAGATTAATCTAACATAGATTTTACTATTTAGCAGACAAACACCCCTGAGAGGTCCCCAAAAATGTTACCAAAATTTTGCACATGCCAAATTTGGTGCCCTAATGAAGCCTTGAATTCATTTTGAAAAGGTTCAAATCATGAGCAAGAAATCAGAAATACACCTTTTTTCTCTAACTTGTTTGCTTCATGTGTAGATATAGGAGAAGCAATGCAGCATGTGGGTTAAAATGGGCTCCCAAAGAGGTTGAGCTCAGCATGCTGATTTAAGAATGCCAAAATCTCCCTGCCGCCTGATCAAGTAGCGACAAAGAAGGACTTAGAGGTTTTCAAGCATCAAGCTCAGAGATTTTTAGGACAAACGATCAAGTGTAGGTCACATATAACAGCAGGGGCCATGAAAAGCACTTATCCGACATTGGTAGTGGGGAGGAATTCTTCAGCATTTAAACATAACACCGTGCACATATCAAGCGTCAAAAGCTTGAAATCTTTTGGCAAGAAGAGGCTCATTTCCTAGTGGACCCCACATGCATGCACATTGTTGGGAGTATTTAAAATTGAGTCAAAGTTTGTAGGCCTATCTCAAATTTTTTCTCTGTATGTCAGAAAGGCACCTAAACGAGTCAGTTTGAGGGGCCTAGTTTGCGAGGGGGTAAAATGGAGCCAGTTGATTTTCAGAGGGTAAGGCTCAGGATTCATGCCCCACACCTTTCATTTGGCCTATTCAATGATGTGCAACTTTCAAAATTCAGTTTGGATAAGTTTATGAGGTACCCGTTTTGAGGGGTGTGCTGGAAGTGCATTTTAGGCACAAATGCAGATTTTATTGAGTAGCCTACTTTGAGCGATTACATCTTTTTCCCTGTTGATCGTCATGAAGAAATTCAAAGTGGATTTAATTCTATGTATAAATGTGAGTGAGCTCACAAATTTTCAAGTCTTAACGAATCCATTTGCTCAGTTTTTGAAGCCGATTCCATTTGCAGTTTGTGTGTTTTGGCAAGTCCCTGTTTCGACAGCTAGTCGGAGCCCTGTTTCGCACAAGTGTAAAAGTTGCCTCAGTAAGCGTCATGCCATAATGTTTATTCCGGGCTGATGTTGGTATAAATGATGAGCTACGTTTCAAATTTCAAGGCTCTACCAATCCGTTTGATCGGTTTTCAAAAGAGCTCATTTTGCCATCATTTTCAGTTATCCGCACTTCCAGTGTTAGATCAATTAATGTAGCCGTTTTGGTGGGCGCACCATTTGTGTCCTGTCAGTCTGGTGATTGAACTGAGAATCCAAAGTTTTAGTATGTACTTAAAGGTACCTGTGTTCCAAATTTGAAGGCCTACGGAGGTCGTTTGATATTTTTGAGAAAGGCATCATGTGTTGCCAGAACATTGACTTCATCAGGTCCGCAGTGTCGACAAAGCCAGTTGGCCGTTTTCGGAAATTAATATCTCTTCGCTCAGGACTCATCTTGAGAAACCGTTTGGTAGATATCATCCTTGTATATCAGAGTACACGCCTGTCAGATGGCGAACTCCAAAAAGGTGTTTTGATAGGTTTGAAAATTACGTCTTCGCGATTAAATGCGAAAATTGTGGCGTAATTGCCTGAAGGTTGTAAAATGCGGATTAATGATCCGAAAACGATGCCGATCATTTCCGGAGGTATGTTTGAGGTCTGTGAAGCATTCCAGGGGTCAGTTGCATGAAAACGAAAATTTTTTTAGTCGGACCCACTTTGGGGCCCGACCTGGCTCATGCCCGCGGATTGATTTTATTGGCGACTTTGTTAAATAAAAGACTTTTCAGAATATCTAAATGCGGATTTTGATTACGAGGCATGTCAATAGAGTTCAAGATGTTATTATGAACTTCAGGCAATTTCAAATTGGCGAGTTTAGAGCCAAATCCTCCTTCAGCGACAAAGAAGAGACATTAAGAATGCAAATGCACTTGGCAACCATGGAGTGGAGTATGGTAAAGTTTTTTTTAAACTTCAATAATATTCATATTGGCAAGTGTGTGGCAATGATTAAAAATTTTCTAACATTCAAAGCAAATATAATAGCAAATGGAAATTGCTAGGCATTGCCAAAGACCTCCCTCCCTGCTGTGCATGGTATGGACAAGGATAAAGGTTTAAAAGTTTTCAAATCAATGCTATTAGCAGCAAATGTAGAGTTGCAGCTCCAAGCCAAAGCTCCTTTCCTGCATAATTAATGAAATGGGCATTTATAAACCAAGACCAAATGCAGTGAGCAGCAAATGGAGAATATGGAGGATTTTAATTAAACTTCTCAGCAAATGCAATATGGCAAGTGTAAAATTAAATCTCCTTTTGTAGTGTTGAAGATGGAGTTTGGAGGGCTCAAAAACTTCAAACAAAATGAAATGGGCAGTTCATATGGTATGTGAAGAGGCATTGAAATAACTTTTAAACAATGCAAATGACAATTTCTGCAGTTTCTCCTCCCTCACGTGGTGTTTGGGAAGCCAAAAAAAAACAACAGACTTATTCCTCCTTATTTCCCCTCAACGTAATGAGTGGCAAAGATTTCTAAATTATCTCCTTAATAGGGACAAGGTTGCAGCTTGCCAACATGGAAATTGTGAGTTCTTGATAGCACCTCCTGCTGGACAAGGCTCAGCTAATTTGGACTGTGTTGTTGTTGCCTATCGTTTTGGGGAGTTGCCCAAGGATGGAGAAGCTAGAGAAATTTTGGTATCTGCTAATAACCGGACTAGAGAGTCTATGTTGGTTCAAGGGGAAAGCGTACCTAAATCTCATACTCCTGCATTACATACGAAAGGACCACAGCTGATTGTAAAATCTGAAGAATTTAGAAGTGCGAGGGTCAGCACAGAAGATGCTTGCTTAAGACCACAGAATTCTCAATCGCTAAGTCGAGGATTGGTGAGTGGTAATGCAACTTGTACCATTTCAAGGGACTATCGAAGATTTGGTCTGCATAATCTTCACCCTGCAGAGGAGCAAGCTTTGTATGAAAGAATATATTTGTTGCCTAAAGAGCCTCTAAATTTTAAAGAGCATATGCATAACTCTTCAGCTCAAATACCACTTGAAACTCCCTGCCATTCATCAAGGGAAGTCGAACAAGATAAATTAGGTACAGATCGAGTCAAGGGCAGGTATGAAGTGGATCCTGATTTCTTTAATACACTTCGTCACATGCACAATGGATGACCTTTTGGCGCTCTTGCGGAGCTCATTGATAATGCTAGGGATGCTAATGCTTCAAAGATGGTCAGTATTGGGCATGGACGGCCCACTAAGGACAACAGGGATCACATTGGAAGATTTGGAGTTGGATTCAAGACAGGAACCATGCAACTTGGAAAGGATGCAATTGTTCTTACTCAATGCAGTGAAACTCGGTCAATAGCTTTTTTGTTACGTTCATACAATGAAAATAAGAAAGATCTAGATATTCCAATTATAACATATCGAAAGGAGGGAGGATGAGAAACTTTCAACCAAATCGCACTGGCAAATGAATCTTCCAGGCAGTCACTCAGAGAGTTCTTAAAAATGAAGTTACAGGCTTAACATCATTATCCCACATGCACTGGGAAGTAGTTACTTTTAATGTTTATAAGCAAAAGCGCACAGTAACATAATGTCTAAGCCTTAAAGGCTTTTGACACAAGGTGCCCATGGGCGCCCAAGGTGGGCCCATGTGTGAGCACGCTTCCCGAGGTGATGGAAAAGTTGACTGGACGAAGATCAAGTGGACCCCACGTAGGCACGTTTCTCGAGGTAGACAGGCAAAATTTTGCAGACGACGGTCGGGTTAACGAGCGAGCATGTTCGAGAGAGATCAACGGCTCGCGCTATTTCGCGAAGGAAGATGCACGAAGTTTAAACCCCGCGAAATAGCGAGAGTGAACGAGAGCCGTCCACGTGGCACGTAGGTGGCGAGTACAGTCAGCGGTCCAGCAGGCGGGTCCCGGTGAGGTGGCACACGGTTGGCGCACAGGTGGCAGTCCAGTGGCAATGATGTGGTGGCCAAGTGGCAGTGACGAAGCAGATGACGAGGTGATGATGAGGTGTCATCCCAGGTGGCGTCCGGTCAACCCCATCGACCAATCAGATCCCGCCACGTGGCAAGGCGTCAGAGCACAAATGGAGGCAAAAATTTAAATTTAAAATTGTTTATTATATAGTTTATACTATATTAATAAATGAAAAATTTAAATGTTCGAGCATATTGGGGAATTAATTCGCCCAGGACTCAATTTTTGGCCAAGGTATAAAGTGTTATATATTTTCGGAAAGCTCTCGGAGCGAGGAATCCGATTATGAAGTTAATTTGGACAAATGTGGGATATTTTAGAAGAAGTTTTCACGGGAACAAAATTCAGTTAGAGAGGAGAGACACTTGGCAATTTTCAGTTGTGGATTTGTTTTTCTTCCCTCCTCTTTTTATTCCCCATTCTTCTCAGTTGTAAGGGTTCCCAGAATTCTATGAGGAAGTGCTCCAGTTTTCATGGCTTCCATTTTCTGAAATTCTTGACCCAAACTTGTAAAGTTCTATGGATCTATTCAGGGTATAGAGGCTACATTGCAGGATGACAGATTGTTTTCTAGTTGCAGGTCTTACTTGTGTCAGGCATGAGTAAATTTCCCATGATATTGTCTCTGTGATATGTTTTTTCATTATTATGAATTCAATCCTCAAGGAGGATGAAATTTGTCATCTCAAGGAGATTGTGTGACTGTTGTAGGTATCCTTCAAGGAAGGCTTTAAATTCTATAGTCAGTCATAAATGATGAAATATATTTCCAGATCTGATAAAATTGTGAATGAATCAAATAGTGCATTAATATAAGGTGTTGATGCATGAATATCTTGTTTAAGGAAAATAAGCTTGCATCTATGATTCATATTTGTAGTTATGTCTGTGACTCTGTTGCCCAATGAACAAGGCACTGGTCTTGCAAGTTTGGGGATGTTTTCAGATATACATTTTAAAAGATAAATCTATTTTCCCTTCATGTTTAGGGGTGTTTGTGTTCCATTCTTTCCAAGCTCTGTTTCATCCTATTGTTTATACAGATCTAGCCAATCTGTAATGTTTCCTAACCTGTTGAGCTTGTGAAATGATCTATCTGCTTAATGTTGATGCAGTTACGTGTCTGTAATTGTTGTATTTAGTGCATCAAGAGGGTGTCCCCCCCTAGGTCTAGCAGAACCTGAAGTGCAGGAGGATCAATTAGGATCCTATGTTATGTTGTCCAAGCCCTGATGTGTTGTGTAGACTGAAATTGGCCATTTCATAGAAAGATTTGCAAGTGTTCTTGGGTTATCACTTTTGGTGAACAACACACATCTCAATGCATCCTAATTTTATGACCGGCAAGAGAGATAATCAGCCAAGGTTAAAGGTCAAGAAAGTTGAAGAAAGCTCAATGGTGATGCAGGTGATCCAATGGCTATCGCTATGTCACGATGAAAAGATGCTCGCTGATTATCCCCTGCGACATAGCAATTGATGACATGGCATTTACTATGGCACCTAGTTGGGTCCAGTGGCTAGTGATGGGTGACTTATCGAGAAAATCTTGGCCGCAATGAGTCCCAAAAAGGTTTCATCGAAAGCTCAATTCCATCGACATCGAGAAAACCTTGGCCATGATGAGTCCCAAAAAGGTTTCACCGAAGGCTTAGTTTCTTCGAAATAATAATATAGATGAAACTGAAGGTTCGATGAGACTAGTAAACAGCTTGTTGAGGGAATACTTTGGCCGAAAGAAAGATATCCGATAGAGAAAGATGTGTGGTAGGCCTGCTAGGTTCAGATGGCAGATAAAGTGGACCCATGAGTAAATCAGAGGCTGATACGTGGCAAAAGTCTACAGATGAGCGGATGTCTATATTTTTTAAGTCAACTTTGAACTTGAGCTTTGAACCAGTTCAAAGTGGTTCAACGCTTTAAAGTGGATAAATGGTTCAAAGTTCATTATCGTCGCTCATTTCCATGGGCCCAGGATGAAGAGAGCAATAGGCGAGATAAAAGAAACAAGCAGAGGTAAAAAGCAAGCAGGTTCCCAATAGATTAGACAGTGGTCACCATACCGCAGTGAAAAACTGCTCGATGAATAATCATGCGGATTTAGCGACAAACGGTGGGGCCCACTAGAAAGTAAACAAAAAGTTAAAGCAAGCGACCATGGTTAATGCAGACAATCATGTGGCTAGCAATAAAAAATACACAGTGGACTCAGAGCTGGTTGTTTGAATGGTGAAAAGCCCACCAAGAAAGGAGATGATTTCTACATGAAAGATTAATGCAAATGCTTATTGATTGTCTGAATATGCAAGTGTTGCATATCGTTGGAAAGCTATCAAAATAGGGAGATCATTTCCACAACCATGTTTAACAAAAGCTTCAACACAGAGAGTAGTTGCCAGAGAATGCATAAAATTTTCTCAGTGGGATTTCTTTTAAATATAATCACAATTCAGTTCATCATGCAACTTTCGCATGGGGACAATTATTTTTGGCATTTAGACATGCATATTTTTAAATGGGAGGATCAATGGTAGTCCTTTTGAGCAGTAAAGATTATTATTTTATAGTATTATGCATGAGTTTTATGCCATTTTTGGGGTAGATTTTCCCAAATCTTTTCTCATGCAGTCATTTTAGGGTTTTGAAGGGGATTCATCATGATTTCTATATATTCCTTCTCTCCTTTTTTCCCTCTGGTTCTTTCTTTTTTGCATACACATTTTTGCAAAAATGTATTGTAGCTCAGCAGTATTTGAGTTTTGTAACAGCATCACTCCTTTTTTTTCTTAAGTAATATAGCAGTAGATTTCCTTCTTGGTACTTGTATTATCTAGTGAATGAATGATTTGATAATTTCTTGTGATTTTTATCCTCTAATTTATCTCATTTAGTCAATTTGTGGTGCAAGGAGATATCTGTTAGTTTGTGTTAGTTGATTTTAATTGCTTGAAGTTGTGAAAACTTGTTGTTTTCCTTCGTGCATGCATTAAATTCATCCCTTTCTAGGAAATGTTTATGCATCTACATGTTCGATTGATTTGTGAAGCAATCAAGGTTATTTGTTGAAGGTTTTGTGAGTTAAGCAGGTTGTAGATCTCAAATAAGATATTTGATGTATCACCTTCATTAGAATAGATTTTCATTACATGCAAGCTTTCTTTCCCTTTCTATCCCTTTTCTTATCAAAAGTATTTACAAGAGGTTCACCAGATAGGAAGACGGTCTAATCTTTGGAGAGTCACCTTCACTTTGAGCAACCCATAGGCTCAAAGGTGTTTCCATGTTTCACAGGGTTGCTTGTTTTCAAACTTAGCATGACGTGTGCAATCCTTAGTGATAACAGTTACAAATGGGATATATTGTAAGGCAGTATCATCTAAGATCTTATGTTATCAGATCAATTTCTGTTGCACTTTTAGGTTTATGTTTCATGTCTTTTAGATGCCCAATGGAGTAAGACACTAATCAGTGCTTGTAACCGGTTTTGTTTATCAATCTTGTTTTATTTCAACTGATGAATCTCTACAAATCTTAAAAATATAAGAATATGATTTGTTAAGTTTTATGTATTTTCTAAAAGTTGTCTTGCCCCTTCTCCTACTCCTGCTTAAGGTTGAGGATCACTGAGGGATTTTCCATCCTTGAGAATTCTCTCTTTTTGTTGAGTCTTTATCATGAGATAATCTTCTTTGTTTTCAACAAATTCCTATTTATCATTGCAGAGAGAAGGAAATTTACTGAAGGGGTCACCCTCCCTAGTTTTGCTGAGCCTAAAGTGCAGAAGGAATTTGTGTCCTTGTTAATGTTGGTCCAAGCCTGATGAATATTGATAGTTGGAGGTGGCTCTCCATAGATATTTGGAGGAATCCTCTTGGTCTCTGCCCAGTGGTAGTATAAACCCATCCATTTTTGGGAACCAACATGGGGGGGGGGGGGTCGTGAATCAGTTATCACAGATTACTAGAATTTTTAGCAATTTATAACAATAGTACCGGAATAGCAGTTAATCCAATGAAGTATAAACAATATTCATAGAATTAAATCCATCCACACAACACCAAGATTTGTACGTGGAAAACCCAGTAACGAGAATAACCATGGTGGGAAGCCTACCTACAGTTAGATAGTACTTTTGCAGTAAGTATGTGAATTTAAAATGAAGGGGCCTGCATGTATAGGAAGGCCAAGATCCTAGAGCACACTGCTCATCACAAAAGAAGTTTCACTGACTACATACAAATCCAGACTACAATCCGAAGAAGTGTTCAACTGCAAAAGATAGCATCTTCTATGCCTGAGTATAGTTCCAGTTATGCTCAATACCAGAGGAATAAATCCTCTTATAAAACCAATTCGATCTCCAATGACCAACCAAATCCTCTGCCAAAATTATATTACATTATTCGCACATTACATTCCTTGACCATGACCTCTTACAATAACAATGATGATCTACGATGAGATCTTATATCTTATTTATACAAACCCTCTACCATAAACAATCAGGTCGGCCACCAAACAATAAACCAATTACATAATTATAAACTATGTGTGTGAAAAGTGGATAAGAATATGCAAGTTGTAAGAAACAACACTTTGATTAAGTCATTGCATGTATGGTTAGACAGATATAAGCATGAATATGAAAACCATAACAAATCGACATATTGCCTTCTAAAAGATGCAAGTATAGACTTGCTCTCTAATTTGTATAAGCAATACCAGTGACTAAACTACACCAAGACGAAGGATTTAATCTATATGAGCATGAGAATAAGCTAAATGGATGCAAGATTATGCTAGATGGATGAATATTAAGCCATATGAATTCAAGCAATAATAATTGAACTAAATATGCAAAAAGGCTAAACTAAGATGCAATAATCTCAAAAAAAACAATATGTTCAATGACTCTAGAGTAAAAATTGTATAATAACAATAAATCTCCAGGGTGTTTTGAATAAGAGATGAAGGCTGAATTTATAGAGAATCAAAAGAGAGACCAATGGTCAAGATTGATTAACAATGAGTGGTTAAGATTCCTCAAGAAAAAGCACAATTTAGGATAAATAAAATAATTGAGAGATCAGATTTAGTTAACCATGAGATAGATTTCAATTATAGCTTGATTGAAATGCATTTAGATTATAAGTTCGAGTTTGCATTGGAGATAAAATTCAATTAATTCCATGCACTTGAGATAAAAATAGGTGAATTCATGCGATGTCTTTGATTTATTCAAGAAAAAGGTCTTTTCATACTGAACTTCTTTTCTCAAAAGCTTTCAGTTCCAATTTTAGAGAATGATTAATAAATCATTTTAATTGCTTTTCTAATTTCAAGTTATCTCAATTTAGAAAAAGAAATAATATCTCAAGTTTTATTTCTTCTTCAATTCAATTTTTTTATTCTATTTTAAATTTAACTCTTGCTTTGCATATTGATTCCTTTTTTTGTAATAACTTAATTTCTTTTTTATGATTAAATGGCAAATTTATTAATTAATTAAATATGCTAGGATATTTACTAAATTAAATAGGATAATTGATCAAAATGATTTACTTGGAATGATTTAATTAATTAAATAAATATTTAATTAATATAGAATAATTCATTCACCATGTGACATTTGATGATTAAAGAATTAATTATTTGTGTGCTCAAGATTGATTTAATTGCCTTTGGTTAGGACCTTGGTGATGTTGTCAAGATCAGGGGCCCATGGTTAAGATGACCATTTTTAAGGTATTACATTTTCCCCTCTTTGAATTAATGTGTGAGTAGTGTGTTGGTTCAAACAATAATTAATGTCTAGGAAATACCACTTCTGAACTTGATTGATCATGAACCAAATAAAGAGCAAGGTATTTAGTTTGATTTGAAGCAATGAAACTAAACAAAGTTGATTAAAGTGATACTGATCTCGAACTTGATTGAACTAGGACCGATGAAGAGAAAAGATACTGAACTTGAACTTGATTGACCAAGAAGCGGATCTTACTGATCTAGAACTCGATTGAACTAGACACAGTTAGCAAAGATAAAATCAATCTTGAACTTGATGGATCAAGACACGATGAGAAAATATAAATTGTTGATCTTGATTTGATGCGATGAAACTGAACACTTCCTTAGATTGAGTGTGTGATAAAAGATACTCTTTAAACCCTTGATTAAGTTTAAACAAATAATCAACTTGATTAAAAGCGATGAAACTGATTAACATTGAGAGACTGATTCAGATGAAGACAATGTCAACTTGATTTGAAGTGATGAAACTGATATGCCCCTAGCGATTGATTTGATTCAAATGATCGAGAGATCACAACTTGATATGAAGCAATGAAGCTGAGATGCCCCTTAGTGATAAGGATTTGTTTGATTTTCTTTAGTTGAAAAGATTTTTGCTCGACTTTTGATGAAGATTTAAATACTTTCTCGACTTTGAAGATGTGAGGTTATGAGGTCATGAGTATGCCCCCTTGGGAGCGAAATCAAAAGATAGCGAGGGTACACAATTTTAGGAAATTTTTGGTGATAATAATTATTTGAGCACAGAGATTGAGTTAGAAGAATATTTGAAGATTTAACGATGATTGATGTAAAATTGAGCGCAAATGGAAGAAAAGAATGAGAATTTGATGAAAGCGCTAAGTGGTTCAAGTTGTGCAAAATTGACTAGAAAAATAATCTCGAATTTCAGTTTCGATCCCAAAAATGGAATCAGGACAGGCAAATTAGCTTAGGGTACAATTTTCATGTCCATCGGACCAAGTTGAAAATTAGGGTTTTGGCTATATAAGGGGTCCAAGTGTCATTTTCAATTCATTCCGATCTAGGAGAATTGATTCAAGCATCAGAGACGTCTCAACAGACCACAAAACTATGAGCCAATGGTAAGTGATCAATTTTATGCCTTTGCATTTCATCAATTTTGAATTTTTGTTGAATTTTTTGCTTTTTAATGTCGTTAAAAATCATTCAATGTCATTTTGTCATGTGAAAAGACACTTCTGTCTATCGTACGACAAACTATCCTCATATTTTTTGTCATTTTAGGCTATATGTTTTGTCGTGTGGAGTCATCCCATGTCTCGTATGAGATTTTGCTTCATATCCCATATTATCGTGCGAGTTTATGCCATTTGTCGTATGAGACTCTTTTATCATTCAACATGTATTCCTAACTCGTATGAGTTTCTGCTTACTCTGTAAAATGTCATATGGAAAATAGTGAGCATTTTTAAAGTTTAAAACATGAAATGTTTTTTGGCATTTGGTGTATTTGGATTTGCGTGATGTTTAACATGTTTCATAGCTTAATTTGGATGACTTGTTGATGCTTTGTTGTTTGATTTTTGTAGGTTCGATTGCCACATATCCTATTTTGATGTGTCTATCCTCCAATGATGAGGCTAGTCCATGAGTTATTAGATGTAGATAGGGCACATATTAATTTGTGCAGCTTTACTCACCTTTTACAGATGTCTAATATTCGTGTGAATCATGGGATGCTTACTATGCTAGTTGAGCATTTCCATTCAGAGCATAACACATTTCATCTACCAGTTCGAGAGATGGCCATTACACCAGAGGATGTATATAGGATTTTGATGATTTCGTTTGTTGGGGATAAGGTTGACTATGATTCTGCTCAGCAACCTGGTATCTTAGCCTTGAGATGCATATTTCACAATAAGGACATTCTTGAGCGGGCTATCACTTGGGATGATATGATGGCTAGGTATAGTGAGTAGTTTCTGCTAGCATGTGTATTAGCAAGGTTCATTGGTTGTTTCATTATGCTAGATAGAGGATAGTAGGGCTTTCTATGTGGCTGGGCTAGGATGCTCGAGAGACTACTGACTAAGCCTGAGAGATTAGGGTGGGGATCTTGCTTATTAGCCCACATGTATCATGAGATGCACAAGATTGCATATATGGATGGGAAGAGCATGGCGGAAGGAGTCTTGGTTCTTCAAATATGGGCATGGGAGCATATCCCAGTTTGTAGACCGATTGTTGATGATGCTAGAGATCCACACCAGCTGATTGTATATAGATATTTTGGATATGTTACAAATCCCCATTTGGGAAAGATAGAGTATTGGAGACGATATCTTGATGATCTGGTTATTGTAGTATGGAGACTATATAAGGGTTTGGAGCTATGGGACAACTGGAGAGTTCAATGGAGAGACGTGTTCATGAATCATCCTCTTATTGCCAGATCAATATCCATTATTGAGCAATTTATTGTATCTAGAGTCATGAGGTAGTATGGAAGGCCTTAGGGGATATCACAATAGTATACCACCTTCCCCCGATATGGTGATAAGGAGAGATGAGGATGGGCCCCTAGGTTGTCCTATGCATTGAGCATGCAGGAGCTAGTTGGATTGCAATGACAATGATGGGACTATCTAGAGGATATTGCAGATGTGGGGGTATTTCCCTAGTATAGGGATTGGTTTCAGAGTCATCCCTTTCCTAGATTCACAGATCCTGTGGAGCATGCACCACTCATAGAGAAGGCTAAGGATGAGGTCCCTGCACATGCACAGATACAGGGACAGGGACAAGGATGGAGAGCAGAGGCTCCTAGGTGGGTAGATGGTGATCCTGGTGCTAGCAGCAGTAGGGTACCAGCTAGGGGGAGAAAAAGGTAGAGAGGGGAGGGTGGATCCCTTGGAGTTGTTGGTGTGGGGGCTAGTGGTGCCAGGGCAGCGGAGGGTGGAGGCAAGGAGGTGCAAGCAGCTCCTAGATAGGTGCGATAGCAGAGCAATGAGAAGGGTGGAGAGGGAGGCGGAGATGGAGGTAGAGAGCCTGTGAGAGAGCAGGGGGCAGTGAACCCACTGCGGTTGATGAGAGCCAGATTATCAGGTCTGTAGTCATAGTTGATAGTGGCTCAAACATAGCTTACAGAGCGAGACCGATAGCTGGCAGAGGTCAAAGTTGAGCATGATTGTCAGTTCATTGAGATGAGGGTAGAGCGAGACCCTCTTCAACATGAGGTGTTGCATTAGACTCGCTGACCAACATATTATGTTGCAGCATATAGCATAGTAGTTCCATTAGTGCAGCAGGTTGTCCCATATTCTCAGTATATGGCTCGATCTAAGGGAACTCGGGCACCTAGGCAAGATGCTGGTCAGCAAGCTCCACCTCCTCCACCACCTGGTGATGAGGGAGAGGCAGAGAGATAGATTTTTATAGCTCCTAGATTTTGTTATATACCCATTTTTTTTAGCCTATATGATTCTTGCTTTGATGAGACATTGTATATGACAGTCGATATCATTTGTACTCTGATACTTTTATGATGATATATACGAGATCTTGTTTTGATTTCATCATACTTGTGTTGATTGATTATGAGATATTTTTCTATATGCTTTATTCTATGTGTATGCATATTTTTGTTCAGTATGGATGTATGTAATGTAGATGAATATGGATGTATGTTTATTTTTGTTTCTTTTCATATGCAAATAAATCATGAAAATGAGTAACTAGTAAAAAAAAAATTATACTTTTCTATGCAATAATATGAATGCCAAGTATATAATCAAATGTATGGATCTATATAGGATGCTTATGTATGAAGCTAACATCTCAATACACAAGTACTCAATTGGAGAAATGATGATGAAAAAGAGACCACTTAGCTGAGAAATGATGATGCTTGAAACTTTCATTCAGAAGATAAAGAAATCATTGTTATCATGCCGAAATCACTTGAAATGCATAAAGTGTAGAATCAATGCAACCTAAACCTAGTCACTGGATTTGGAATGCTTAATTTTCATCATTTAGCATTTACAAACATAGCAGACAAAGTAGAGTTCCTTTCTTTTCATGTGCATTATTAATTATCTTGTCTGCAATGACCCTTTATTTGTTCATATCCTTGGACAGATTATGCATGCATCCGGATTGCACATTAAAGAAATTCCCTCAAAACAGGCAAAGAAATGATGCCAACCTCCCTGTAGCATACAAATAAACTGAGTCAAGGTATGTGTGGTGATTTCACCTTGATGTGAGGGCACTTATCACAGACACCCAGCTGATTAGATGTTTCTAGATCATCAAAATCATTCCTACAAGCAGAAAACAAAAAAAATATTTTGCCCCCAATCCTTTCTCCTCTTAGTCAACATAGACTTCCTCAAGTTGCTCGGAGGGAATAATAATTGAAAACCAATATAAAAGACAACACACAAAGAAAATTTCATGCATATCTCAAAATATTTAGTGATTGTTTTCAGTAATGTTGTTTTTCTTTTTTACTGAGTGATAAAACTATTCAGGAGTTAGGAGATAGGTGACTGATTTAGATTGGATGACTGGGTATCACTGACAAAAAGATGACTGGGTTGATATTTCTTAGGACACATAAAATGCTCATTCAATTACCCTAAGACTAGGAATTGATCAGTTTCAAGCCATGAGGGTTCCAAAAGAACCAAAATGTCACAAAAGCGACTAAAAGATATGTACAAGTGAAATCAAAGATGTAGGAAAGCGGAAAATGCCAATGTTGTGTTGATAGATGGAGCATTTGAGTACAAGAGATGTCTGTTTGCCAAGTTTTCACCTACTTGGCAATTTTTTTTTTTTTTAAAGGACATTTTAGCTGTACAGGTTGTTGGAGCAGAGAATACTAAGTGAAGAATTTCTTCAAGTGGATAGTGTTGATTGGTTCACGGAGTTGTTCTCCTTCTGATGTTGAGAGTTGATAGGCACAAGAGCCAAAGACTGTAGTAATGATGTAGGGACCCAACCAGTTGGGTTCAAACTTCCCTTTGTTATCTTGAAACTATTGATTTTTTAGGATTTTCTCTCAGAACAAGGTCACCAACCTGAAATTCTTGTTGTCAAACCTTCTTGTTATATCCTTTAGACATTCTCTTTTGATACACTCTCAGATGATCAAACGCCACCTGTCGATGTTAATCCAGCAACTCGAGTTCTTGCAATCTAGATATTCTGTAGTCTTCATCAGTAACGAGACCTTGCAAAGAAACTCTTAAAGACGGTATTTCCACCTCAATAGGTAAGACTGCTTCGGATCCATACACCAAAGAAAAAGGTGTAGCCCAAGTACGTGTTCTAATACTTGTTCTATAAGCCCATAGTGCAGGATTGAGTTGTAGATGCCAATCCCTTCCAAATTTATTTACTATTTTATGTAAGATAGTCAGCAGATTTTTGTTAGATGCTTCAGCTTGTCCATTACCTTGAGGCTAATATATGGATGACCAGTGTTGTTTGATTTTGAATTTTTCACAGAGTTCATCTAGGTCTTTGTTCTTGAATTTCCCTCCATTGTCAGTCATAATGGATGAAGGTATCCCATACCTGCAGATGATATAGTTAAGGATGAATAGAGATACTTGTTTACCATTTGTTTTGATGAGTGAAACCACTTCTACCCACTTAGTGAAGTACTTAGTGGCAGTTATGATAAACTTGTGTCTGTTAGATGATGTAGGATATATTTGGCCAATAAGATCAAATGTCCATTGTTGAAAAGGCCAATGTGTGATGAAGGGTATGAGATCCCTTGCTGGAGCATGTATAAGATTCTCATGTAGCTGACACTTCTCACAAGTTTTAGAAAACTTTATAGCATCTTTCTCCATATCTGGCCAGTAGTAGCCAACCCTTAGTAGTTTCTGAGATAAAGTTAGACCATTTGAATGAGATCCACAAATACCTTCATGGACTTCAGATAATGCGCGTTGGGACTCTTCAATTTCTAGACACCTAAGAAAATTACTATCCAAACCTCGCCTAAATAAATTGTCAGCGATGATGACGTAGCGTGAAGCATTTTGGGTTAGTTTCCTTTTCTCATTACGAGTAAGATTAGTAGGGATAATTTGGTCTCATAGGTAAGAGTAAATGTGGTTGTAGCGAGATGAGTCATGTCTGATAATAGAAAAAACCATCTAGGACTTAGGAGAATCATAGGTAGGGTAATGTAACTCTTCCACCAGGAATTCAAAGCAAAAATTAGATTCTTGTAACTCTAGTATAGATGCCAAGGTGGCTATAGCATCTGCTGCTTTATTTGCTGATCTGGGAATCTACTGGAATGATAGAAAAGTAAAATATTTCTTGAGATCATCAACCATTCTCTTATAAGGCATCAGTTTCTCATCTCGAGTCTAATATGTATCATTGATTTGATTGATGATTAGTTGATAATCTCCATAGATGTGTAATTACACAACCTTCCATTCGATAGCTAACTTGATCCCGTTTACCAAAGCTTCATACTCTGCAATGTTGTTTGTGCAAGGGAAGAGAATCTTGTAAGCCTTCGGGATTGAATATTTTTGAGGATTAATAAAAAGTATTCCATCATCAGAACCATGTTGAGTGAAAGATCCATCAAAGAACATCTTTCATGATTGTTGAGTAAGGTGCATGATGGATTCATCTAGAAATTCTATGTGCAAAGGTTGAGTGTCTTCAAGTGGAGCATCAACAAGTTCATCTATAATGACCTATCCTTTGATTGCTTTGCATTCTACATATTCATTATCAAATTCTATTAGAACCATGACCCATTTAGCCAATCTTCCTGTAAGTGTTGCTTTGCTGAGAATATATTTGAGCAGATCAATCTTAGCAACCAGCTTGATTGAATGTGCTAACATCTAGTGTCTCAATTTTTGTGATGCAAATACTAATGCCAAACAATCTTTTTCTATTATAGTATAGTTCATTTCATAAGACACCAAAGTTCTGCTGATATAATATATAGCTCTTTCCTTTTTATTCTCATCCTGTTGTGCCAGAAGTGCCCCCAATGATGTATCGGTAGATTATATATATAGAATCAGTGGTTTACCTTGAATTGGTGGCATCAATATAGGTGGATTAGATAGGTATTATTTGATTTTTTGAAGGTGTTGCTCACATTCCTAATCCCAGTTGTATGTTACTCCTTTCCTTAATACTTTTGTGAAGGGTTGAACTTTATCTGCTAGATGAGAAATAAAGTGTCTTATTGACTAGAGACGTCCTTGTAAACTTCTCATTTGACTGATATTTTTTGGAGGTGGAATTTCCATTATAGCTTGGACCTTCTTAGGATCAACCTCAATTCCTTTCTTTGAGATAATATAACCAAGTAAATTCCCTGATGTTACTCTGAATGCACACTTTTTAGGATTTAGCTAGAGCTTGAATTTTTCCATTCTATCTAGTATGAGGCCTAGCTCTTGAATATGTGTGGATCTCTTCATGGTATTTACTAAGGTGTCATCAACATAATCTTCCATGTTTTTTATGCATCATATCATGGAATATAGCAGTCACTGCTCTTTGGTAAGTTGCTTCTGTATTCTTTAGCCCAAATGGCATGACATTCCAACAAAAGGTTCCCCATGCACAAGTGAAAGTTGTCTTTTCTTGATCCCCAGGAGCTATTTTGATTTGATTATAACTAGAGAATTCATCCATTAGTGAGTATATCTCATACCCAATAGTCATATCCATTAGCATATCAATGTTAAGTAATGGAAAATCATCTTTCAAACATGCTTTGTTGAGATCTCTGAAGTCTGTGCAAACCCTAATAGATTTGTCTGCCTTTGATATAGGTACTATGTTTGATATCCATTTTGTAGAGTCTATAGCTCTAATAAATCTAGCTTTTAGCAATATTTCTAGCTTAGCTTTGAATAGAAGTGCCACATGAGGGTGCATTTTATGGAGTTTTTGCTTGACTGGTTTAACTCCTAGTGTAATAGAAAGATGGTGCATGATGAGATCAGGTTCTAGGCCTGGCATATCAAAGTATGTCCATGCAAAGTTGATCTTCTTTTCTGAAAAGAGATTACTTAAATATTTTAACTCTTCTGGTGATAATTATTGAGCTAAGTGGATGATATGTGGTGTCTCTTAACCTCCAATATTTATTGGCTGAGTTGGTTCAATCAATATAGAAGACCTTTCCTGGAAGTGACTTGGTAGTATATCAAGTATCTCACCTTTAGGTGCCTTCGAGAGGTTTTCACCCTTAGGTATGTCCTTTATTTTACAATATGGTTTTTGCCATCATATCTTTTATTTTTCTTCTTTTTATTTTTGTGACTAAGATACTTGATGTCCATTTCAGTCATGTTCCCACTTTGTTCACTGGTGGAAGATTCCATGGGTTCAACTGCATTAAGGTAGTAGGTTAATGTGTAGTCATTGGAAAAGATAGGTACATTCATAGGTTGGTTTTGTAGACTATATTCAATTAGTTCAAGATGTACCGGGGATAAAGTTTGAATAGGTTCGAGGGAGTTCATGATATTATCATCATAACTTCAAACCAAAAAGTCAAGTTCTATAAGACTATCTTGCGTAAATGTCTAGAGACTAGGAAGAGTTACAACATGATCATTGAAGTGCATGTTAATATTTAGTTGACCTTATCCAATAGACCTACTCATAGCACCATTCCTTATACTAGAATGGACTACATATTGTGGTTCAACAAGAATAGGATCAATAGACAGATTCCCGACATTCATGACAGAGGAGTCAGAATTTAATGTTGAATAGGTATTGTCATAAATAGAACTGTTGTTGGAGTCATCAGAGTCATAGGATGAAGTTTTTGACAATTCTTTATGTGATTAAGTAAAAGTATGTATAGTGGCAATACCTACATCTTTGATGTTGCAAGTTCCTTCATGATTTGGTTCATTGATCGCTTGTATCTGACATACCTATTGACATAACCTTGATGTCTCTATGAATCTTTGTCATCTACTCCCTTCAACTTCTTCTGGACTAATGACTGGTTCTATTTCTATAGCTTCCAATTCTTCTAATGTAGTTCCATACCTAATTTGTTCTATCTTATGAGGGAGATATAATAGGTGGAGAATTTTCTTGTGTTCTTCCTTCTTTCAGCTTTTGTTCATAATCTTCTTGTATTTTTAGTCTGATTTCTTCTATCTCCATTTGTAGCTTTAAGCGTATCAGCTCTTGTGTGTCGTCTTTGATATCAGTGGATTCTTCAAGAGTTTTTGCAGTAGATATATCTGAGAGATGATCTGGACCCCATTCATACTCATTTGAGTCAGTTTTTGAATCAACTACTTGTTGTCTACCAGAATATGTGACCAAAATGTTCAGTGGTGCAAACAATTATCTGATTCTTTCTACTTCTCCTCTCATATCCTCTGGGACTTCTACTCCTTCTAGTGTTGTAGCTGATACTATCAGAACTTGAGTACCAATTTTTCCCTCTCTCTTGATTGCTAGTTCTTCTTGTTATTTTTCATATTCTACTTGAGTTTGTTGATTGTTTACTTCATGTGATGTTGAAGGTAGTATCTTTTTCCTCCACTTAGATTGATGATGAGAAGTATATTTCTAGTCTGATGTCTTTCTTGGATTGTATCCCAATCTAGCTTTATCATTTGTAGACTTAGTTTGTAGCTGAATAGGTTGAACAATACCTTCTTGATGTTTTCCCAGAGGATTGATACCTGAATATACCATGCATTGGATCATTTTATATCCTGGAGCATATTGTGTCGGGGAAATCTTACAATGTTGTACTTCTTTGTTTTCACTATCTTCTTTGAAAAGCCATTTGAGAACAACATCCTCTTCTATTTCATCTACAAGGGAAGTAGAGGATTGTACAAAGAGACCATTATATATGAAATTTGGAGTTGAAGTTTGTGGCTTCATAGCCTCTGACATCTTTCCTAACTATCTTGGTGAGGGAGGAAGAGAGATTAGTGAAAGTTTTGGTTCTATCTTGTATCCATCCATGCCAGTATCTGTAATTTTCAATTTCTTTTCTAAATCCTTCATCAAGGTTTATGAACTTTCAGCTATAGAGGCTGCTCTATTATGAGGTACAAAGGTATCAACACTCTTTATCAATGCATTACAGGGGGAGTTTGTATCAACAGGAATACTGACTTCAACTCTGTTATAAGAAAATTTTAAGCATTGATGATATGTAGATGGAACTGCCTTCATTTCATGAATCCATGGCCTGCATAGTAGGATGTTGTATGAAAGAGGAAGATCAAGTATCTGAAAAATAACATCTCTTTCTATAGGTCCTACCCTAATCGGTAATAGTACCAAACCTCTAGAGGTTATTTCTTCTTCATCATAGTCTTTGGTTGTTATTTTCTTTGGTGTATCAATGACATTTTCAGAAAAACCTAGCTGTGTAAGCAGCTTGTAGGTACAAATATTCAACCTAGTGCCTCCATCTATCAAAACATGTTTAACTCAGTGTTTATGGATCATAGCTTCAATGTGCAATGGCTGGTTATGTGGGTGATTCAGTGAGTTATCATCTTCTTCAGAGAAAGTGAGATAATGAGGAGAAGTTAGGTGATCCACCATAGATTGAAACTGATCAACATCTAAATATTTTGGGACATTAATGGTGAGAAAAGCTTTGTCCAAGATCTCTTTATGAGCAGAAGATATTTTAAGCAATTCAAAGATGGAGATTTGAGCATTCGTTCTCTTCAACTATTCAACAATTCTATAATGAGGAGAGAATGATGAAGCCAGTTGTTTAGATTTAGCCATGGTTGTATCTGTTTGTTTGTTTAAAGAAGTTGGTAGGTTTGACTTTGTCCCTATTAAAAACTAGTCTACCTTAGTCATCAAAACTTTGTCCGTATCAAAAACTGGTCTACCTTAGCTGTCAAAAATTAGTCTGTGTCCAAAATTGGTCATTGTCAGTCATTGAAAACTTTGTCTATCAAAATCTTGTCTCTGTCTAGTAAATTGTCATACAAGTCTTCTGAAATATCATCCTACTGCCTATAATTTGTCATATGAGGTGTCATCAATCATTACAGTTTGTCATCTGACCCTATTTTAGTTGTCGTACGAGATCTGATAAATTGTCATTCTAGTTAGGGAAGTGTCGTCTGAGCCTCTGTTCTGTGTCATATGAAAATATTCATATCCAACTAGGAAAAGGAGCCTTCTTTGGGAAGGAGGTGGCGATGCCAAAAAAGATTAGCAGGCCAATCATTTTTGTCTATAGCCACTTCTTTCAATTTGTAGCCATAAAATACTTTATATTTACCATCAGAGGAACCACACCACCTAATAATGTCCTTTCAGGGGAAGGGAAAATAATCCTTTTGCTGAGAATGTCAGCAATTAAATCTTTCTGATGTTGATCCAAGTCCAAGGGATCCAAGGAGTTCCATATCCATTTAGCAATACCATTTTCTTGGATAGTATAACCATAATCATAGATATTGTGCCCCCAAAGGCGACAGGTTTTTGCCATAATAGGTTGCAGTGAGAGATTGAGACATAGGGCATCTTCACCATCCCAAGAGTCAATCCAAAAGGAGGAATCCCTACCATTCCTGACATCCCAGGTAATCTGGTCACTTATGATTTCCCTGCTATCCACAATAAAATTCCAGAAGGCCGAGCCTCTTGGGGGGTTGTTTATAGTGAGAATCCTTTTTGGCTCTAGGGAGTCCAAATATTTATGTTTCAGAAGCCTTATAATCAAGATTTGGCGAATGCCAACACCCCCTGCTTTTTTTGGTTGGCAGATCTTTTTCCAAGCTACCAAAGGAAATTTCCCTTTTTCATCTGAACCATTCCAAAGGAACTTTCTCATTAGAGAGATCAATTCATCTTCAATTTCCACTGGTAATCTCAAGCAAGCCATGGAAAAAATTGGTAGTGTAGAAAGGACCGATTTTATCATAGTGAGCTTCCCAGCAGAGGATAACCACCTGCCTTTCCAAATTGCAAGATTGGATTTTCACTTATTAATAAGATGCTTCCAATAGTGAGTTCTATTACTGCCAATGAAGAGGGGGGATCCAATAAATTTCCCAGGGAAGTTTGCAACTTTGAGATTAAGAATCCTTGATAAAACACCTTGCAAGGAAATCAGAGTGTTGACAAAAAACACTTCAGATTTGTGCCAATTGAGTTTTTGCCCGAAAGCCATACAGTAATCATCAAGGCATGATTTAATTGTTCTTTCCTCCCTCCTGCATGCCAAACCAAATAGAATGATATCATCAGCAAACTGTAAATGAGTCATTTTTTCAACCCCTATTGCCACATTGACTCTAATCCAACGATCATCTTGCTGAAGAGCTCTTATTGCTCGAACTAAGGCTTCAACCATTATGATAAAGAGAAAAGGTGATATTGGATCACCTTGTCAAATTCCTCTTGTCGAGGAAAAGAAGCCATCAGATGAGCCATTAACCAAAACAGAGAATTTGGGGGAGGCTAGACAACTTGTAACCCATGTGATCCATTCCTTACAAAAGCCAAATTTATTAAGCACATCAAATAAGAAATCCTTGTCCACCATATCATAAGCATTCAAAATATATTGTTTTAAAATCATACAAGAGTTCTTGGTTTTCCTGGCCATATTCTTGCTTTGCATATTGATTCCTTTTTTATTTTTAAATGGCAAATTTATTAATTAATTAAATATGCTAGGACATTTAATAAATTAAATAGGATAATTGATCAAAATGATTTACTTGGAATGATTTAATCAATTAAATAAATATTTAATTAATATAAAATAATTCATTCACCATGTGACATTTGATGATTAAAGAATTCATTATTTGTGTGCTCAAGATTGATTTAATTGCCTTTGGTTAGGACCTTGGTGATATTGTCAAGATTAGGGGCCCATGGTTTAGATGATCATTTTTAGGGTATTACACAAACCATGTCACCCTTAGACCAAAACAAATAATATCCAACACATAAGACATCCCAGAAATACAACAATAGGTCCTATCTATACGTTACATCAATGCCGGTCCATAACTTAGATCAATCAGGACCAAGTATAGGTCCACATGCTTTAGCAATGATCTCCAAATGCCAAGTCTTGAACATGATCACCAACAACATCTTGAAACTCCATCAGAAGTTGCACCAACACCAATTATGCAATGTATCAAAGATCTCCACCAAAATCTCTGTCGTTGAAACCCTTGCCGGAACCAAAAACTAATCTTCTAAGTAAGTAGGATAGCATCCAATCACCAAACCAAAATCAACTAACCAAATATGAGTATAAGCATCATGAACAAGTCAATTCCATCACCAGATTGTACCGGAGTAAACCAGATCATGTTGGATCCAAGTTAACCAAAAACTACTCAACCTACTAGGACCAGAAGGGTGCTGGTAAAGCATCCAAACATCTAGTGTTGACATCAATGATAAAACATTAATGCAACACATAATCAATTCCTCCAAATGGCCAACAACCTTAGCTTTCATGTCATTGCCATCACCATCATCATCATCAGAGTCATCCAATTCCTCTTCCGACTCAGAAACCTCAGCAATGTTTAAATGGACAGTAGTATTCTTGATGTGATTATACAAAATCACCATCAAAACCTCATGCATTACAGGATTGGTTTTGGGGTTGGAAATTTCATCCTTTATCCCAGTATTTAGGGCGCAAAATATAAAATATGGAATGAAAATTTTCTCTTTATACCAAAAATGGTATAACAAAATGATAGTTGTAAACCCTAGTAAATCTCCCATCTAAAGTGTTAAATTCCATAATAGCAAGCAAAACCCTTCACCAAATTAACTTAATTACCTTCAGCGAGTAGTAAGTATGGCTGCCCTTCACCAATCTGGCTTTCTCCTCCTCAACCTTAGGAAATTTCTTCACAATAGCATATGAAATCTTCCTATCCCTATAGAACTTGATGATGTCCATCAGAAGACCTGTAGCCTCAGTGATCATGGTTTCAGTCTCCTTGACCTTCGTGTTGCCAATGGTCAATGTGCCTTTATTCCAACCCTTTTTGAAAATTCTTGTAATTTCGGGCCATTTCTCTTGCATTCTCTCCATGAAATCGGTCATCTTGGCTGTTTGTAGCACAGCCCAGACCTGAGGACGCTCCCTCCATTTATCAATAGTGGTTGCCTTCATTCTCTTGTGATTTCCATCCATATTGTTATTGTTATTTGTCAACTGTGAATTCCTGCAAATACATTTCTTCGCTATGAACTTTCTATGAGAAACTACTAGAAACCAATGGAAATTTCTAATGCTTCCGCTCGATAAGGAAAAAAGAAACCATAAAGCATGCAAAGTGATCCTGCAATTATTAATGTACCTCCTTCTCGCCTACATACAAAATCGACTCCTGCTGCCATGACCTCTCCTATCATCTTGGGGAATGATTTCAAATCCGACCTTGCTTACCATGATATCTTTCATAAATTAAGATGTCACATGCCACATGAGGGAGCTCCCCCTCGCTATTCTAGATCTTGATTTTCTCACTCTGTACTACCTCATTGGTAGCCTAGTCAACACACCTATTGAGGGTTGTAAAGAATCTAAGTAATTTTGGAATGCTTCTTGCTTTGAGAGAAAGTTTGAAAATAAGACTAACATGAATTAAAAACAAGCTGATAATTAGTGTCTAAATATGTATATGTTAAATACTTTTAAATTGTAAAGGATAAATACTTGCAAATAAAACTCATCTATTTTGTTTCTTAAAAATAATTTCAAAACAATCTACTTCTACTTGCTCTTAGACTAATGCCAAATTCTTTTGCAAAATTATAATTGTTGAACTAACTATTTCTTCCACTTGAAGTAACTTTAACTTCATCTATAGATAATTCCTAAAAATGATAGTATTAGAAATGAGATAATGTTTTGCTCCTGAAATTTATTTCATAAAAATATTATTTAATTTTCTAAGTGATCATGGTATAGGTTTTTGAAAACTCATTTGCTTGATCAAGAAAAGAATCCAAAAAAAACTCTAGATCAATGAATCTAACTTTTATTCAACCTCCAAACTAAGTGTCATTAGTTATTTACAACAAAGATAAGTATTTAATTTGAGATATAAAAAGGGCTTCTCTCATCCTATATTCTCTTTTAGTTAAGAGGAACAAGATGAATCCTTAAGTTTTTAAAATAATGTTTCATACTTTGGTTTTTATTCATTTCTACTTGCCAATGATGCTTATTGTTTATATTTTAGATTTAAGTTTTCTAATCCTATCACCAGGTTAGTTAATGTCCCTAACTTATCAAAAAAAATCATCAAAATATTTAATTTATCTAAACTAATTCAAATAATACTTTAATAAAAATTTCATAATAGATGCAAGTCAACTTTCAACTAACTAATAGATTTGCTTATACTAATTTCTTTACAACTACTGCCATGACTAGTTTTAATTGCTTTTGATCAATTTTTGGAATAGAAACAAATTAATTCAAATATCCAAGAATCTATTTAAAGGCTTTATGGCTTATCATGAAGCACTTCCAAGACTAATTATTTTACCCACATCTTTACCCTTTTAATTGATAATTAAGTTGATCTAATTTAGTTACTTAGTGATTAATCAATTTAATAATTATTATTCACCTTTAGAGATTAAATTAATTCTGGAATTCAGAAATTACTCAGAACTAGTTTTGCAATATGAATATCATTAATAGATTTAACTAATTTGGTTTTACTATGATCAAAATATGTTATTTTTTCAAAAAAACTTATAATTTAATTACAAAGAATTAAACTATTTGTTTTGGGTAATATTTAAATAAGAGCTAATTAAAATCAATGTTATTTGCCTTGTCAAAAATTGTTAATAAATTAAATTTCAACTTGTAATTATTTATATTTTGTTTTTTGGTTGAAAAGAAATGAATAAATGAATCTAATTTAAATCATCGACTGTAAGTAATACCATGCACTACTAAACTTCAAAAAAGAATTCTTTTCTTACAAGAGATTTTATTTTATTTTTATGGAAGATTTTATCTAGTAATCCTTTTTTCTTATCTTCTAAGTGAAAACTTTCTACTATTTATACGAGTTAATAAGATTTGTTCTATTAAAATGTAAACTTCTATTTATTACTCTCAAATCTTAAATAATTCATTTTCTAAAGCTTCTAAAGCAAAAATATAACTTCAAGTATTATTGAATATTATTTCCAATAATTATTCATACAAATTTAATTATATATAATCTCAATATTTACTTTATTTCTATTCTGAAATCGTTTTTCTCAAACTTTATGTTTTACAAAAATAGTTTTATTATTGTTCTTCTGTAAAATATGAACTAAGATAATGTTAAATATAACTTATATTTATTGAAAAAAAAATTGAATATATATCTATATATATATATATATATATATATATATCGATAAAAGTGGTAGAAGGTACTTAATTTTATTAATTATATAAATTTTACAGTCCTAGTTCAAAGAGCACTGATAGGAAAGAACCAAGCAAAGAAAACCTCTAGTCTTGCTCGTAAAAACCTAAAAAACTATACAGTCTCCAAAGACATTAGCATGAAAGTAAAAGGAGAGTATCTAATTCAATCCCAAACCCCTTCAACTAGAAAAAAATTTGCCCAAACCCAAACCTAGATACAATATACAAAACCCAACCAATACAAAATGATCTGGGGCTAGATACAAAAAGTCTCTGTAGATGGAATCAAAAGATCCGAGAAAGAAAGCCTTCGAGGATGAAGAAACCAGTCATTGGGCCCCTCATCTGGAAGAGACGAGACCACAATATTAATTGTATCTTGATCATCAGGAGCATTCACCTGCAAAGGCACAACCATGCTTGGGAGGGACATAACTGTAGCCATAGACTCAAGAAGATAGTGCAATCTTGTAAAAACATTCAAAGTAGTAGACAAAGTAACTGACAACACATAATCTAAGAAAATTTTAAAAGAAAACACAATATCATCATAGTTATCAGAAATCAACCCTCCTCTAATTATAAAAAGTAATTCCCCATTGCCAACCATTAAATAGAAGTTGATGAAGAGATAAAAAACCACCATAAGGAAAGTCACCAAAGTCAAAATGATAAGAAGACAAAGCACTATCCAAATCAGAAATAGAGTAGAAATAAGAGTGCAAGAATATGTCTGATAATGCCTGAACCAAAGCACATCCATAAGAAAATCCATACAAATAGTAACAAACCAAGAAGCCACTTTAGCAAGAAAAACATTAGTATTTTCCACCAACCACCGATTGCCCACCACCTTGTGAATAGAAAGAGAAATATCCAGAGGATGTAAATTAAACAACCTACCAATATTTTCATCATCGAAGGCATGGCTATCCTAAAAAATCATAGAGTTTAGTGGGTAGGACGATTCTATAACTTGCACTATAAGAAACCATCAAAAAACATAAAGGCCCGCAACAAAAATGAACAACAAATAATAATATATAGAGCCAAGAAGCACATGAAAGAGAATTTGAAATGACATCATAATTTACCAACCTCTTACCACATAAATCGATAAACCACATGAGAATGCCATCACATCAAAATCCAAGTACCAAAAAAAAAACCAGTAAAGACACATGAACGTAAACACATGACCCGTACCAACAACTTACCTCAAGAAACCACACCACCCGAAGCCAAGAAGAAGTAATTATTAAAAGATAACACCTTAAACAAAACCAATCAAGGAAAGCCCATCCCAAGTAGAGAATCATACAAGGAATATCACATTGTACCTCAAGAAGGGATAATCATTACACATACCCAATTTGGATATGAGACGTCACCTACATCATATCACTCTGTAGATAATAGTCTGGCCAACATCCACCTTTAAAACATCAATAAGAATGTAACTATAATGACTATACTCAAGAACACTAAATGCACATAATCATTACACATACACTTACACCACATCACTTCACAGACTAGTCTGACCAACACCCTCCTTTAAATCATCAATAGGAATGTAACTCTAATGGAATCAAGTAATCAACACAAACAGGCTTTGTACTCAAAGTCACTAAATGCACATATATATTAATGATCTCAAATAAAGTGCAAGGTTGCATCAAAGCCTAAAAGGATGAGAATCCATAATTCCAAAATAAAACCCATAATCAGACCTACAGTTACCCAAAAATGCACCTTATCTTAAGCACTAATATGCTTTGAGCAATGGAGATAGATCACATACAACAACATCATCCAAAGATTGGATATTCTCATCTATTGCCTTATTAGCCAAAAAATCTGCAATATAATTAGCTTCTTTGTGTGTGTGTGAAAAGTGGATAAGGATCTGGAAGTTGTAAGACACAAAACTTCAATGAAGTCATTGCATGCATGATTAGACAAAACTGCAATATAATCATGAATATAAAAACCATAAAAATCAACCTATTGCCTTCTAAAAGATGTGAGTATAGACTTGTTCTCAAATTTGTCTAAGCAATACCAGTGACTAGACTACACCAAGATGAAGGATTTAATTTATATGAGCACAAGATTAAGCTAAATGGATGCAAGATTAAGCTAGATATGCAAGATTAAGCTAGATATGCAAAATTAAGCTAGATGAATGAAGATTAAGCTAAACAAATGAAGATTAAGCTAAATGAATTCAAGAAATCATAATTAAACTAAATATGCAAAAAGCTAAACTAAGATGCAATAATCTCAAAGCACAATATCTTCAATGACTCCAGAGCAGAAACTGCACAATAACAATAAATCTCCAGGGTATTTTGAATGAGAGATGAAAGCTGAATTTATAGATACTCAAAAGAGAGACCAACAGTCAAGATCGACTTACAATGAGTGGTTGAGATTCCTCAAGAAAAAGCACAATCCTAGTTAATTGAAATAATTGAGAGATCAAATTAAGTTAATCTTGAGATAGATTCCAATTATAGCTTGATTGAATGCATTTAGATTATAAGTCTAAGTCTGCATTGGAGATAAAATTTAGTTGATTCCATGCACTTGAGATAAAAATAAGTGATTCCATGCACTTTTCTTTAATTTGCTCAAGATCTTTATTTAGAAAAAGCCTTTTCAATATAACTGAACCTCTTTCCTCAAGAAAATCTTTAAGGTTTTTTTTTAGAGAAAATGATTAATTTGATTGAATTTCTTTTTTGATTTCTGAAGTTATCTCAATTTTAGAAAAAGAAATATCTTAAGCTTGATTTCTTCTTTCAATTTAATTCTTTTCTTTTGTTTTCAATTTAACTCTTTCTTTTGCAGATCAATTCTTATTTTTGTGATTAATCTCTTTTTGTAAATTAATTCCTTTTTTTTGTGATTTAAATGGCAAATTCATTTATTAATTAAATATTCTAAGATATTTAATTAAATAAATAGGATAATTGATCAAAATGATTTACTTGGAATGATTTAATTAATTAAATAAATATTTAATTAATATAGAGTGATTTATTTGCCATGTAACATTAATGATTGAAGAATTAATTAATTAGGTGCTCAAGGTTGATTTAATTGCCTTTGGTTAGGATCTTGGTGATGTTGTTGAGATTAGGGGCCCATGGTTTAGGTGACCATTTTTAGGGTATTACATTTCCCCTCTCTTAATTAATGTGTGAGCAGTGTGTTGGTTCAAAGAATAGTTGATATCAAATAGATATCAGTTTTGAACTTGATGGATCACAAACTAATGAAGAGCGAGATGTTCAGCTTGATTTGAAGTGATGAAAATAAACAAATTGATTAAAGCAATACCGATCCTAAACTTGATTGAACAAGGACTGACAATGAGCGAGATACCATTCTTGTACTTGATGGATCAAGAAACAAGAATCGATCTAGAACTTGATTGAACTAGATTGAGCAAAGAAACAAAACCAATTCTGAACTTGATTGAACAAGAATCATCTAAGCGAGAGATAAAACCGATTCCGAACTCGATTGAACAAGAATCGACTAAGCAAAGTGAGAAAACTGATTCTGAACTTGATTGAACAAGAATCGATTAGCAAGAGAGAATGTCCAACTTGATTTGATGTGATGAAACTGAACATCGATTTGAAGATTGATTCTGATAAGGAAAAAGATTGATATGCCCCTAGAGATTGCTCTATTTGACATTGAAGAATCTCAACTTGATATGACATGATTTAGTTAAGATGCCCCTAGTAACAAGGTTTAATTGATTTTCTTTGTTTGAAAAGATTTTTGCTTGACTTTAGATGAAGATTTGAAAAATTTCTCAACTTTTGTTGATGATAATCACTGAAAAGATGTCATGAGTATGCCCCCTCAAGAGCGAAATCAAAAGATAGCAATGGTACATAGATTTTGGGCAATTTTTAGTGATGATAAATATTTGAGCACGAAGATTGATGTTGAAGATTAAAATCAGAGTTTATTTGAGAATTAAATGGAAATTTAGAATTGAATTGAGTGCAAAATTATTCAAAAATGGACTTGAGGATGAAAGTGCTAAGTGGTCAATGTTGTGAAATTTTGAGTAGAAAATTAACATAAGATTTTGATTTCGATACCAAAAATAGTCTCAAGACAATAGATTTAGCTTAGGATATAAGTTTTACGTCCATAGGAGCAAGTTTAAAAATTAGGATTTGGGCTATATAAGGGGTTCAATGTGTCATTGTCAATTCATTTTTACCTCTCAAAGTTTAAAATTTGAAAAACCTCTTGCAAAGAAAAATGGCCATTCCAATTCAAGAGCATCGATTCGAGTGCCAGAGATGACATAATCAACCGTGGAACTATGCCCCAACAGTAAGTGATTGATCTTTAGCCTTTGCATTTCTCAATTTTGAATTTTTTTTGTGAATTTTGCATTTTACAATTTGTTTTGAAGTCATGTTTATCATTTTGTCGTGCGGATCAATACCATTTCTCGTATGAGTTTCTGTTCTTTTGTGTTTTGTCATTTGGACATATAGGGTTTGTCGTCTATTCTCTACTCTAGTATCATATGAGAGTCTTCTTAAAAGACCATTTAGTCATGTGAGAGGATACTGTTTGTCGTATGATAGAGTCTACTCATGCGGGGCCTATTGTTTGCTCATATGAGTTTCTACTTGTTTGTGGAAACTCATATCAAAACTAGCAAGTATTTTTGAGAGTGTAAACAACAATTTTTTATTTTGAATGTTGTATATTTGGATTCTATAGAATGTTTATCACATTCTTAGCACCAATTTGATCACGTACTAATGATTTGTATGTTCGATTTTGCAGATTCAGTTTCGGTGTACATTTCCATCACTGATGAGGCTAGTGTAAGATTTATTAGATGTAGAGAGAGGTCATATTGGTTTGTGTGGATTTGGATACCTATTATAGGTTTCTAATACTAAACTTCACTCGGTAGACATTCTGTTATAGACATTCGGATACCTATATGTTCTATTATAGCTTGATTACAACTTGGTTACAACTCGATAAATACTAAACTTCACTCGGTAGACATTCCGCCTTCATTAACCGATAGCGATAACCTTAGGGTTTACCGACTAGGTTCCTTAGGGTTTACCGACTAGGTTCTTTGCTTGGTAACATAGTATAGTATTAACCTTACAATTTACAACATATGTATGATGTTAAAACAATCTAAACATCATGATCTCATCATTGTCTGGCTTGGTAATAGTTGCCCATTGAATGCCTTATTCATCCCCTTATTCATCATATTCTTTCCTCTGTCTTTTACCGACATCTTTATATTCTTCAAATCATACTTCTCAAGATATGGCAACATCATATTGAATCAGAAAATCAATTTCTTGACATCAATGACAAAATAATAATATCAAGACAGTAAACATCCCTAATCAGTTATATCCATATGTAAAGCGGAAAAATCGCGATCGAACCCTAGTTGCTCTCCCCTCTTCCGACTCCGAGGAGAGAGAAGGGAGGTTCGCTAGGATTCGATGGTTTTTCACTTAGGGGAGAGACTTTACATTCAAAAGAGGGGTTGAAACTCATAAGATCCAATCCCACGCAATGCAAGATTGGATGCTAAATGAATTTCAAGGGTTAGGAAAGCAAGGCTACCCTCTTTTGTAAAGAATGTTGTTAAGGAAATTAAGCTAGGAATGCATAGAAAATCATAAAGATTCGCTTATAAACTGAGTTTGGGTTATAGGATGAAGCTGCGGACCTGGAATTAGCAGTAAAATGTCGATACGGCGCTGTCCTGCAAATTTGAGCAAAAGTTGTCAGGACGATGGCGCCCGGTGCCACGGTCCTCCGAAAAATCCGCGAAACGAAGGGGGATCTGTTCATATCTGCACAAGGATTCCAGATCTTCAATTTCAGCCGCGTACCTGCAACCTACACACAGAAAAGTGAAGACGATTGGGGGGTTAGGGATTAGGGGTTTGCCTTTAGGTCAAACCTCGGTTTTGGAATTAACCAAGAAATGAGCAAGAGTTGTAAATGTAAATGACTGTAAAACAAGTACTAATACCTTGTTCTAAGGATGTTTGTATCCTTATGTGCAAAGGTTTAGATGTTGTATGTTGTATGTTGTAGCATGTAGTATGTGATATGTGATCTCTTCTTCAATGGTTGAATCCTTGTCTTGAATGCAACACTTAGCCTTGAATGGAGACTTGAAATGATCAATTGCTTGAAGGAATGCTTGAATGCTTGAATGCTTGAGTATAGTTTCCACGCCTTTTCCATCATATCGAATGAAAGAGGAAAATGTAGTTTATATACTTGTCATTTAGGGCTGATAGACTGATTTTCCCGACCTTAGGCCGACCAGGAAAGTTAATTTCCAAATTGCAAACAAAAAGACCCGAGCCCCTTAGGAGACCGGGCCCAGAATAGGACCCAGGGACCAGGGCGCTGGGCGCCATGGTCCTGGGGACCAGGGCGCTGGGCGTTGTGGTCCCACCTCCCGGGACATCAGGGTGCAAGGAGGTTCAGGCCAGGGTACTTGAAAAATGCAGTTTTCAGTGTCGTGAGCAAGTTTCAGGGTCTCCATTCAGGTTGCGTGTTGCGTCGCCATCGTGAAGACCGAAATGCAGTCAAAATTGCAAGTGTCGCAATTTTAGGACGCTACATTTAGCCCCCACTTTAGTGGGAGTATGTATGCTCATACTTCCGGTAAAGTACAAGGAAACAACATTGAAAGACTTTCACCACGTCAAGGAGGCAAGATACACCGAGCCCCCAGTGGACTAAGGATCTTACGACTTCGATTGACAAAGTAAAAGGGAAGATCGCGAGGAAGAACCATGACTGTCAGTAGTAAGGCTCCCTCACTATGAGTCATGCAAGAAAGATATCAAAAATTTTCAAGGCAAGGCTAAATTTGCCAAGAAATTTTCAAGTATCTTGAAAAGATATGAACGGGATGTATGCCCCCCTACGTTAAAGCGATCGCACATGCCTCACTGGGGGTGATTGTTTTAACGTAGTGATACACATAAGAAATGAGAAAGGAAAGGAGCACGTTATTGCAAGGATTTAGCCCCCATGTGTGAGATAAACCCAAGGATAATAGACACAAAACACAAAGCATGAGGTGACTTCGCTTTCCTTGGGGTCAGTATACTGTATGATAATTCATGTATATCATATGTATGTATGCATAATTGTTCTTCATTCCCCAATCAGGGAAGGTCACCTAGAAGAAGGGAACACATGTGTCTTTTGAGTCAACATGAGAGAGATCGAGAGATCTCAATGCTTTGCATCGTCCTCAAGTAGACAACACTAAGGACAACAAATAGAAGAATGAGAGTACACATAGAAGAAGTGACAAAAGAGAGGAGGAGAGAATCTGCTATGCTAATGAAACTAGTCTAGCACGTCATCTACCCCCCGATCTTGCTGATCAATGTTTCGGGAAGGCAGGGAACACGCTAGAGGAGGAACATCCAACACAGCAGATGGAGCTATCACAAGATCCAAACAAGGGCTATGTTCATGTTCCAAGCCACATTGTTCTTGTCTAGGAGCTAGGATAAGTGCTTTAGAAAATTCATTAGATAAATGGTTATCAATATCAACAAGTTCATATTCACTATCAGAAGCAAGAGAAGTAACATTTTCATCATGAATAACATTTTCATCTATATCATCATCAAGATTTATAAAAATAGGATCTTTAACTCGCACAGGATCAAGACCATCATGCATCTCATGTTTAGGAGATTTAGGCTCAATGTCCGGCTGAGGAGAAAATGGAATAATGCTTGTTGAAGGTGTTTTTGGAGATTGCAAAGTTTGAGCTCTAAGACGACGCTTTTGCCGGCGTTCACGTGCAGAACGATTTCATCTAGTCTTAGTAGGAAGTGAAGAAGATTGAGGAGGAGAAATGTTCTCATCCCTATCACTTGGGTGTTTAGGTTGTGGTCTCTTAGGCTGGATAATAGGAGAAGAAGAAGGTCTCTTCTCTCTATAAAAAGAAGGAGGAGGAACTGCTCCATATAAAGGAGGAATTTTTGGTTTAGGGAGAAGACCAAGTCCATCATGATGAGGAGGTATAGGTCTACTCTTAGGAAGTTTATTAGGTATAGACATAGTCACATCCATAGGGATGGGTTGAGAATCTTCTTGAGGAAAGACATTAGTTTTATCTTTCAAAGGAAGAACTTCCTTCTCAAGAATGATAGGAATATCAAGTTTAGGTGCTCTAGGTTCACTTAGAGATAGGATCATATTTGTTTTCCACTTTTGATAAGATTTGAAAAGATGATCACTTCGCGGAGGAAGAGATTGGAATTGTTTAGGCCAAAAGTAATCAATAGGAACACTAGAGGTTCTTTCAGCTGGTTTAAAGAGACTATGATTGACAGTAACAACTTCACCATTATGGGGAAATTTCAAACACTTATGAATAGGAGAAGCAATAGCTTTCATGGAAGATAGCCAAGGATAGCCAAGCTTCACACGAAATTGTTCGGAAGATGGAATAATAGCAAAGTTCACATCAAGAGATTTGTTATGGACCTCAATAGGCAATGTAATAGAACCAATTGCAGGAGAAGAAAATGCATCAAATAATTTCACAATCACATCTGTTTTGTCATATATCACTTGATTCAATTGCAAAGTAAAAAGAAATTCTTCAGTAATAACATTAACCATGCACGAAGGATCAATAAGCACTCTACGGCAAGGTGTATTCTTGACTTTTGCAACTATGTATAAAGGACCATCAGGTGCCCTAATGATTTCGCTAGAATCAAATGTGATGGAAGGTTCTTTAGGGATTTCTTGCTGCTCTACGAAGTTAATCACATTCGGAGTCATAGACACAAGACCATCAGATGAGAGAGAGGAATCATTAGCCTCAATTGCATTAGAGGTATGAGAAGACAATGGATCAGTGAAAATCTGAAGATTTTGATTAGGAGGAGCTACAGATGTATTGCCTTTATCATTCACTCTAGAAACAGAGATAGTATTATTATCAATCAAATCTTGAATTTTACCCTTTAAAGAAAAATATTTTTCAGTATCATGCGCAGGCTGACGATGAAATTGACAAAAAGCTTTGTTATCAAAATAAGGTGAAGTAATCTTTGCAGGATCAATTTGTCTTATAGGAGGAAGAGTAAGCACATTTTGTTCCAATAACTTATTCATAATACTATGCAATTATTCATTCAAAGGAGTATACTTTCTTTCTTTCTTGAAAAATTTAGAAATAGGAGGCACACCTGATGCTGCATTCACATTGTTGTTGATGATGTTTTCATTGAATTTGATGGAATCTCTGTTCGGTTTAAACTTTCCAAATGGTTGTTGACTGCTATCACCCTTATCACTCGGAGCCATAGGATGTGATTGTTCCATTTGACTCACAGTCAGTTGATAATTGTGAAGAGTGGCGCACAACTGTTGGAAAGAAGTAAACTCAGAAAACAAAAGTTTGTCTCGAATATCTTTTTGTAAATTAGAAATAAAGATTCTTTGAATATCATTGTCAGGCACTGGAAAAGAAATTTGAGCATACAAATGCTTATATCTACCAATGAAATCAGTCACTTTTTCTTTAACACCTTGTTTACAATGCATTAAATCAATCAAAGTAACTTTAGGACTTATATTGTTTTGAAATTGTTGAATGAAAGCATTTGCAAGTTGTTCAAAAGAAGTAATAGAATAAGAAGGCAACGAGCAATACCATTGTAGGGCTTTGTCTCTTAATGTTCTAGTGAATAGTTTTGCAAGCAACCTTTGGTCATAAGGAAAATCAGTACAAATTGTTTGAAAAGTCTTAACATGTGTTAGAGGATCTCCTTTACCATTATAAAGTTCCAAATGCGGGATTTCAACATGTTTAGGAGGGATAGCTCGAACAATGTCAAGAGAAAGTGGGCTCGCAACATCAAATGTGGGCACACTAAACTTAGATTGATTCATAGAGGCAATTTGTTGCTGTAAAGAAGAGACAGTTTGTGCAAGATTGTTAATGGTCACTTCAGTCGAAGAGTTCATATTGGATGTGTTAGATTGAGATGGAGGTGTTATGTTATTGAAAGAAGGTAAAGAGTAAGGTGGTGGGACCCTATGATAATTAGTCATAGGAGATGATTGGACAGGAGGAACACTACAAGGAGGAATGGAATGATTAAATGAATTGCCCCCTTGCGTCATGTTCATTTGTGGAGATGTAATAGGAACACTCATTGAAGGGACGAATGAAGAAATCGGATTGAATGAAGGAAGAGGGTTAATTGAAGAAGAAGGGTTGCTCCCATGACTAGTAATCACGGGAGGAATGTCTTGTATAGAGGTAGCCATGATATTTGATGTAAAGGTAGGTATACTAGCAATAGGAGTTGTCAAAGGAATAGAATGATTGACTTGTGTAGGAGGTTGTGTATAACCTAAATTTTCAGCACAACTCTTCATAGGCATCACGTTCGAATCCACAATGTGTGAAATACCACGCAAAATATCAATTCCATTCTTATCACTTTGAAGCATACGTTTTAGACCCTCAATTAAAGGAAGAGCTTGACTATCAGGGTATTCTTGAGACATCCATTGTCGAAAATCGTCAAATTGGTTATCCAATTTCGAAAGTTGTTCTTCAGAAACCTCATGGAGAGCTTCTTCATCATTAGGAGGATTAGAGGAATTACCCATGTCCTCATTAAAAAGGCTATTCAAATTAGGTTCCATCTCCTCAGTAGTTAAACCTCGGAAAGACTTAATTCTATGGCTTCGTCTAACGGGAATAGTGTAAGTAGGGCTTATTGTTGTAAAACTCATGCACTAGAAAGAGAGAGAAAATTTTGAATTTAGAGGTAGCAATTTTCAGTAAAATCAGCCAATCTTCTAGATTTAAGCTGTTAAATGCAATCACGACAGTCTCCCGAAATTTCGGAAAAAATGTCCGGGACCGTGGCGCTCGGAGTGCAACACGGTCCTTGCAACTTTTTTTGAAATTTGCAGGGATGAAAGGTATGATGATCTTAGAGCCAATCTAAAAAAATTGAGTGATTTTACGATCTGTAGATAGGCCAAATTAAAGTTGCAATCTCGAAATTGAACCCTACCAAGATTGTCGAAAAATGCAAAATTTGAATTTTGAAAAAGAGAGGGAAACTGAAATTTTGAATTTTGTGATTTTAGAGGGAATGTCAAGAGCAATGCAAATTTTGAAATTTGAAAATTGACTCAATTTCGCGCAAAATTCAATTTTGAAAGCGGAAATTAAAGTTGTTGTAATTAAGCACTTAATTTCAAAGGTCACAAAATGCAAGAATTTGAATAAAGCACTGAAATTTTTAATGAATGATAACACACTTTTCAGATTTAGGACAGTAAGAACACAATTTTGACACAAAATTTCAGTTTCAATGATTTTTGAATGATTAGAAGTGTTAATCCAAGCAATCTCTAGACCAACTTTGACTGTTATTTTGAAGGTGTTAAAATTGATAAAATCAGCCAAAATTCTGGATTTTAGCAGGAAAATACAGTAAGATCTTGCTCCGGAAATTTCAGAAAAAATGTCGGGGACGATGGCGCTCGGAGTGCACATGGTCCTCGCAACTTTTTTCCAAATTTTCAGGGATGAAAGATATTGTGATTTTATTGCGGAATCCAAAGTTACAGCTGATTTGGAGATGTTTTGATCAGTGAAATTGTCGGACAAAGGTTGAATCAAGAGGGTTTCAAAAATTAGGGTTTTGACACTTAACCACTTAATTTTCAGAATTAAAGCACAAATATGAATTGAAAATTTGTAATAGAAGGGCAGATCTGAAACAGGCATTAACATTTAGACATTTCGCAGGTTCAATTACTAAAAAGAAAATTTAGGGTTTTTATGCAATCACCTCTAAAATTTTGCAAAAGATCAAACATGGAAATGTAATCAATTTTTTCAGATCTAAGCATGAAAAATTAGAAAGGATGTTCATGTCGGGTTCACCAAAATGTAAAGCGGAAAAATCGCGATCGAACCCTAGTTGCTCTCCCCTCTTCCGACTCCGAGGAGAGAGAAGGGAGGTTCGCTAGGATTCGATGGTTTTTCACTTAGGGGAGAGACTTTACATTCAAAAGAGGGGTTGAAACTCATAAGATCCAATCCCACGCAATGCAAGATTGGATGCTAAATGAATTTCAAGGGTTAGGAAAGCAAGGCTACCCTCTTTTGTAAAGAATGTTGTTAAGGAAATTAAGCTAGGAATGCATAGAAAATCATAAAGATTTGCTTATAAACTGAGTTCGGGTTATAGGATGAAGCTGCGGACATGGAATTAGCAGTAAAATGTCGATATGGCGCTGTCCTGCAAATTTGAGCAAAAGTTGTCAGGACGATGGCGCCTGGCGCCACGGTCCTCTGAAAAATCCGCGAAACGAAGGGGGATCTGTTCGTCTCTGCACAAGGATTCCAAGATCTTCAATTTCAGCTGCGTACCTGCAACCTACACACAGAAAAGTGAAGACGATTGGGGGGTTAGGGATTAGGGGTTTGCCTTTAGGTCAAACCCTGGTTTTGGAATTAACCAAGAAATGAGCAAGAGCTGTAAATGTAAATGACTGTAAAACAAGTACTAATACCTTGT